>NC_092871.1:14125285-14303860 GCF_032062135.1 Pyxicephalus adspersus
CACTGGATACAGGGGCTCTACCTTGTCACTAGTGTTGATGTTCAAATTTGGGTTGTCCCTATATTCGACCCGAATATGGCTGTTCGAATTCGGGTAGACCCGACCCGAAAAACACGGGATTCAACAGCAAAAATTTTTTTTTTTTTTCCTAAATTATTTATTTCGTATGTGTTTTTTTATTTTAAACTTGTTCTTTTTATTTTTTACAGATTATCCGACAATGACATTATGAATCATAATTGTCATTGTGGGATTCCTGGACCGTGGGAACTTTGCGGTCACAGCTAATTGAAAGCAGGTGCCTTCAATTAGCTGTAACCGCAGGCAATACGACGGCAATAGAGGTTGAATGGAGATACTATCTCCAGTCATTACCTCTACTGCTCTGTGATTGGCTGAGAAATAGGAAACCCTGATGACAACTCAAGCATCATCAGGGTTTCCCTTTCCTCAGCCAATCAGGGAGCAGAGCAATCAGGGGAGCTTTACTATGCTAGAAGCAATTAGTTTAAAATTTTTGCATATTCTGGGTGAGGATGGGTGACCACAGGGATTTTTTTATTCTGGACAAGACACAAGATAGGAATAGCAAAAGGAAACATAGGTACGGTGAGGCAATATCCTTCACAAAAAACATGTTTTTGAAAGACAGAGCTTTTCATGAAGACAGAGATTTCAGGTGAATCTTTAAATACCTGACTTCAACAAAAGCACTGCGAGCTTCAAGTCTTGGTGCCTTAGTTCCCCTGTATGGGCATTTTTTGCCTATGAATCATCTGAAGTGCATCACCTTTTGCTGTGTATAACATATATAAATACAGGGTAAGCTATGAGTGACCTCAAAAGTGGCTCATGTTTTTCAATATTACTACTCATCCAGAACATAAAGAAGCCTTGTTCCCTGATCGAGAAGAAACACTGAGCTCAGCAAATCTTACCACATCATTAACATCCACAACTCATATTTTAAATGTAGAAATTCAAATGTTGGCACTGTTAGTCATGATGTTGCACAGGAAACATCAGCAGGGCAAGAATTTAGCACTATGGATACACAGAAAAGGTATAAAACTTGTCTACACTGTAACATCTCTAGACTGACTTCTTAGGCTTACTAAATGGCAGATTGTGTGGCAGCTCCTAACCTAACTCATGCCATACTGGGGAGTTCCAGTGTTACTGTTAGTAGAAATGAAAAGGAAAGAAGGAGAAGGAAATATACAAAGAGGAGCCAATTGTGGATCACATCCGCCTTACCACTCTACTGGGTAATGGGAGATGCCATCATGGAGAAGTGTCAGTGCTGATCAAGACATTTTTTCAATGGGCTATGAAAGACATGTACTACCACATCTTTGGGTATCTGGATACACAGAACAAATTTCAAGGAAGCAGACACATTAAAGGTTATATGTTCATAAAGTGCATGGATAGCTTTATTCTAAAAGCAATGGTGGCTTGGTATCTTCTAACAAGGCTGAGCATTATCCATAAACTCTTTACGGAACCCAACTTCCACCAGCTTTTACATTGCCTGTACCACTGATAGTTTGGTCTGGCGAGCATTCATTTGGCATGCCAGAAGATAGCTAGAAATGCACTTCTTTTCCATGGCTAAACATTCTCCATTTGAGGACTGATTGCTTCAAGATGAATTAGCAAAAGGAAACATAGGAGGAGAAGAAGAAAGACGTTTCTGTAGGAAAGGCAAAGATTTATACCTTTTCTGTGTATCCATAGTGCTAAATAAATAAAAGGTGGAGATAGCAGCAGCAGCATCAGGAGACCCCAAAGTGACCCGGTGACAGACTGGGGCAGTGGGTGGCAATACCTGTACCCGCTGACGAAGGTGGGTGAAAGAAAGGGCGCTTGGCATCTGATGTGTAGCATCAGGCATGTGGCAGCATCAGACTAGTAGCTGAGGCAGGTAGCCAGTAGAAACCGGTCTCTTTTATCAAGGTTTGGGTCAGGCGGCATGGATCATCTAATCAGATGCATCAGGCATTGGTGAGTGGAAATCCTGGCTGATCCACGCCTGATTCATCTTAACAAAGGTCAGTCTCTCCACATTTTGGGTGGACAGGCGAGTTCTTCTTGGGGTAACTATGGCCCCCTCCGCACTAAACACCCACTCTGATGCCACACTACTGGCCGGGCAGGACAGCTTCTCTTCTCTGTTTTGTATCCACTCCTGCTTTTGGCTACCAAATCATAGGCCAATTCTGATGGGACCATACAGGCCTTACAGCTGCTACAGAGACAGGATACATTGTGCATCTCTTTTTTCCTTCCTTTTGACAGATCAGAAGAAGGGTCAAATAAATAGTGATGTCATCCAGGCAAAAAAGGCAAATTAGTGGCCCAGTCATGGAGTGGGGAGGGTGGGAGAACAGCTTGAGAAGTCCAAAGAGTGACACAATAACATAGTGGTAAGGTGGAAGAAGCATGAGGAAACCACAGAGTGGCCCAATGACAGTCTTGAGGAGTCTTGATGTGGCAGCAGCATCGGGAGGCCACAGAATGGCACAATGACAGTGTGGAGGTGGCAGCAGCATAAGGAGGCCACAGAGTGGCACAATGATAGTGTGGCAGCAGCATCAGGAGGAGGCCACAGAGTGGCACAATGACAAAGTCTGGAGTTGGCAACAGCATCAGGAGGCTACAGAGTGGCACAATGACAGATTGTGAAGGTGGCAGCAAAATCAGGAGGCCTCAGAGTGGCACAATGACATAGTGTGGAGGTGGCAGCAGCATCAGGAGGCCACAGAGTGGCAAGGTGACATGCTGCTGCTGCCATCTCCACACTATGTCACCTTGCCACTCTGTGGTAGCCTCCTGATGCTGCTGCTGCCATCTCCACACTATCAGGAGGCTACCACAGAGTGGCAAGGTGACATAGTGTGGAGATGGCAGCAGCAGCATCAGGAGACCACAAAGTGACCTGGTGACAGAGTGAGGCGGTGGGTGGCAATACCAGTACCCACTGATGAAGGTGGGTGAAAGAAGGAGCACTTGGCATCTGATGTGTGGCATCAGGCAGGGACTTGACTCTGAGAGGCTCTCGCTTCTGGCTCCAAACGCCCAATGCACGCCGGGTGTGACCCATTCTGAGGACAGTGACAGGTGGGGAGTTTGACTGGGGCGGTAAACCTGTTAAACGGTAACGCAGGTGTCCTAAGGCAAGCTCAGGGAGGACAGAAACCTCCCGTGGAGCAGAAGGGCAAAAGCTCGCTTGATCTTGATTTTCAGTCTGAACAGAGACCGTGAAAGTGGGGCCTCCTAATCCTTCCCATTTTTGGGTTAGGAGCAGGAGGTGTCAGAAAATTTACCACAGGGATAACTGGCCACAGAGTGGCACAATGACTGAGTCTGGAGGTGGTGGCAGCATCAGTAGGCCACACAGTGGCACAAGGACACAGTGTGGAGGTGGAGGCTGCAACAGTAGGCCACAAAGTGGCACAAGGACATAGTGTGGAGGTGGTGGCAGCTTCTGGAGGCCACAAAGTAGCACAATGACAGAGTCTGGAGGTGGCGGCAGCCTCTGTAGGCCACAGAGTGGCACAATGACATAGTGTGGAGGTGGCAGCAGCATCAGTAGGCCACAGAGTGGCACAAGGACATAGTGTAGAGGTGGCGGCAGCATTAGCAGGCCACAGAGTGCCACAAGGACATAGTGTGGAGTTGGCGGCAGCATCAGGATGCCACAGAGTGGCACAATTACAGAGTCTGGAGGTGGCGGCAGCATCAGGAGACCACAGAGTGGAAAAATTACATAGTGTGGAGATGGCAGCAGCAGCATCAGAAGACCACAGAGCGGCAAGGTGACATAGGGTGGAGATAGCAGCAGCAGCATCAGGAGACCCCAAAGTGACCCGGTGACAGACTGGGGCAGTGGGTGGCAATACCTGTACCCGCTGACGAAGGTGGGTGAAAGAAAGGGCGCTTGGCATCTGATGTGTAGCATCAGGCATGTGGCAGCATCAGACTAGTAGCTGAGGCAGGTAGCCAGTAGAAACCGGTCTCTTTTATCAAGGTTTGGGTCAGGCGGCATGGATCATCTAATCAGATGCATCAGGCATTGGTGAGTGGAAATCCTGGCTGATCCACGCCTGATTCATCTTAACAAAGGTCAGTCTCTCCACATTTTGGGTGGACAGGCGAGTTCTTCTTGGGGTAACTATGGCCCCCTCCGCACTAAACACCCACTCTGATGCCACACTACTGGCCGGGCAGGACAGCTTTTCCAGGGCAAACTCAGCCAGTTGCGGCCACAAATCCAGTTTGGCTGCCCAGTAGTCCAGCGGATCTTCAATGACAGCTGGCAGGGTGCACTTCAAGTATGCCACCACCTGCTGGTTTAGGTTCTGCTCTGGTTATGTCTAGCTGCTTTATATCTAGCTGCTGGTTAGTAGTTTCTTCACTATGCGGGTGTAGAAAGCTGCTCATCAGCGACTCTAGACTCAGGCTGGTAATGGAGCTGGTACTGCTCCTGCCACCCCTCCACAGCAGCCATGGCAGTGAAACGTGAGTGCAGAGGACCCCCCTCCAGGTCAGACCTGCGAGAGGATGGACGATGGCGCAGATAGGCAGTGGCCAACAGACTACATAGGATGTCTCTGTAGTAGTTCAGTTTGTCCTCCCTCTCAGCGGGTGTAAAAAAGGCCCCCATTTTGGACCGGTAGCGAGGGTCCAACAAGGTGGAAAGCCAGAAGTCATCCCTCTGCCGAATGGTGACAATTCGGCTGTCACTCCGCAAGCAAGTAAGCATGCAGCGGGCCATTTCTGCAAGCGACTCGGAGGGACTCTCTGCTTCCATCTCCACTGCATACTGCCACGGTGTGTCTGGGTGCCGTTGCCTTTGGTCCAATATCCTCCTCCTCCAGTTCAGCCCTCACAGGGCTAATGTGGCTGTGCGATATAGGTGCCACGTCTTTAATCCCCTGACCAGCCAGATTTACCAGCATCTGTTCCAGGACAAGAAGTAGTAGAATGACGTTGTTCATCCTGTAGTCCTGGTGACTGACAAATAACGTGGCCTCCTCAAAGGTCCTGAGCAAACGGCAGGCGTCACGCATGGGCTGCCAAAGGCTGACATCAAAGTTACACATGGGAGTACTCCTATCCGCTTGGATCATGAAGAATTCGTTGATGGCCTTTCTCTGTTCGTACAGTCGGTTCAACATATGGAGGGTGGAATCGTCACATATCAACCTATGTTGGGGGATGCCGTTCTGCCGCTGCAGGTCAAGGAGGGTGTGCTTTGTGGTGTACGAAGGGCTGAAGTGCATGCAAAGTTTCCTTGCCATTTTTATGATGTCTTGCAGATGGGTGGAAGACTTCGGGAACTGCTTGACAACCAGATTGAACAGGCATGCCATTGAGGGGGACATGGCTCAGACTTCCTTGACGCAGCGCAGACACTATGTTCTTCCCGTTCTCGGTCGCCCTGGTTCCGATTTTGAGTTGTCGGGGAGAAAGCCATGATTTGATCTCTTGATGAATCACATGGAGCAGTTCCTCCCCTGTGTGACTCTGTTCCCCCAGGCAAACCAGGTGCAGAACAGCGTGAGAACGTGGAGGCCTTGCACATGTGGTATGCCGTAGGGGCACTGTGAATTGTCCCTGCAGTGGAGGCTGAGGACACCGTGGAGGATGAGGAGGCAGAGGTGGATGTTGTCGCAGGACCAGCAGCGTGAGAACGTGGAGGCGGAAGCGGTGTCACCTGGCCAAGTTGCTAGTGTGGCCCGTGCAGGAATCACATTCATCTAGTAGGCTATAAAGGACATGTATTGTCCCTGACCGTAGTTACAGCTCCACACGTCGGTGCTGCTGTGCACTTTGGCAGACACCGACAGGCTCAAGGACTGCCCCACCAATTCTTTTTTGCAAAGAAATGAAGATTTGGGACTTTCCACCTCGGCTGGGCACAAGCCATCAGTTTTCTGAAAGGTGCAGAGTCCACCACTTGGAAAGGGAGGGACTGCAGCACCAGCAACTTGGACAGGAGCGCATTCAGCTTCTGTGCCGTTGGATGAGTGCACGCATACTGTTGTTTCGGTGATCGATGGCTGACAGAATGACTGACAAGGTGTAGGAGGAGCAGGAGTATCTGGACCAGAAGATGGAAATGACATACAGCTCCCTTCGGCTGAGGTGGTGGAGCCTTGACTGCCTGAAAGTGGGTGGGTGATGCAGAGGTTGCTGCGGCAGGCTGGACCACCACATCAGAGCCACGATTCTACCAGGCCACTTTATGGTGACGCTGCTTATGTTGACGCAGGGCCGTGGTGCCAACATTGGCACCCTGGCCACGCTTCACCTTCTGCCTACAAATTTTACATATGGCCATATTAACCTCCTCCGGCGTCTTAACAAAAAACTGCCACACCACCGAGTAGGTGATTTTCCCCCCAACACTCCACCCTGACTGACTGCTGCCGGGCAGGTAGGCTGCTGCGAAGCAGATGGTCTACCCCGGGTACGTTTGGCTCCCGACCTCCCACTGCTGCCACCCTGCTGACTACCAGCCATGCTACCACCTTGCTGGCTCAGCCACTGCCTCATGGGCAAGCTGCCACCCTCTTCTCCTGATGATGATGAAGCCCCTTCTTCACCTGGCTCCCAAGTGCGATCGGCTTCATCATCATCGAGTAGTGTATGCACGTCACTGATGTCCTCCTCAACGGTCTATGGGTCAGGAGCCTGACTGCTCACAATACCACCTCCCACGCCACTTTCCTCATCACTAATTGCCCGCCTAGTAGAGAAAGCGGTGGATGTCTCCTCCAGATCTTGGCTGGGCAGTAGCTGCTGACTGTCCTCTACTAGCTCGTCCTTGCTGTAAAGTGGAGCTGAGCCCACAGCATACAATACTTCTGTGGCTGAGGGAACAGCAAAAGACAGAGGCAAGTTGAGGACAGGTGAGAGCACAGGGTCTGCTCCCCGCCATGCCAACTAAGGGTTGTGTCTGACGAACCCAACGGCTGTTGGCTGGAGGTGTCTGATGTCACTTGCATGACCGAGTTAACCAATCAAGAATAGCTGGGTTGCTGGTCAAGACATAACCGCTAGATGACAGCGGGAGCTCAGGCCTCTCGCTGCAACTCCTGATGACACGCCCCCTTACTCTGCTGTGACCTCTGCCTGCGCAATAAACATTTAGGCCTCTGCCACCGCTCTGTGTATGGCCTTCCACTTCTCTGTCTGACATGCTTTTACTTGAACTAAATACATTTAAAGCAAATTAAAACACACCTAAAAGCGACAAATATATTTTTATTTTTGTACAGAAACCTTTTAACATCTCCCATTCCTAATCTCCTCCTACCCCACGTTGCATACTAGCCCAGCCCCCTCTAGCAACACTACCTTTTTCTTAACCCCTTAAAAGCTCTGGGCTAGGCCTAGCACCTGGTCATGTGACCCTGCGCCTAATTCTTACGGCTACGTGCCTCTCTTTCCTTCCTATCCTTTCCCTGCACTTGTAATTTGCTTTTCTAGCACTGTCCCTAGCGCCTTCTGACGTCTCTACCTGCACTAAGATGCTGTGAAATGATTCCTCCCTATTCTTTCCCTGCACTTATAAATCGTTTTTTGAGTTTTTTTTAACACAGTCAGGTTTCTCCTAACACTCTCCCTAGCGCCTGCACACATCTCTCCCCGCACTCAGAACGCTGTAAAAAATCTTCATCTAAGATGGCTGAGGCTATTTAAAGGGGTGTGACATCATTGGGCTGGCTGCTGATTGGCTGTATGCATGGAATTATGGGTCATCCCGCCTTCCCAGAGTTCCTTGCTCCATGTCCTCACATGTGTAGCCACCATTTTAGAAAAAATTGTGATTCATTTCAATGAATCGCGAGCAAATTCGGATTCGTTGCGAATCAAATTTTTTCTGAAATGCGGATCGAATTCCACTTTGTCAGCTTGGATTCGCTCATCTCTACTTGTAGTCTTTAAGAAACAGAATGACCTACATTTCTACAAAACCCCTAATTGGAAGTCAACATTACATATACTGTACCATCTGTATAAGTGTAGGAAAGTGGTAACTGACTTTCTAATGCACCACAGAGCTGGCAGGGTTCTTGGGCTTCTTTAAACCAGGGCAGTGGCAGCTTATGTCCCTTGTTGAAGCTAATAGAGATAGCAATGAAATCTGTCAGTTTAGAAAACAGCTGTAACAAATATATCATCCTGCTCATTTTAATGTTAGAAACCACAGGGATTTGATGCAGCATATAGACCAGCAGGAAGACTCTTATCCTGTGCCCCACAAGCATGGAAATGTAAATAGAATTTCTATGGGGCGCGTAGAGGGAAATGGGCTACATGAATAGAATGGAGAAATAAAGTCAGGAGGAAACCTTGAAAAAAGATGTCTGAGGTATGACAATAGAAAGAGACACAGGCTATCATTCTTGTAGAAGTCTACAGGGTTATGAGAAAAGAGGGAGCAAATTCACGTTGGCTAAAATGCAAGTTGTATGCTCCCTTGTTTTCACAATGACAATTGCATTGTTGGTGTTAAACATAGAGATAGCTATTGGCTAGACAAACTATCCAATGCTTGAGATTGAAAGTGCTTTGTGTGTGTGTTTGCGGGGGATAGTTTGGAAAAAGTGCTTGGGGACAGTGGACCAAAGTTACTAAAGTTCTTTAATAATAGAGAGGACCGACAACCTTAAGAGAACCATGATGATCCAGCAAACCTGGAATATTTTTTTTGTGTGTATTACATTGCTGTTACCACTGTGGGCACAGGCAGATGACGATCACTGCAAGGTTTATATACTTTCAGTTTTTTATCATTATTTTCCCTGGCCTGGTCAAGGATTTAAATTAATTGCTACTTAACCTCCCTGGCGGTCTGAATAAAGAGTATTTTTAAATGTAAAATCTGTACATTTAAAAATACTTACTGTTTTAAATATTCTGCCTAGTCCTGCCTACCAGCCCCATGCTCCCATCCTCCAGCCTAAGGCTTGCTAGCAGACGCCCGGCCAGCATCTGCTTCCCTGGCCGCACATCCCCAACGATCACACGCCAGGGACGCAGATGCCAGGCATCGCTGGAGGATGCCACCTCCAAGGTGGAGGCAATTCCACCCCGAGTGTGGCTTGGGGTTACTGATTTGGCACTGAAAATTAACCCCGAGCCACTGGGGAATACCACCAAGGAGGTTACGAAGAAATAATTTTGAAGAAACCCATCCCAGATTTATTGAATCACCTTGGTTGAGCAATGTTGGTATAACTTTTTCAGTCTTAGATAACTCTAGTAAATCAGGCTTTGTGAGAGTGGAAGTGAAAATCAAATAAATTATTTATAGTTAGGTTATTTTTCCAATTGCTGTTAATACAATTCACATGGTATTATGATTTTGTGATTGTGAACCAAATTCTATAACATCAATTAGTTCTACTTATGCAATAATGTTTATTCCTATCGCTACATAAACAGTTGCTTGTTTTCTCATGACTGATGATTTCTCATGATTTTATTCTATTGTTGCCTAAAAATCCGCCCGTTTTCTCATTATGTGCCGGTTTACCAAATGAAATTAAAGCAATTGCTCCAGTTCTACAAAGAACATTTTTCCCCAATATTACAATAAAATGTGCCTGTTTTCCCATAAAGTGAAGTCGTATATTTTATTTCCTAGCATTTTGTTCACATTGTTGCTTCCAAATATAAAAAAGTGTCTGCTTTCTCATATTTTAACTCACAAAAATTATGCTTATTTGTCAATATTAATAAGGCTGTAATAGGCCTTACAAGAGACCAGCAGCCACTAATGAATCCTTGACTTAAACCTGATCTCTGGATCCAGGATTCCTCAAACTACAGGTGACAGGAGGGAGGGCACTGGCACAATCCTCTCTAAGCATACCACCAATATTAAGAGTTAGAAAGAGTTCTTATGCATGTTTTAGCAAGGTAGTAAGAAACTAATTTATCTCAGCCAAGCTTTGTCCCTTGTGGACTGGTCGACTCCAACATCTCAGTCACAGGAAGAAGAGGAAGACAGTGAAAGTAATACATTACCCTGAAGCCAGGGTACCCCAGCTTCTTGAACACTTTTCTTTTTTCCCCTGATGGAGCAAATTGAACCATGATTTATGTGGGTTTTTGTCTTCCTCTGGATTAACAGTGTATATAGGGGTTTTACCTGTGATATGCTGGTTTGTAGTATGTTTATTTCCCTAGTGGTTGAATTTGATCGAGTTATGTCTTTTTTTAACCTATGTCATTCTCTCAGAGCACAGGTTCATGGTCACCACATCTATTTTCAAATAGCATTCCTGTCTCTCCAGAAAGCAATATAAGTAGTTTGTATGAATTACAAGAAAACAAGAGGTGTTCTAAATCATCAGTCCTCAGCACCCTTTTTCTTAGCCAGCACCAGGCCAAGGAAACCTACTATAGCCTGCGTTACATAATGGCTAATTAATTCTAGCCATGGCAGCAGTCTGGTTTTGTAGTTAGGACAGATGTCATTATCCTTTCTGGCATTCTTTAAGTGCTAAAATTATTTATCTCTTAACTTACTGGGCCAAGAATCTGCAAAGTCCATCTGAAAGTTTTGACTTTAAACTGTCTAAATATGCCATTAGGGTGCTGTCTTTTCCACCCTCTAGTGTCATGTCAAAGTGTTTTATTTGCAGCAGGTAGAATAGTCACTTCATGATGACAATGCTGTTTGCCCTCCCTGTGGAACAATTTGTGTTCATGAAAATGAATCACTCATAAATCTGAATTTCAACTTGGAAACAACTGTGTGGAACTAGTTGGATGTTTAACAAATATCGAAATTCAGTTTATTTGTAAGACATAAGAGAAATGTTCCTGTCCATGATAACGTTGGTTAACTTAGTCCCTGAAGACATATTCCACTGTGTATATTACATACAAGCTTTCCCCCACTCCTATCCTTCAAACGGACTGTAAGCCCAATGCCAGGATAATGACTTAAGATGTTCTTTTTGGCTAGCGGTTGTTGGGGCAGTCTTACCCTAAAGGATTCAAGTTCTTCCCCAATTTAAACATTTGCCTCCATTTAACTGAAAAGTCCTCACATACAACGCAGTCTACATTTTGTTTACTTCATAATTATATTAAAGAGAAAAAAATTACAGTACAGAAAATATTCAGGAATATAAACCCAATTGTCAGAATATCTTGGCATGTTAAGTAAAGTAAGACAAACAAATACATGAAAAGCATGAAAAGGGAAGAAGAAAAGCAATACAGAAAGGTGGGTTTAAAAACTTACACCTAAAACAGGTTCAGGCCTCAGTGCAATATGATCAGTCCATGGGGACTAGATGGGAAGAAATATAAAAAGGTTTGCCCAATTCAATAATCATAATACCATTTATGCAGGTAATGTCTTAGAAACCGATGGCGACTTCCAGGAATGTGGGATAATCTGTAGCACCAAACATGGAATTGATGGTCTTTTTAATAAGGGCTCTGGGGGTTCCACAAAGATTTTTATCCATAGGTTTGCAATAGACAAGCTGCATTTATGGAGCTCTTTGTTGCATACAATTTTACATAAATGTTAAGCATGTACAATATTGCCACCATACCCTATGAAATACAAAGCTAGTGGATCAGAAGAATCATGAGGCACAGAATGAAGCCTACATGTAAATTAGAGGGTGTTGCCAAGATTTTTCCCCATGTGAAAGGAATTTACACATTTTACAAAAAAGTTAGTTTTTTTAATAGGTAGGCAAAACTCTACAGTGCTCTAGGGATGAAATGCATCTCATAGGCTTTGGAAGCATTGGCAAATCCTGTCATTCTGGGTTGGATTTCTTCATCTACAAATTTTGTCCAAGAAGTCAATTTGAAGTTCTGTAGGATGTTTGTTAAAAAAGGAAAGAGCTCTGTAGGGGCCAGATCTTCTCCAGGACAAACTCCCTTTCCTGGAAAATATATGTATATGTATTACATTTATTATACTTTTACTGACTGAACACTTCAAAAAATGTTTAGTATTGTTTACAATTTAAGTCAAAACAGGGGAAAAAAATATCACATGCAAAACAAGAATTTAGGTTGCACTTTATTCACTAAGCTAGGTGTAATAACCCCATTGATGTGACCTTGAATGTAAGGTCTGTCACTTTCATCAGCAGTTAAAATTGTAAAGTACCTGCAGAAAATGGCACAAAGGCTTTATTCTTCTTAAAGCAGCCATTTCTGTCCAGGAAATTATTTGGGTTGAATGTATTGAGAGTAGTAAACATCTTGGAGTCATGATGAACAGAACATAGTAATGGATAGACATCTTTACCCTAAGGACATACAAAAGACATACAAGTGACCTTGAAGATAGTTTAATGCATTCCCAAAAGTATACCAATATTTAAACTACTATTTGGCTTCTAAGCTAAATTAGGGGAAAGAAAAGACTGTCAAAAAATATAAGACCTTCCAAATAGTTTTCATGTTTATAACAAAATATTCCTTTCCCAGAAAAAGTTCTAGTGGTTGGATATGTGTTTGTTTATATGCAAAAATAACTAATTACAGTCAGATCAGTTTCACAAAATATATGCTGACAGTAAGAAGAGTTGCTTACTTTAGGAATGGTATATTCCTTGAAGTTGACATCCTTCATAACCATATGCACAACATTAAGAGGGAGGATATCACCAAATCCCTGGATTTCATGAATTACAGCAATTTTGCCCAATCACCTGATATTTTTCTTCAATTACTTTGTCTGAATAAAATAATAATATGGTCATAAATGACAAAACAGCTTTACCCATCCTTATAAGCAATTGCCAAGTTCTCTTAAATATTTACCTTGGATCTCTGGATAGCTCATTAGCAGGAAAAATCCATGGAGTGGTGCTAACCATTTCAGTTCCAGCAAAGAGCACACGAAGTACACTCCTTTTCATATTGCTTGAATCAAAGTTTGGATTGTCCTTTTCCTAAAAGAAGTATTTGGGTAATAAATTGGAGCAGAAAATGTGAAGAGGGTATATGTAAAATAGATCTAAAATACTGTTAAAAAATTCCAATAAAAGACTTCCGTGTGAAGAGAAAATAATTGGTCCTTAAACAGATGTAATTAGGAGGAATCGCTCAAGTCTCCTCAGAAACCAACATTCCTGAAAATGCCTTCTTCCACGCTTCCTCTCACCATTCCCTATACCACCAGTATAGTATATAGTTATAGTATATAGTTCTTGTGCAGCAGGAGACATGTAGATCAATTCTCCTGGAAATGTTAGTTTCCATTTTAAGTGGAACAGAGTTGCAGAGGCATTGACAGGCCGGAGTAGGGGCCCTAATGACCATTTTCTGGCCACTCACTGTTATGCAGAGCATGAGAGGAAACCTACCCATGGATTCCTCTTCATGGCTCCCTATTAGGAGATCTCATCGGAAAGAGCCGTAACAAACCAGTGTTGAAACTGGATCCTGCAGAGGTGATCATCCAAACACTGAGGTTACACTTTGCAGATAAGCTGCTGAGTCCACATTATTAAAGGCAAGATGTGAAGAAACAAACTAATGAAAATAGGGGGGTGGGGTGTTCTGATGTGAAAAAGAGGGACAATGATTTGAAAGCAGGGGTCCAGATCAGCCATCCCTGTTGGTAGTGGGAATATGATATGGTGGGGATTATGATATGGGGGTCCTCGAGGAAATTGGCCTGGTGTGTTAGTTTCAGTGTGGATGAGAGAGCCATCTATGGTATGGAGTTTCTGAATTATGTTGATAAAAGAACAAATGGAGTAGTTTTGGATTTACGGCCTGCGAGTACTGGTGTTATTGTTTCTGAGCTGGGTGGTTGCGGCTGGGAGCATATATAGCATCGGTGGTGCAGACCCACTTTAATGATGGGTTTAGGGGTGGGCCTTCGAGGACCAGTCACCAGAAGGGTTAAAAAGGTAGAAGGTTAAGAAAATATTGTTTATATGTTTGTTATGGTAACGCTAATTTAATGTTTTTCATTGTTATTTGATGTTAAGTTAAAGTTATTTAAACTTTAATAAAATTTTGTTGTGGCGTATTTATGTGAGGTGGGGGGGGGTTACTTAATGCGGTTCTCTGCTCTATCACAGTCATGCAAATTCAGAGGATCCTATGAAGCCAGAGGAGAAGGATCTCCCATGCCCCTGAAGACTGACATTTCTTGGAACATCAGCCTCTCAAAACTACTAGGACTTCTCTAGGGTTTGACAAACCTGTTCTCCCTGCTTATTCTGCTGCACTTACACTATACTGAATCACAGATCACTAGAAACTCAAAATTATCTCATACTGCACATCCAGCACCCAGGGTTGAAGTTTTCTCTTTGCTCCCACTAAATTCAGAAACCATGAAGGTCCTGTAATAATGCAAAAGACACATTTTTTATGCAGTGCTGACACAAGCTCTGAAAAGTGTAAGCAAGGTGAAATTGAATCCCTAATGACCCATTTATAAAAAAAAATGCATTGCATTTTGGAATAAAGCACTGCAAAAACACAAAGGACTATTAAGGAAATTTGGGATTTGCTTCAGGGGTTGTCCCCTCTACAAAACACTCTTGCAAAGAACTGTAAGACTGTAATCTAATACATGGAATGTAGAAGCAATACCCATGTACAAGCAGTCCATCTGCTTCATCATAACCCATCTCTTGCAGATCATGCTTCTGATGAAAATCATGGCAAGGAGAGCTCCAACTAGAGGTCAATCTCCACTTCATTTTTTTGCACATTATACATGCACTGAGGTTGGTAGAAAAGTTATCTATGACAAGTTCTGTGCAAAAATAAGCCTAGTGCATCTTAAAGGACAGCCTGAAGGAGCACTAAGAGTGCACAATTCTGGATGATCAGTGCTAATTAGAATTCAATTACTTTACAGTTAAAGGAGATACCCTACCATATACTCTTGGAATATGTGGGGAGTTTTAAAATTGACAGGTAGGGTTGAGCGAGCGAGATTGTAATTTTGATCTCGCATCGAATCGGGCCTTTCGTCCTTACTGAACATGTAGGTGAGAACGGCCCTGTGATTCGCCATGAGGTTGTGTTCTAGCCAAAATAAGGAGGGGAAAAGCAGGAGGTGGTAACTGACACTATTTCTGGTGGTAATTGCGGCTGGGAGCGAATCATTTGCTTCCAGGATGCACAGAAAGGCCCAGCAGCCAATCAGGAGAGATCTAAGGACAGGCATAAAAACAGGGAATGGGGAAAATTTCTTTCCTACTAAAAAAAAAAAAATACAGTTATTTCAGTCTTTGATACCTCTTGCTATTTAGCAAAGAAGCCCTTTGGTACAGAAAAATTTCTGTCCTACTAAAAAAAAAAAAAAACAGATATTTCAGTGTTTGATACCTGTTCCTATTTACCAAGGAAACTGGTACAGGTGCATTTTTGACCGAATAAAAGATGAGTGGTAGACGCAGGGGAAGGCATTGGGTGACCTGCAGCATCTGGCAGGGGGAGTCCGCCACTGTGGGACAGCAGCAAACTGTTGGGAGGCAGCAGCACAAGTTGCCAACCTCAGGCTCCACAGTATAATCTCCCAAATGTATCAAGGTAGTAAAAGCCTTCCACAAAGATAAATATGGAACTAGCATTGGAAATCCTACCCATGTAGCATAGTATTGGTTTGCTCTGGGATATCAAGCAAGATTTATTCACGTTCCAAGTGATAAGCCCTTTACCAAACATGGAGCCCTAGTAGTGGTGAACAATATTTCTGTTCCAAAAAAAAGTTTGTAGCTCCAGACATAGTCCAAAGGAAATTCCTACTTAGCCAGCTCACCTCAGAGACTGGGACACTCCACTACCTGGTGACTTTACCAGTGGTGATGTTAAGCTTACTAAAGGAGCTATAGCTAGAACCTTTCTCCATCAAACACTTAAGCCTAGAAATGATTCAGTTTTACAAGCATGACCTGTTCTGTTCATTCCATGGATTACAATGGAGTCAGCTGAAGTTTTACATATTGTGGCCTCATCCAAAGACATTTAGTCAATGAAACAGTTGATATGTTCTTTAAGAAAACCATCTGAGGCTTCTACAAGCAACCAAGTTCTCCCATTGTTGTTTTATTTGTTTTTCAGGTCCCAAAGAATACATTTGTCAAGTTCTGACTTATTGTTGGTTTAATGCGGTCTATGGCTTCTACTATTGGCTAAAAAAACATTAATGATTTTTCACCAACAATTACAGTAGGATTACACATAAACAGACTTTTTTGTAAGCAACAATGTGAAAAAATACTCACGTAACCAAGTTTAATCACCACAATTAGTTCCAAGTAGACAAAGGCAAATTTTTCCTACTGTGGTGTAGCCCCTTTTATCTCAACACAGGAGGTGAACAGAGCAGAAAAATGCACCCAAACTGGTTACAAAGGATAAGGAGATACTAGTTGCATCTGAAGTACAAGTTCACAAAGGAAGTTTGTATCACAAAGGAAGGGATTCTTCACAGTAAGGTCTGTGAAAATGTTGAATAGGTTCCTTCAGGGAGAAGTTTTAGCAAGTACTATAGATCGCTTTAGGAAAAAGCTGGATGTGTTTCTAGAAACAGAAAATAACTGGGAATTTTTTAAGACAGGAAAGACTGTTGATCCAGGGAACATACTAATGCCTTACGGGATCTTTTTTTCCCATTGGACCAAATTTAACCAGGCTTTATAAGGGTGTTTTGCATTCCTCTCCATCAGTTTTTATCTGGGATATGGATTCCCTAATGGTTGAACTTGATGGAATTAGGACCCAACTATATAACTATGTTGCAGTGGTTGAAATGTTTACTTTATTACATATCCCTAACTGCCCTGATTCCCCCACTCAATCCAACTGTTTTTCCATAGGTGTCCCCATTCCCTGTGGGAATGCAGCTGATGGTACGGAGCTAGCCCTAAAAAAAAAAAAAAAAATATGGCTCTGGGTGCTTTTCAACATAAGTGATTTTTTTTTAATGCTACTCTTTTGGATCACCACCTGCTTGCATGCAGAAATAATGTATTTATAGAAGATTTAAAAGTGAAGCACATCAAAAGTAGTAGTCAACCATGTCTAGCTTTTTCATATTGTAATTTGAGGAGTTGCCTGGAAAAAAAATAATTTTTATTTGAAAGAAATTACAGTACAGAAAATATTCATATTAAAAAAGCAATACACACCTCAGTAAAAAAAAGCAAATCAAGTCGCTTAGTAACTCCTAAGAATATTACGGTATAAAAAAAAAAGAAAAATTCCAAAGGAGACAAACAAATATATAGAAAGCAAGAAAAAAAGAAAAGAAAAAGCAGACAAATGCCAGGTAGGTTTAAAAATTTATACCGAAAACAGATTCAATTGAAGTCCATTTTTCATTGAATGGCTTGAAAAATGAAATAGTGACTTCCAAGAATGTGGGTTAACCTGTTTGGTAGCACTGAATATGAAATTGATAAGTTTATACACCAGAACACAGTGGATATTGGTGTGTTTAATAGGGCTTCCGGGGAAGTAAAAGCAGCATTTGTGAACAACTTTGTTGTAAAGCATTTTACAATAAACCTTAAGTTTCTACAATATTGTCACAATACCCTGTGAGATACAAAGCTAGTGGATATGAAAAATCATGAGGCAAGTGATGAAACCCATATCATGGTAATTTGAGGGTTTAAAGGAATGTTAGATTTGAGGTAGGTAAAAATCTACAGTGTTTGGGATGTTGAGGGATGAAAAACATCTCATAATCTTTGGGGACATTGGCGAACCCTGCCATTCTGAGTTGGAGGTCTTCATCTACAAATGTTGTCTTAGAAGTCAATTTGAAGTTCTGTAGGATAGTTGTTAGGAAGAGAAACAACTCCATGCGGGCCAGACCTTCTCCAACACAAACCCTTTTCCCTGGAGAAAAAAAATATATATATATATGTATCACACTTTATTAAAATACACATTTACTGTGACCAAATTCAAAACTTTCAGGATTGTTTTTAGAATTCTGTTTGTCATAAAAAAAGTACCTATTTGTTATACATAATGAAAACTCAAAATAATCACATGAAAGAGAAGCTTCTAAAAACATGAATTTAGGTTGCACCTTATACAAAAGGCTAAAAGAAAGAACCTCATTGTTGGGAACTTAAAGAATGTTATATCTGCCACTTTTAGCAGCACCTATTAAAATGTACCTGCAGAGAATGGCATAAAGGCTTCATTCTTCTTAAAGCGGCCATTGCTGTCCAGGAAGTGATTGGGATTGAATGTATTGGGAGTAATAAACATCTTGGAGTCATGATGAACAGAACATAGTAATGGATAGACATCTGTACCCTAAGGACATACAAGAGACATACAAGTGACCTTGAAGATGGTTTAATGAATTCTAAAATGTAATCCAATATTTAAACAACCTTCCTAATGGCTTTCATGTTAAAAAAAAAAAAAAACACACACACACAAATTAAAAAAAAATTTATATATCTATATATATATATATATACATACATACATACACACACATATACATATACATACATACACACACAAATATACACACACATACATATATACACACACAAATACCTCTATAATATATATCATATACACACACAGCGCGACATTGAGCAAAAGTTGCCTACCTTAGGAATGGTATATCCCTTGAAATGGACATCCTTTATAACCTTGCGTGGAACATTAAGTGGGAGGATATCACCAAATCTCTGGATCTCATGGATTAAAGCATCTGTATATGGCATTTTGCCCCTGTCTTCAATGTTTGGAATGCGATTTTGTCCAATCACCTGATCTATTTCTTCAATTACCTTGTCTGAATAGTATAATGATATGGGTATGAATGATAAAACTTTAACACACTCCGTCTACTCATATTTGCAGTGATACAGAGCAGCCAATTAGGAGTTCTTTCTTCTCCACCTACTCTTCACTCTTGAAAACTGAAATTTAATCGACTGTAAAGTAAATGCAGCTCCATGTTGTGTTTAAAAATCTCACTACCAAGTTCTCTTCAATATTCACCTTGTATTTCAGGATATTTCATTAGCAGGAAAAATCCATATCGTAGGGTAGTGCTGATTGTCTCAGTTCCAGCAAAGAACACGTTAAGTACACTCCTTATCATACTGCATGAATCAAAGTGTGGATTGTCCTTTTCCTAAAGAAAAATATATTGTTAGTTGGTGCAGAAAAGGGAAAGGGTATATAAGTAAGAATATAGATCTGAAAAATTCTAATAAACAATTTTCCTGTGAAGGGAAAATATTACAACTTCTATCCTGATAAAGATGTAATTAAGAGGAATCACTAACTGAAGTCTGAAGAGAACCAGCATATCTGAAAATTCCAATATTCATCATTTTCTCACATCATTCCATATACCACCATGTTCTCCAGTGATTTAGGAATGTCTGGCTCAAGTTCAGCCGGAGACATGTAGATCAACTCTTTGAAGTGTTTGCTATTAAATAGACTTGTTTTATTTTAGTGGCATAGGAACAGGGTTGCAGATGTTTTTATTGGGACCAGGCCCCTACAGTATGGTGTAGGTAACCCCTGGCTTCCTCTTCCAGCCTTGATATTTGAAGGGGTCATCTTTCGGAGACAGGAAAGTAAACTGGTATTGGATGATTTTAAAAGTGGTAAAAGTGGGGTTACAGACAAGCTGAAGCTCCACAAAGGTTGGGTGGGGGGGGGGGGAGGAATTTTATCCAAAGAGGTATTCCATGTTAAGTACGTTGTCCTACATGATAGGGGCTTTGTCAAAAATTTACACTGGGTGTGGGGAAAAAAAAAAAAAAAAAAAGGTACTCCGAGCCAAAATTCAATATATGGACCCATGGATCTGATCATGTTACTGAGAATTATAGGTTTTTAATGCAGGTTCCTACAGTTTTTGTTTGTATTTTAGATAAACCTGAACTCTGTTTTAAAGTATAAAGGTAAATTACATACTTGCAGTTGCTTTAGAAGAAAACAGTCAATGTAATCCCTGGGACAGTTGGGATCAAATGTCTCTTGGTTTATCCTCACTCTCTTCAAAATGAAATTTTCCAGTTTATTGAGATGCTTTAATATTCTATGGTGAGGTCCAGGAATGTAGTGCATGAATTCTGGAAGCATGTCCTGCAACTGGATAATAACAAAGTAACAGTATTTTTAGAATTGACCAGTTTAAGGTATTATTTAGGAACTTTGGCTAGCTTGAACAATAAACACTGGCAACTAGGGATGAGCAAGCGAGAATATTAGGTTCAATCTCATGGTGAAACAGGCCTTTCACGCTTACCGAAAATGTAAGCAAAAACTGCCTTCTGATTCACCGAAAGATCAAGCTCTCGCCGAACAGAAGGATTTCCAGGGCTGCATCATGCAGGTTAATTAACCTCTAGTGCCCGGGGATCGCACACTCTTCTTAATGAATGCAGCCACAGCTGTAATCATTGAGAAGATGCCCAGCACAGGGTAACCTCTTGACATTGTAATAAGTATCTCTTACAAATGATACATTTGTATTTGTAACAAATGTTATCATTTGTAAGAGATTGTATACAATGTCAGGAGGTTCCCCTTTGCTGGGCATCTTCTCAATGATTGCAGCTTTTGCTGCATTCATTGAGAAGAGTGTGTGATCCCCAGGGCACTAGAGGTTAATTAACCTCTAGTTCCCTGGGGATTGCACACTATGGTCATCAATGATTGCAGCCATGCATGCAATCATTGAGGAGAGTGCGATCCCCGGGGAACTAGAGGTTAATTAACCTCTGGTGCCCCGGAGATCGTAATGGAACTGCAGATTTCACTGTGACCATGGGAACCATTCCCAATTTCCACCAATCCTAAGTCTGTAATTAAAGCCCAACTAAACCCAAAATGCAACAAGGCAAATTCAAACATTTAGGTTTACACAATATCAGTTTTCTGGACCAAAATGTGCTTGTGCAAAGAATTCTCTCTCATTTTTAGTGTGAACTGTCAATCACTTGTGACCATATGACACTCAAGGTTGAACAACAAATGAAAAACTCCAGTTTACAGCATTAAAGTGAAAACAATGTTTCTGCATACATTGTTAGACATTTAAAGCCTAGAATTGGATGCCATTGTAGTTCCGGCAGCTGCTGTATGAACAAGAAGTGGAGAAATGTCATTCTTGAAGCTATTCTTGGACACTGTACCAGAGGTCTAGCACTTATTGTAATTTTGAAGTATAGTTTCTAAAGTTTACTCATGTTTCCTGATATTGTCTTTCTCAAAGAAGGATTTCATTGTGTGGCATATCTGGGAATGGGGGAAATTTTCCTTCCCCTCTGTAGAAAAATGCATGGAAAGGAAGAGCTAAATAAAAGGGTTGACAACTTTGCAAAGGCATGTACAATTGCTTTTTCACATTCAATTAATTATGGAATAATAAAGCTCTTTGGAAATTTTGACTTTCCCATACAGTAAAAACTGCAAATACTGTTAATGTCAGGGCTTACAGAATATTAATCCAAATGTAAAGGTAAAAAAACTGACATCTCAAGCTGTGCAGGGTCATTCTTTGGCCTCATGTTTTGTCTTTATAGAGTCACTTAATAAGTTTCTTACAAAGAATGTAGCAGTTGCAATATGCATCTATCAACATAATGTTATCATGAAATATTACGGCCTTCTTAAACCTTTATACTGCTTAGTATCTAACATGAATGTCTGTTCTCCAAGTATGCATGTTACCACATTATATGCATTTGAAAAAGTTGAATTTTTTACAAGTAAAGTAATACCTGGAGCTATGCAGGAGGGGGGCATCACAGTGCAAGGTGCAGCATGGGAAAGAAGGGTTAAAGCTTGGGCAAGGTAGAGTTAAGGAGAAGTCTAAGGTGATTGGGGAAATTTTATTAAATTGTGGGAAGGAGAGGGTTTACATAAACAGGCAGGCATGGGTAGAGGTCATTCCGTTAGTTCAGGGGAAAGCGACAGACTGGAGATCCAGTGCAATTGCCGGATGAGTGAGGTGGAGGAGCTTCTGTTGCAGGCACAGTTGAAGGGAGTTGGGATGGCTGCAGGTGCAAGTGGCTTCCATGCTGCCAGAGGTGGTGACAGATTCCCAGGATGAGAGTCCAGGGTTACTGCATCAGTGGGTTCACCACAGACACCTCCCCCAGATTGCAACGTAGGTTAGGGAGCCTCTCAAGAGATCCTTTGGCTTCCTCTGCCCAGGAGGAAGCCTGGGAGAACTGTCTGAACAGTAGCCCCCACCACCTGTTATCCTCCATGGCTGTGAGGTGACTCCCAGGGTGGTGAGCAGGCAAGCACTGGCAGCTCAGGATAGAGGTTCACTAGTGTTGCACTATGGAGGAAGAGTGGCTCTGCAGGTACGAGCCTGTCCCATTGTTTGGCTGTCAGTCCTAGTTGGAGGGAGCACATGGCAGTGAAGCGTAGCATGGTGGAAGAATTGCCCTAAGCAAGATTGCTTCCAGGACACCCATAGGCCAGGACTAAAAGCTTGTAAGAAGCAGATGACATCACTAGTCTGGCAACATCTGCAGCTATAGAGGCTTGTTCCACCTTTGAGAACACCCAGGATGGCTGGAGATTTGTTTGTGGGGCTTTGTGGTCCCCTTGGCAGCAGTGAATGCTCGCAGGGAGTCCTGGCAAAGGTTTGGGGTGTAAAAGATGCCTATAGGGGTCAGCTGTGTGTGGGCATTTATGAGGGGGGATTACATTCTGGAAGGTAGTGACTTCCTCATTGGTCCACCTAGGCTTTGAGTGGCGTATGAACAGCGTGCATGTGGATCCCCGCCAGGTTGATAGAATGTGGGACTAGTGTTTGGCTGGGAAGTGAAATCATGCTGATGGGGGTGGGGGAATCAGATGGGATTTTGGGGGATACAGGTTTTAGTTTGTTGTTAGGAGGCAAAGGAGCAATTTTGGCAGGTGGGAATATTTGTGAATTACACGTTCTAAGATGGATCAGGTAGCTAAGGGGTTTGGTTTCAGAGCTTAGGGAATTGCGAGAGTCCATTGCTCGCCCAGTAGCCCCTCTACAGGCATATTTGGATGTGTGTCCAGATGTACTATGCTCCTTTTTGTTGCATGAAAGGGATGTTCCATCATTATTATAGGTTGGATAGACACTTGATAGGGTTATATTTAAGTATCAGACCCCCAGCTAAAATGGCAGTGGTGAAGACCTCAAGGACCTGCAACCAAGGATTTGTTTAATGCACAAGAGGGAGGGTGGTAATTGGGTTTTCAAGTTATTTGTTTTGCATTGAGCCAGTTATGTTGAGCAAAATATGATAGTTTAAGGTAAAATATCTGCTAGGATAAAAATTTTAATAAAGCAGCTGTTAAGGCCATTTAATCCATACTATGTTGAGTGTTCTTTGGCATTCTAAAAAGGATGGGTTTTAGTATATGATTTTGGGTGATTTGATGCGTACAACCAAGCTACCTGGGTCGGGTGTTGGATAAATCCAAATAAACCTCTGGCTTTACACATAATACATAAATCAAGAAAAAGTATTGAAGGCCTTTCTAATACTTGTGTTAACATTTTTTTAAACAGGATTTATTGCCAACATATTACGCAGCGCTGTACATTAAGCATCACACCTAATATAAAAAATAGAATTAAAATTGATGTATATGGGTACAAAGCAGGGATTATTGTGTAAAACTTTTAAACCTCCAATTCCTCTCTCTCAATTGCTGTTGTATGGCTGTTTTTATCATTACTAAAAATTATTATTTTAGCCATTATTTATTTTAAGTCAATAAAATCAGTGCCACCTACCTGTCCCCAAGGAGAGCTGATTTCTTTGAAAGTTTCCCCAAACAATCTCAAAAGTTGCTGAAAACTGATTATCATATTCAAAACGATGCCCAAATACTAGAGAACAGATGACATTAGAAACAGCCTGCAGTAGAAGGTTTGTTGGGTCCACCAAATTTTCTGTTGGCAAGTGTAAAAATCTAGTTATTGGTTATACAACACTCAACTTTACTATGTGCATGCCTCAATTGCAGCATATGTGTTTTACTTGGGTTTAATACTTGAATACTCAGCTGGGGCTCATCCAGATTTGTGGCTTTCCTGTCCTGCCTTTGCAGCCCACATCTATTGACTTCCACCCAGGTGAAGGAGAAATCTCGAACAAAATCCCAGGCAAAGTAGGCATGTCCCAAACGTTATTACAGCTTTCTTGCTGCATTATCTACTCATGTCTTTCATGTGCTCATCCTTCCACTGGCTCCCATTGCCAATGTAAATCCAAACACTATGAAATCTGGAGTTAATAGAACATCAAAATTATATTGCACTTAGTGTTTTGACAAATGGAAGGGTTACAGGCTTAAAAGTGAACATCCTATTGAGTGCAGTGCCATCACTAAATCACAATATGCAACCTGTAATCCCATCACTGACATTTTACAAGAAGGTCTTTTTGGCATACCACCTCCATACATTCAAGTAGTAACAAACTATGAAAAAGTTATGTTTCTAAAATGTTTATGACCTTTGTAGGTGCATCGTAGGTAGATATCGTAGGGCATCCTAATCTAGGTCTACTACTGGTGTAGTAGGTGTTATCAGTAGGGAGCAGATGTTTCTTGTTTACATTAGACAGCATGAAGCAGGCTCATTTAATGTAAATGTTTAGTTCTTAAGGTGCGTACACACTTCCAATTTTTATCGTTCAAAACGAACGACGAACGATCGATTGGGCAAAAAATCGTTCGTAAAAAAGTAACCAACGACGCCGACGAACGAGGAAAGTCGTTGGAAACGAACGACCGGACCGGCAGATCGGATTGGATGACGATCGTTGAACATCGTTCGTGTGTACGGTCGTTCGTTGATCGTCCAGGGCCTGAGCATGCGTAATGAACGAACGTTCGTTCACTTTCCTGTCGTGCACATAGTTCCTCTATCGCTCAAACTATCGTATCTATTGTGTGTACAATATCTACGAACGATCGTGTCGTTATCTCTATGTGCAGGATCGGTGCTATACGATCGTTCGTAGGTATCGTGCAGGATCGTTCGTCGTTCGTTTTCCAATGATAATAATTGGAAGTGTGTACGTAGCTTTAGCATCCCCACAGAGCTAGCTGTATGTTCATAACTGTTGAATTCTTTTTTTTAAATAGACAAGATAAAGCTCTCCTAGGCTTCTGTCTTCTGATTTGGCTGACCAAATTTATGGTGAAGCTGGTAACACCAGCTTTTGGAGGCAGAAAGGGGACACTTTGTGTAATTTGCCCTAATGTGTCAACCTACAATCATGCCAAGACCATAGAAAATACATTCTTAAAAACTGATGTAACAGTCAAGAGCATTTTTTGACAATTACATTTACTACTTAAAAAAGGTCTCATTCGAAATACTGTATAATTGTTAGATTATTTATTTTTCTTGATTATAATGTTAAATATAACAATTTTATTTACAACCAAAAGAAGGACAGCTAAGGAGGAAAGAAGAACAGTGATCTGCTTGAGGGACTGTTGGAAGTATGAATTTACGTCCAAGAGTTTGGTGGTTCCCTTTGGATCAGAGTCTTTTTCAGGCAGAAGCAGATCACTGATGGTTCCTGGAAGTGAGCCCGTGCTAGAGAAGAAATTAGTGAGCTGTGCATAGTTAGAACCTGTAATCTCACTGTAACTAACCACACACAGCTTTCACACTTGACGCCTGCTACATTTCTTAATCTTGTTTGGTCAATTTGGTAGTTTTTTACATATATAGGGCGGGGAAAAAAAAAACAGCTAAAATAGCCAGATGTTTCCTTGCTTGGTATGCCTATCGTCTGGATATTGGTTTGCAGGTTTTCCTTAACACAGGAGTGTAAAAACTCCAATGAAAAATGCCAAGTGTGCCATTTTTATTTTCAGGAGTAGTAAACAGCAGGTCCAGTGTATAACTCATTTGTACAGGAGTCACTGTCAAAGCTCCTGCAACACAACCTAGTACATGGCTGTAGAAATGACAGCCTAGTCCTATAGGAGGCCTTGTGCACCTCTTACATAGCCCAACTGAAGTCACCTGTGAGATGATGGAACCAATAACACTAATGTAAGTCCTTGTGCTCTGGTCTTCATGTTAATGCATGGTGCAATAAAGGTAGATTGTGACATGCATCCAAAAAAAAAAAAAAAATCAAGCCTTCAAGTATAATTCTTTAGAATGTATGTGTTGCCTATATGCTTGTGTTGCCTAGGTAGGGTTTCTACAGCACATGGCCCACATCTAATTTACTAGGAAAAACTACAAATTTGTTTATTGTAAGGCCTGTACATAATTTTCATATTGCACCCAAGACACAAAAGCAGACAATATACCTTGTAAGGATGTGAGCTCCACCATCAGAAACCCAACCTCTTCCTGAATCGTTTGCTCAATAGACTTCTTTCCCATTCCAAAGTTTCTAAGCCTGGTGATTGAAAACCTGCGCAAATCCTTCCATCCTTCTCCATTGCTAAAACCAACTCCTGCAAAACAGCAATCAACCAATAAGTAAAAGGTGCCTTATTTGCAAAATGCAGTGACCTTTAGCATCTGAAAAGGCTTTTTATTAACGTCACATTGAGATTTGCTGTAGCCCATAATGCTTGGTATTTTTCTTACCTTGTGAGGGATATTCTCACCTTAATCTGTTTTTCCACTTTCCTTGACAACATGTATTGTTGATCCAGATCTGTAAATACTAACCTCCCCTTCATTAACTCCAATCTATTTCTCCTAAAGGAGACATTCCTCCAAAAATGGACCAGTATTGGTCAAAATGTAATAGGAATTTATTTATGGTTTAATTATAGACTAAGCTGTATTTACATACTTAGGGTAAATTAACCTTACGAAACTCTTTGAAATAATTGTCAAAAGTAGGAAATCTTCCACGTCCACTAAACTCCTCCGGTAGGTCTAACAATGCGTCTTTAACTGCTTCATAACCGCTTAGGACAACAATAGGATGATGGCCAAAATAGAGGGTATATACTGGTCCATATTTCTCTGCAAACTTAACAGAATATAAAGGCCTTATATTACATACCAGAAAATAGGTTCTCAATAAAACAGAGCTTCTACTTTTAATCTTACAAAGACACAAATTTTTTTTTTGCTTTGTTTGTGATTAACTTGTAGTGAAGAGTCTATACAGTACCTGAAACCACACTGCCTAATAATGTGTTGAGACAAACATCTGTCCTAAAAACATTAAAATAATGTACCTGTTCCGACTTACATACAAATTCAATTTAGGAACAAACCTACAGCCCCTAATCTTGTATGTAACCCAGGTACTACCTGTAGGGGATTAGGCTCTTCCAGCTTGCAGAAATTGCCTTAATGTGTTGGGCTACTGATGCAAGCCCTTACATCTGGTCTGACCAAAAAAAAATACATTACTCCTTTTTTACTCAAACCCTGGATCCTGATGTTGGAATCTTACAAATGAACCCCATAATTCTTCTCATCCAGAGACACGATGATATAAACAAAAGATCAAGAGCTCTATATATTTTCCCCTTTAACATTAGCCTTTACAACTTACTTCTGTTAAAGATTTGACAAGTTTTCCTCTTCTTATCTGTAGGACATTGCCAACAATAGGTAGTGGTGTTGGTCCTTGGATGACACAGGAGAGGATAAGGGCCAAGAGCACAATGCTTATCCATGAGATGTACATAGCTTATGAGATACTTCCAAATCCTCTAAAAGGAACAATTTATATAGTTAGTAGATAACTGATTTAAACATTTTTTTCCTGGCACATTACCCCTATTGTGTATGAAAATGTTTACAGTTAAACACTTAAGACATCAGTTAGCATTATTCTTACTTTTAGCTATAATTTCAACATTGATCAGTAATTCCTGTTTTTGGAAGTACTGCTCCCCCCCCCAGCTCTGACCACCAATAATTTAACCAAGAAAGGATCTCTCCCAGAGTGGCATTGAAAAAATAATGGTTGATAAGTGCATTGTGGTAACAGTTAGGTGAAGAATATCTGGAAGATATTGCTCATTTAGCTGCTATCAACTTATTAGCTAATGTAAGGTCAGCATAAGATATGTCTCCTTTAAATCGGAACTAAACCGAAAACAAAAAAATGAGACATCTTTAATCCTGCAGGTCCCACTGATCCTTCCTGTGATCCCGTCCCATGTCATCATGGAATTCCTCTCGGTCCTGGTGCCGCCATCTTCATTCTTTCTGTCTTCTTGCCATGTCACATGATCTCGTACTGCACAGGTACGAAATCAGGTGACGTAGCCCACTGTAAAGGAAAACAATTTTAAAAAAGCCTATTTCACTGTGCTTGCATGATATTGTCATCCCTTAATAGAAAAAGGCAACAGCCCAGAGAGCTTTAAGTCTTGGTGCCTTAGGTCAGCAAGTGTTCCCTATATAGGCATTTTTTGCCAATGAATCATCTTTTTTTGAAAACACATTTTTCAATATCACTACTTATCAAGCAAATGAAGAAGCATAATTATGTGATCTAGGAGAAACACCGTGCCCACATTCTACCACATTATTGTCATCCTTATTTCATATCTCAAAATGTAAAACTTTAAATGTTGGTGCTGCTCCCCCTGTTACTGCTGATGTTGTTGTCTGATGGATACAGCCATCAGCAGGACAAGAATTTTGTGCTACAGATATACAGAGATGTACACCTTTGCGTCCCCCACAGAAACTTCTTTCCCCTTCCCCTCATATATTTTCTTTTGCATATTGTCAGCAATAAGCAGCTGCTGTCAGTCCTTAACTGGAAAATATTTGGTCATGGAACAGAAGTGCACTCCCATCTATCCTTTGGTATGCAAAATAACAATCTCCTGACCAAAATCCCAGTGGTACAGTTACTTCTGTAGAAGCTAGTGGAAGCCGGGTCCTTTTGAAGAACCTATTGAGTGTGTTTAGCCACATTAAAAGATACCAAACCACCACCAGGTCTATGCAATGGCAGATACCCAGACAACGGGCAGTACACAAATTGGGGGAATGTCTTGCTCAGCACTGACACTGCTGCATGGTTGGATCACCCATCACTCAGTAGAGTGGTTAAGAGGATGAGATTTACAGTTGGCTCCTCTTTTTATATTTTCTTTGCTTCTGCTTCATTCTTCTTCATCTCTACTGACAGAAACACAAAACTGGCTTGGTCTTGATCTGTTTCAGTCACCAGTTCCTGATGCTAAGCAACCATCACAAACACCAACAGCACTGGTAAAAATAAACCAAATAGAGGGATGGATTCAAACTGCCATTATGCTGGCCAAGGCTCTTACACTTTGGTAAAGGAACTATTCTTAGTGATTTTTCACCATAAAATAATAGTCCCAATATGAGAAAACAAATATATTTAGCAACAATAGGAAAAACAACTATTTGTGACTGTTAACTAAGTAAAATTACGGAAATTAGTTCTTGGTATACAGTTTTTTTTCCCATTGTGGTGTAGAAATTAACCATTTTTCGGCACTATTAGATATGAATGGAACAGAAAATGAATTCAGATTGGGTCCATGTTGTACAAAGTTCTAAAACTGACTAAATAAACCACTCGTATTGATCTTCCACCAAAAGTAACAATTCAAAAATGAGAAAACAGGTACATTTCACTAGCAACAATGGGAAAAGCTTTTTGTGATGGTTCACTATGAAAAATCATAACAATTTGTTCCAGTTATAGACTTAAGCCGCGTACACACTTGCAATTTTTGTCGTTGGAAAGCATCTTTCATGATCCTTTCCAACGACAAGGGACTGCACGATGCATGAACGAGTGCTGTACATACAGCACCGTTCATGCTCTATGGAGAGGGGAGGGGGAGAGCGACGGTGCGGCACCCTGCTGCGCGCTCTCCCCTTCCCTTGCATTAGAATCGGTCGTCGTCCATCGTCCATGGATCCGGCAGGTCGGTCGTCCGGACCGACTGTACACACGGCAGATTTTCGCCCGATAATTGGCCGATGCCGATTATCGGGCGATAAAAATCTGACGTGTGTACGTAGCTTTATACTAAATTTTTTTCCCATTGTGGGAACAGAACAGAAAAATTAACTCTGACTTGGATTTCTGATTTGGACACATAATTACTAACTGTTTTGACTGGAATCAGTTGATCCAATGCAGATTACAAAAAAGACAACAGGTGTCACAACTATTTGTTTTATTTATTTATTGAATAACCTTAATTTTTTTCATTTTTTTCTTGCTTTTTTGATCATGTTCTCAAAGGTCCCCCTGTGGGGCTGCATTCATCTGGCGAATTCACAACCTTCTGAATGTTGCCAATGAAACATTGCATTGATTGCTTTTCAACATAAGATTTTTTAATACTACCCTGTTAGAAAGATTGCAGCCTCCTTGTATGCAGAAAGAATATAATCTTTATAGCTGGGTTTATCTCGGGGTACCTGAAGCATATACAAAGCAGTATAGTCAATGTTAAGGTTTTATGTTGTAATTATTTAAAAAGAGGATTGGATTTTTTTTATTGTTAGCCATAGACAATCAGCATTTGTAGTCAACTTTGTTTTTTTTTAGCATTTCATATTAAGCCTCCCCTTTTATTATTGCCACAGTACCCAATCAGAAACAAAACTTGTACATCTGCAGAAACACGAGGCAAAGCAAAAAACCCACCTCATGTAAATTATAGAGAGTTCTGCCAAGGTTCTTCCCTTGTATAATGGGAGGAAATGGCCTGTTTTTAGGAAAAGCAGTTTGTTCATTTGAGGTAAATATTCTACAGTGCTCGAGGGATGAAAGACATCTCAAAAACTTTGGGAATATTGGCGAATCCTGTCATTGTGTGTTGGATGTCTTCATCAACAATTTTTGTCTTGGAAGTCAGTTTGAAGTTCTGTAGGATAGTTGTTAAGAAAAGAAACAGCTCTGTACGGGCCAGACCTTCCCCGAGACAAACTCTTCTCCCTAAAGACAAAAGAAATAAAGTTACTGGTGACCACTCCAAAAATTCCCACAGTTTTTTAATGCAAGTCATGAAATGAGAAAAACTATTTGTTTTATGTGATGACTATTTACTTTTCAAGGAATATATATGCAATACAATCTCAAAAAACATGATTTTTGATGCACATGATTGAATGACTGGAGTCAGCAACGCTTTTACCTTATTCGCTAGCTATCCCTTGCAAAGGAATGATTTGCTTTGCTAAGTGAACATTTTATATTTCTTTAATATATTAACCCATTCAGTTCTTGTTAGTGAACAGAGATGACCAGGTACTGAGTAAGTGAGCCATGTCACTTTATCAAATTCTCTAAATAGCCCATTCTGTAAATTGGGATTGGAGCAAGTACTGACTGTTACACAGTGGCCGGTGTTAAAACAATTATTATAGAAATAATATTTTTCAAACCAAACAACAAACAAACAAAACCTTAATCATTGGGATTCATTTTTTATTCACTAAGCAAAAGGAAAATTCACTTTGCTAGATGAACTGCCATATCAAGAAACCAAAGTTTCTTGACATGGGGGGAACTCTTGAAATAACTTTCAAGTCTTCAGGGAGACCCTTCTATAAATATTATATCCACAACTCACAGTACATTAGTGCATTGGCAATAGAAATAATGTCTCCTACAATGCTGGCCAGGGTGAAGAATGTCACCCTTACCGATTAAGATTTTAATAGGATAGATTATTGGTGGCACTTAAACTGAGTGACTGCTCAAGAAAACCCCAGCAACCTCTGGTTGAGAAATACTGGCCGAAATTCTTTTCATAATAAAACCCCATTTGTGATGGCACCTCAAGGATTTTGATGTCTGCCACTTTTAGCAGCACTTGGTAAAAGGTAAACGTACCTGCAGAAAACGGCATAAAGGCTTCATTCTTCTTAAAGCGACCATTACTGTCCAGAAAATGATTGGGGTTAAATTTTTGGGGGGTAGTAAACTTCTTGGGGTCGTGATGAACAGAGTACAGTAATGTATAGACATCTGTACCCTAAAAATATACAAAAAACATACAAGTGACCTTGAAGAAAATATTTTCATGAATTCTGGATTATAAACTAATATTTAAACAACTATTTAGCTTGTAAACTGATTAATTTGAAAAAAAAAGTAAAAAAAAAATAAAGATAAATTAAAAATATATCTGTATATATTTTTTTTATTTAGAACAGACATTATTAACCTTTCTCAAAACATTTTTATTATTATTGGAGATGTGTTTATGTTGATATGCAAGAATTACTGGAATTGGCTACATCAAGGACATTTTCACAAAACTAAATTTTCACAGTGAGAAAAAAGTTCCCTACCTTAGGAATGATATATCCCTTGAAGCTAACATCCTTTATAACCTTGTGCGTAAAATTAATTGGAAGGATATCACTGAATCTCTGGATCTCATGGATTACGGCATCTGTATACGGCATCTTGATCCGGTCCTCAAAGTTTGGAATGCGATTTTGTCCAATCACCTGATCTATTTCTTCAATTACTTTGTCTGTATAAGAGATTATTATGGATATTATTGATGAAGTAAAAACAGAGCTTTAACCCTCTTTGTATATTCTTTTTTGTATTTATATTTGCACTCATACAAAACAACCAATTAAGACTTATTTTTTCTGCTCCACCTACTCTAGATTATTAAAAACTGAAACCTGATTTGCTGCTAGGTGCATACATTTAAAGAAAAAAAATATTTCATCCAATATTTACCTTGTATTTCAGGAAATCTCATAAGTAGGATAAATCCATGTAGCAGAGTGATGCTCACTGTTGAAGATCCAGCAAAAAAAAAGTTAAGTATTGTCATTATTGTGTTGTTTGTATCAAAGTTTGGATTGTCCTTTTCCTAAAAATAAAAATATTACAGTAATAATTAAATTGATTGGTGCAGAAGAGGGGAATACACGAATATGTAAAAAAATAGATTTGAAAGTGACTCTGTTGCAAAAATCTAATATTTTATAAAATGTTTTCCCTGTGTAAAAGGAAAGGACAATTGTTACATCTTCTGTCCTGATAAACCCAAATATAATGAAGGGAAATCACTAAATGTTCTCTTCTCAGAAACAAACATTTCAGAAAATTCCAGTCTCCTGTGTCCTTCACTGTTTTCTTCCAGCATTCTCTATATCACTATATTCTTTGGTGATGTAGGGACTGATAGGTTCAAGTGCATGTGAAAAAAATTGAATCAACTTTACCTGAAGTATTTGTTTCTAAAATAACTATTAATTCATTACTAATATTTTAGTGGCAAAGGAACAGGGGCTGCAAAGGTCTCATCAACTAGGAGCCTCCACGTGATCATTGTCTGGCCATTCACTGTTATACAAATAGAAATCTTCCACCCCTGGCTTCCTCTTCCGGGCTCCACATTAAAAGATTTCAGGAAAAGAAAATGGTATTGAAAGATCTGCTTTGCTGTCTCTATTTACAATAGTGAGGTGCTAGTGGAGTTTAGGGATGAGCAAGCAAGATCTTGCGGCGAATTCAGCCATTCTCGCGATTTCGCACCGAAATCGTAAGCGAGAATGGCCAGTGTAAATTCGCTGATCAAGATCAAATTTCCTACCAAAAAAATTTTTTTTCTAAAAAAAAAAAAAAGCTCAAGCGTTATCAGGATACTGCTTTTCTCAGCCAATCAGAGAGCACTAGAGGTTTTGAATGGGGAGACTTGTCCCCATTTAACCTCTAGTGCCGGGAATCGCACACTGACACGAGGATTCCCAGGGCTGCATTCATTCATGCAACCCTGGGAATCCACTGTGTTCCCCGGGCACTAGAGGTTAATTAACTTCTAGTACCCGGGGATTGCACACAGGAGGATACCCAGGGCTGCATGAATGAATGCAGCCTGGGAATCCTCCTGTAATGATTTTCTGGAACTTCCAATGGGTCAATGCCAGAGGCATTCCTGCTCATCCTTAGAGAAGTTACACTTGTAGAAAAGCTGCAAAATTTCCGCAAAATTTCGGCAAACCGATTTCGCTGACCCATTGGAAGTTCCAGAAAATCATTACAGGAGGATTCCCAGGCTGCATTCATTCATGCAGCCCTCATCCATAGAGAAGTTACACATGTAGAAAAGCTGCTGATAGTCCACATCAACAAAGGTCTGGGGGCTCCTGATGTGAATGTAGGATTCTGATGTAACGGGGTCTCCAGATGAAGGACTAATGTGAACGATGGGAAGGAACAAACTGATGAAAGAGGGGAAACTCATGTAAAAAGGGGATTTTCATGTGAAAGTGAGGTTCAGATATTAATATGTGAAGGGATGAACTCGGATGTAAAGAGTCACTCCCTGTGAAGTAGCTTGTCTACATGGTAAGGGCCTTGTCAAGAGTTAGCACTTGGGGCCCATAGATCTTTAACCAGAAGACCAACAATGGCAGTGGGGACTTGCTACAGAAGAGGCCTCCCCAGGTCTAATTTCCACAAAGGGACCCAAAGGTCTGCTACTACGCTACTAAGATTTATGATTGTTTTTGTAAGTTCTTTCAGTTTTCCTTTGCACATTAGAAAAACCTAAACTATTGTTTAGAATATGCAGTTAATTCACATACTTTCTGTTGTGTTGGGAGGATTCTAATGCAAAAGGGGGCTCCTGATGTAAAGATGGGGGAGTGGGCATTCAGAGGTGAAAGGTGTACTCTCATGTAAGGGAAGTTCTGATATAAAGGTGGAGGGGGTCAAAATTTGAAGTGTGCTTGTCCTACATGGCATTAGGGGACTTTAAATCTGTAAGTAGAAGACCACTAATAGATGTGTAGAATTGTAAAGCAAGGGGAGGTCCAAGTCTAAGTTCCAGATAGAGACCCATAGATCTGTAGCATAACTACAGAGAATTATTGTTGTTTTTTGTAGGCTTCTGCAGTTTTCAAACGCTTCCTTGCCTTTTAGACAAACTTGAACTTCTTGTTTTGGAATATGAGGTCAAAATACATACTTGCAGCTGCTTGAGAAGAAAAGAGTCAGTGGAATCCCTAGGACAGTTGGGATCGAATGTCTCCTGGTTCATCTTCACTCTCTGTATAACAAATTTCTTCAGTTTATTCAGGTGATCGACTATTCTTTGGTGAGGTCCTGGAACATAGTTCATGAATACTGGGAGCATGTCCTGCAACTGGATAATGCACGAAGTCAATGTCTGAAGATATTTCTATACTCATGTTGTTAATATATCTGTAGCTATGTTCAGGTATATCTGTAGGACACCTAATTTATAAAAAATCTTTTTATTTACACTGGATGTACAAATTTGGGATATTGGTGTAAAACACTGTAGAGATTCCAAACTCTCTCTCCTTCTTTCTAAGCAATTGCTGATTTATTGTATGCTGGTTTTTTTTATTAGGAATATTAATAACCAAGTTGGTTATCCCAGCATAATGTTTGTCTTAGTACATGCTTCCAAACAATGTTCCTAAGTAAACCATGCAGCATCAATGCTACCTACCTGTCCCCATGGAGAGCTGATGTCTTTGAAAGTTTCCCCTAACAATCCTAGGAGTTGCTGAAAACTCTGATTACCATATTCAAAACGTTTTCCAAATACTACAGGGCAGATGACATTGGAAACAGCTTGGAGTAGAAGAATGGTTGGGTCCACAGATTTTCCTGCAGGCAAATGTTAAAAATCTGATTATTGTAAAGTTTTAAAAGATTTCTAATTTCACTCTGTATGTTTATACCTCTATTGCTACATTTGTGTGTTTTTTATACTACTAATAATAGAGCTGGGGGACATCCTGCCTTGTGGCTTTCTTGTCTTGTCTTTGCAGCCTAGGGAACGTCTATATATTGGTTGTGTAAAAAAGGTAACAAATGAAAATGTGTGTTACTGATGTTACTGGTATATCACTAGGCATTCCCCTCATCCAGAAATCAAAGCCCGCTTTTAGGTGTCCCCTTATGCCCCCCCCCCCTCAACCTTGCTGAAACTTAAAAAATTGAGAGTAAGGGTAGCACCCCCGATCTTGGGGAACCCAGAGATGATCGCAGCCCCAGTATCTACTTGTGTCTTTTGTGTGTTCATTATTTCTCATTACATGAATCAATTAATATCAATGTCACACCGCAATCTATGGAATCCAGGGGGAAGGAAATATATTATCAAACTATTATCCTCTTACAGGCCTTATTTTCTTGTATTCGGTGTTTTGACAATATCAGGTCACAAAATACAACTTGTAAACTCACTGATATCAGTTCACACGAAGGTCTTTTCAGTATACTAGTAACACTTTCCTAGCTTGGGCTAATACATATTTATTTATAGGCATTCAGGTATTAGCATATTCTTAAGCAGTAACCAGCTTTTGATGACTTTTGTATATGCGGATATTGTAGGGCATCTTCTACTAGTTCTAGTCAGTTTCTTAGCAACTTTACCTAGGAATTGTCAGCTTACTGAACACCTAATGTAAACACAAGGTAGGTGCACCAGTAGTAGGTGTCTTTGTTTACCTTAGACAGCTTAAAGAAGGGGAGTTAAGAAATGGCTCATTAATTTATAGCTCTGAGTGTCTCCCAGAGAGCTAACTGTAATGTATGTTATTACTTTGGTGTATTTCAAGTATTTGCAAGATAAAGCTCCCCTAGGCTTCTGTCTCCTGGTTAGGCTGACTGCATTTTTTGGTGAGGCTATTACTCCTCACAACTTTAGGAGACAGGGATGGAACAGTTTCTAACTTGAAACATAAAGGTAAATGAGGCAACCCTGCTAAAACCATAGAAATTTATTACACAATGTAACAGGCAGCTGCAACTATGTTTTCTTTATTTTACCTTTGCAATGTAATCCTTCAACAAAAACAGGGAATATTATTTCTAGGTGTCAGTTGGAAGTACTGTGTTCTTGTATAATCATATTTTTCACTTGACCAGGGTAACCCAGATTCCCTTCGCCCTGCCCCTTCAAACTTCCCCCCACCCCAAAACCCCCACCCCTCACCAACTTGCCAACCAACCTTTTCTCCTCGTATAAGCCTCCTAAATATGTAAATATTAAACAATCGCTTCAACAGAAAACAACAATTCACGATAAGCAAAAAGAGGTAGGTACTTATTTTATAATCAGACAGAGACTAGCTCCCTTTGTGCACAATAACCTAGTGATCTATTTCCCTTTAATCACTTGGAGAACCCAGTACTCTATTTCTTTTAATTCCGAGGGGGTGCTACCACAGAACTCTTTGCAACTAACACTGAGCTAACACTGGGTTCTTTGGAATACTCAACAGTGACACAGGGTAGGGAAGAGGTAGAAAAAATATTTCCACTTACCCAATCCTGGTCTTGAGTATCGCGGACGAGCCTCCGAAATGTTAGCAGTAAGTTCTGTTGCCTGGTTCCAGATCAGTACCCTCTATGGTGCTAGGCACTGTCTGCGGTGCCGGGAGAGTAAAATACAACACACCGGTTATGGTTTCAAGCTCTCAAGTTTATTGTCACTAAGGTAAACTTATATACACAAATCAATGCATGTGGACAGCGTGATACAATGTATTTGACCAATCAGAATAAACATAAACAATACCCTTGTGGTTAACCAAGACATGAGATTCAAGATGTGTCAGAAGTATATGATTATGATCATTAAAATCCATTTAAAATATTCATCTTGTAGTCAGTGGATTATTAAATAACATTGAAATTTTAACATTAACCAATTAACTCCAAAATTATAAACATACATAAATAACAGGAAATAACTTAACATTATCAAAATTCACAGAATTCAATCTTAACTCATTTTCTGCATAACCTTAATATGGTTTGTACCACCCCCAGTTCACCTTCTTTCCAACACCAACACCCAACACCAATCCCCTAGCCACCCAGCAGCGCCTCAGAGGCCCATTACCATATTTCAATTACAGGGGAACTCCACCATAGGAAAATCCCCCCATACCAACGTTATTAATTTTTCCACAAGACCCTTGCCTTTTTAAACCCCAACCGCCAACTGTCCAATACCCACCCCCCTACCCCCACAGCAATATTAAAGGGTGGGTGGGCAGTAAACTTTTTTCTTCCTACAAAAAGGCCCTTTCACTTCCGATACAGCCCCTCATAACACTTTCTAACTACCCACTCCTCTGACTCCTAACCAATCCTCCTTCACATTCCCCTTCCTACCATTCCTCAATCATTCAACCCTTACTTCTCCTGTGATCCTGGCTGTGTACCCTGTCATGCAGACCCTACACTTATCTGTAAAGCTGCGGGCCTCACTTTACCATCTAGGTTGGTGAACGTGACCAGTTCTTCCTTTGAACACATAAATAAGTCCCACCTAATATTTTTTTTTTCTTCCTTAAAGACACTTCTGAAATTCAATTATTGCAGTGCATGTGCATAATTTTCAAACTTTATCTAGCACACACAAACAGACAATATACCTTTCAAAGATTTGATCTCTGCCACCAGAAACCCAGCCTCTTCTTGAATCCTCTCCTCAATAGACTTCTTTCCCATCCCAAAATTTCTAAGTGTGGTGAGTGAAAATTTGCGCAAATCCTTCCATCGTTCCCCATTGCTAAAAAGGATTCCTGTAAAACAGCAATCAACTAATGGGTAAAAGGTGCAGTTATCATATGCAATGACTCCTTGAATATGAAAAGATTTTCATTGAAGCCCCCTTCCTGCCCGCTCCAACTCGTAATTCTAATGTAACTTTTGGGAGCAGTATTATCATTTCCCTGAAAATCAGGAGAAGTCGGGTGTTTGTTCAGCTGTCTCACCGATGGAATAGGAACATGGTTGTGCTGTTGGGCCGTATGTTCTTATATCTGTTTGAGGACTTAAGGGCATGAAACTTAGGATCACTGTGATTTATATTGAAAATTGAAAGAGATTATTCACTAATTAGCTAAACAGGATTTGAATAAACCATTGCCGCCATAACTACCTCCTTCCTTGCAACAATTTTAAATAAGAGGGCTGCGGGGGGTACAAACATCAGACTTCTCCTCTCTGAAAAAGTGGATTTTTTCTGTGAAACGCGTTGAGAAGTAAATCAGAATTTAAACCCTTTGGGGGTATTCTGTAGGGAGAAGTCATTATATACACCCATGATTTTATTGTTTTTTTATGTATTTGAAATGATGTTTGTTTTTAATGTTTAATAATAATAAAATTTTGTTATTTTTGTAATTATTATTGATGGTATTGGCTTTAAAAGTCCCGATTAAAATTGATGTCTTTCATCGCATATCTTTTCCTATGAATGTTAGGGATGTGGCTTGTTTAAGATAAAGAAATGTATATAGGTGGATGTTTATTTAAAGAGTTAAAAAGTTATTTGGAGTTTTAAATTAAATATAGACTTAGCCATGTCTACATACTTATTTTGAAAATACCTTACCAAATCCTTTGAAAAAGTTGTCAAAAGTCGGAAACCTTCCTCGTCCACTAAATTCCTCTGGTAGATCCAATAATGCCTCTTTAACAGTTTCATACCCGCTTAGGACAACACAAGGGCGATGGCCAAAATAAATTGTATATATTGGTCCGTATTTCTCTGCAAACTTAGGTAGAATATGAAGATGTTTGTATATTGTTCATATTACACAATAAAAAGAAAAAAAAAGGTTCTTGTTAAACAGGAGCTTTCACCTTTTAAATACACTAATAAATGCTAACACATGATAATAAAAAAAAAAAAAAACATACAGTAACATCAAACCTGCTGTCATAGTTTCCCTAGTATTATTGATATTCTGCATGGTCATTTAAAATTTAGGAGTTAGCAGTCATTTCCTGGTTTTTATAGCAAGCAATGTGAACCCATGGCTAAATCTTGTACACTTATTTGCCAAGTAGCTAATCACTGCTTGGCTCTTTTCTTGCATCTATTTGATTTCTCTGCCACTGTAATAATACTTAAATCATGGGTCTGCACAAGAAGGGTTATTTACAGGGTGTCCCAAAAGTCACTGCACACTTTCATTAGGTTTCACAATTGCCCCATATTAATCGATTTTGGCAGAAAAAAATCAAGATTCTGTTTGCTATTTAAAATATGTTTACAAACATTCAGTTTGTGTGCCGACACTGCTAAAGTGGGTAAGATAGGTGGAATTGTTTACAGGGGAGACTATATGCCAAGTGATCAAGTTTAAACTGAATGTTTGTAAACATCTTTTAAATAGCAAACAGAATCATGATTTCTTTCTGCTAGAATCGATTAATGTGGGGCAATTGTGAAGCTTAATGAAAGTGATCATGCTATTGCAATGATACTTTTTTATCACCATTTTTCCTGCATATACCACTCTATGAGAGCGCTTTGCCATATATAAATGAACACCAGATATTCTTTTACTGATGAAGTCGAAATTTCCACAAAACACGTGGAGAAAACACTTGGTTGTATCCCCTCAAGGGTTACCCCAATAGGGGAGTCTAGTGTACAATTCATGGTTTATTATATTTTATATTTCTGTACAATTTTAACAATTCATCAATAAAGTGATGTTGGTTTATTTGTGTTTTGTCATTTGCCTTTAAAGTCCCACAAAAATTGGTGTCTTTAACCGAATATTTTCTTTCAATAAATTAGTTTAAATAATTTTTATTTAAAGTTTCCCACTTAAAATGTGTGTTCATTACAGAATAAGCTTTGCTTAAGAAAGGTTTCTTAAGGGTTAACACCAAAGGAATATAAAACACACACAAGTAGTGGATGAACTTTTCAGCTTGCAGAAATTGACCTACTGGGCCTCATTATTATGATTATTTATATAAATAGTGCTGAAATAATATGTAGCACCTTACAAAGTCTATAGTAATGTCACTAGCTGTCGCTCAAAGGGGCTCACAATCTAATGTATTCATAATCATATGTCATTAATACAGTCTAAGGTCAATTATAGGGGAAGCCAGTTAACTAACTACATGTTTTTGAAATGTGGGAGGAAACCGGGGTACCCAGAGGAAACCCACCCAAACACGAGGAGAACCTGAAAACGCCATGCAGATAGTGTCCTGGCCAAGATTCAAACTTGGGACCCAGTGATGCAAAGGCCAGAGTGTCAAGATCAGGAAATTGGAATTTTATAGACAAATCTGGTAATGCCTCTCTTGCTTTATGAAAGAGTAAAACCTACCTCTGTTAAGGATTTGACAAGTTTTCCTCTTTCTATCTGTAGGACATTGCCAACAATGGGCAGTGGTGTTGGTCCTGGTGGAAGGCTACGTCTCCGATATAAGGCATTCCATGATGAGTAGATGACACAGGAGATGATAAAGGCCAGGAGCAGGGTGCTCATCCATGTGATGTCCATCTTCTATGGGAACACAATGACAAAGTCCTCTAAAATATAATTTATTTTTAATTGATGGTGATCTTTACATTTTATTTTACATTTTCTTGGAGGGGTGTGATCCAAATCTCTAGTGCCTTGGGGATCGCACACTGAGGTCATCAATGCTGTGGCTGCAATCATTGAGAAGAGTGTGCGATCTCTGGGGGAACCGGAGGTTAATTAACTTCTAGTGCCCTGGGGATTGCAAACACGGAGATTCCCAGGGCTGAATGCAACTTTGGGAATCCTCCTGTTTGAATTTCCTCTTCTGATGTTTTCACAAAAACGGTTTGCCGAAATTTCGCGGAACCATTTGAAGTTCGAGGAAATTTTTGCGAGAATGCCATAAGAATTCTCGCTCATCCCTAATTGCTGACAGACAGCATGAGACCTTATCCTGGACTGGGGGAGACAAGTCAGGGGTGGACAGATAGATTTGAGTGTCATCAGCATACAGATGGTACTGTAAGCCAAAGGAGGAGATGAGACTACTGAGAGAGGAGGTGTACAGAGAAAAGAGAACCAGTCTAAGGACTGACCCTTGGGGAACACCAACAGGGAGGAGAGTGGGAGAGGAGGAGTTACCATTGAAAGAAACTTGAAAGGAGCAGTCAGACAGATAGGGAGCAAACCAAGAGAGAGCAGTGTCAGTGATACCAGTGGAGCGCAAGATTTGGATTAGGAGGGGGTGGTCAACAGTGTCAAATGCAGTAGAAGGATCAAGGAGAAGGAGGAGTGAAAAATGACCTTGAGACCTACCTCTGATAAAGTCATTGGCCACTTTAGTAAGGGCTGTTTTGGTCGAATGGGCAGCTCGGAAGCAAGATTCGAGAGGGTCAGGCAGAGAGTTGGTGCTCAGATAATCTGTGAGTCTTTTGAAAACAAGGCACTCAAGGAGTTTGGAAACAAGTGGGAGAAGGGAAATAGGATGGTAGCTCCAAGGTAAGAAGGGGTCTAGTGGGGGTTTCTTTAGGATAGGGAGATTTATGGCATGTTTGAAAGCGGAGGGATAGATACCAGTAGAAAGGCAGAGGTTGAATAGTTCGGTTAAGGCGGGGGCCAGGGTGGAGGAATGAGCACAGAGTAGATCAGAGGGAATTGGGTTAAGCAGACAGGTAGTAGATGGGGATGATGAGAAAAGAGGGGAGACTTACTCCACGGTAACAGGGCTGAAGGACGCCAGTGATGATTTACACATTGAAGGGGTGGATATGGTTGGGGTGGCCCAGTGAGCAGAGACATCATGTCTGATTTTGTCAATCTTATCTCTAAAGTAGGTGGCAGTGTCTTGAGCAGTGAAGGTTGTTGTGGGGGGAGCAGGTGGGGGGTTTGGGAGTGAGTTACTTGTTGAGAAGAGGCTGTGTGGGTTGGAAGCTTAAGAGGAAATACTAAGTGGAGAAGTAATTTTGCTTGGTGATAGTGAGTTCAGTGTTAAAGTGATGTAGTCTGGCTTTGTAGTCCATGAAGTTGGCAATGAGGCCAGATTTCCTCCACTGGCACTCGGCACGAACAGTCTTTTGAAAGGGGAAATGGTGAATTGTCAAGGTGGGGGAAGTTGCAGAGTTTGGAAAATACCAGTTCTAAAGCGTGTCAAGCAATATGTGTGGGGCCGTTGGTGTTCTGTGTGAGTCCGAAGGAGGAGGTGATGGAGAGCAGTTTGGCTGGAAGGATGGTTGAGGTCATCCATTGCAACATTAGAGTCACCAAGGATGAGGGTGGGTAGGTCATGGAAAAGAATATGTGGGAGCTAGGAGGCAAAGTTGTCCAGAAATTGTGGGACTGGGCCAGGGGGGTGGTAGACAACAGCAACAATAGGGGGCAGAAAAGATGGACAGATTGGGCTTCAAAAGAGGTGAAAATGAGGGAGGGTGGGGTAGGGTGCACTCTGTATGTGCAGTTAGGTGAGAGAATGAGGCCCACATCCCCCCTGCTCTGTTGCCAGGTCCTGGGGTAAGTGTGAAGTGCAGGCCTCCATAGGAGAGAGCAGCAGCAAATGCAGAATCTGAGGAGGAAAGCCAAGTTTCAGTGAGAGCCAGGTAATTTAGAGATTTAGAAAGGAGAAGGTTATGGATATAGGTTAATTTGTTGCCTACAGATCTGGCATTCCAAAGACTGCCAGAGAGAGGGGGTGTAAACGTATAGGTAGTGGGGATAGTAATGAGGTTAGGAGGGTGAATGTTTTGTTGAGAAGGTAGGGAAGAGAAAGGCTTAAAGGGGACCGGGGTTGGATGAGATGTCACCAGCAAGTAGTAAGAGAGAAAAAAGGAGCAGAAGTATAGACAGAGAAAGCAGAAGAGTGAATAAGCAAACAGAGAAAGGGTTAACAGACTGAGGGGGGGGGGGGGATAGGGTGAGCAGAGAGAGTGTATGGTGAGCAATACATAGTGAGGAGACTCAAGTCCATGTGAGCAGCTCCTGTAATATGGGTTGTAGTGAAGATTGTCATCTTGTTAAGTTTCAGGAGTGTGGTAGCAATCAGTCAGGGAGTAGCTTGGTGGAAATCAGTTCAGGGTGGCAGCAGCAGAGGTAGTAGAGACATCCAGGTGGCTCGATGATGGTTCAGTCCAGAGGCATGAGGCGAGAGTAGCAGAGTGTGATGGTATGTCCAATTCTGTTTCAATTCACGGTTCTATTCCCTGGATTAATTCTCAAAGCACCTATATTTGGCACTTGAAATTTGGGCACGTGACCTTGCACGTTGTTTAAATAGAAGTGCTTTGGGCTCGGAATATGGATGGACTGATGGGAGTCACAGTGAAATTTGGAGGAGATCCAGGAACACAATGTGAGTCTCACGGCTGGGGATTAGCAGGGCAATAAAATCAATTAATGCTAAATTGGGACTAAACTGGGACAAATTGGTAAGGAACATATAGTGCTATGGCCAGATTCAAATTTGAGCAATAAGTTCATCCAAAATGCACAGCATACCATAAACAATCACATGGAAATTGCATACAGGATGGGGATGGCAGTCAGATTGCACAGCATACCTGTGAAAGTAGAGATAAATGCAGATTAGGTGCAGGCACATGGAGGTCAGGTCAGTAGAGATGTTAGCTGCTAACATGGGATCTGTCATATTGGGGTCTGGTCTTGAAATTTACTTATGCCTTAGGCATTTTTTTTCATAACCAAAAATAAAACCCAGCAAGGCTTTAACACATGGTATTTGAAGGATTTGTGTATTTTTAATGTCATCATCACTATTCATCACTTACTTCCTAGCCACAAAATCACACCAACTCTAGGACAAGTATACCACTTGCAGCCACCCCTTAACTAACACCATAAAGGTAAAAAAAGACAACATGGATGAAAAGAAAGGGGGAACGAGAAAATAGGTTCTTAAACCTACCCACAAAGGGGTGTTGATGGCCGGCTTGTAAGATGGCCGCGTGAGATCCGAGCTCCGGTAGGATCCAGGCACAAGCAACGATTTCAATACCCGAAGACAGCCTCAACTCATAATGACAGATCACCAGAACATCACTCATCTTGGGGACAATGACGAAAAGAAAGTAAGGCAAGACAGGTCCATAGAAGTTCTCATATTATTTACGACCTCAGAGCTTCTGCAACTCTAAAGATGGCGCCGACTCTTCTCCTACAGCCTCTCCTTCAGCACACGCGTCTAATGCATCACCTCACCAGGGCAGCCTGAAGCGTACAGGAAGATGTCACCCTGCAATGTCGCCACGTTCATTAGGAGGTGAGGTATGTCATCATTCTAACTCGCCTGTCAGTGAAAGTGGGAAGGAGGCATCGCATAGAGGCCCTATAGCCAGAGTGGATTTAGAGCATTTTCAAATAAGGGAAGATAAGCTATCTATTTCTACACTGAAGGAAATGCTACTGTCACTTAAACAATCCCTATATCAAGATATAATTGTGATGCTAGATAAATTTAACACCACTTTGGCTATGATAAACGTATCCATCACATGGAAAACAAATTGGGGGAATTTTCTCAAGCTCACAATGATTTAGTGGATGCTCATCAGGAACACACAAATTATATCACATGGCTTAAATCTAAAAGTGCACATTTGGAAGAATGCTCTTGACACAATAATATCAAAGTGAGAGGTGTCCCTGAAGCTATCACCCATGAGGAATTGTTTATTTATATTAAACAACTGTGTCAATCTATATTACTGATGGCAATGGATTTGGAGCTCACTATCAAAATAATAATAATAATAACAGGGCACATAGGACATTTCTATCAGGTGACACCCCAAGGGATGTATTGGCGAGGTTACATTTTTTCCACATAAAAGAAAAAAATGATAATGGTGAGGAAATCACCTTCTCTGCAGGATCAATTTCAGGGGATACAAATATCTGTCAGCTATGACAATGGAAAACTGGAAAAAATTTACCCCACTTACAAGAATATTTCGAGATCACAATATCATATATAGATAAGTATTCCCGACTAAATTGTTAATCCTGTTTCATGGGAAATACCACCTGGCGTCCTCTTTGGAAGTGGGGATGAAACTGGTTCAAAGCTGGAATTTGAATACCTCAAACTCCCTACAAAGATCACCCAAATCACCAGCAAAAGGGGTTCAGGAATGGACCTAAACATGTAAAGAAGCTGTAGCAATATGTGTGCCTAAATTTAGGGTGTGCTTATTAACTGATTACTCCACTCTCAGGAAGATTGCATCAGTATTGTTAAAAGTTGCCCATTTCACTTTGTTTTTTACCAGGGGACTGTTCTTTTTCCCAGTGTTTTTTAAATGTTTTCCTTTTTTCTGTTGAAATATGTATGTCCAGTCTACAAATTCATGCCTATTTTACGTAAACCCTTTACAACTACGCATCTTGGTCAAAGTACGTGTCCTAGCAGCATAAGCTGAAGCGTTCACACGACTGTTTTATGATTCGTTTACTCATCTCAAATACTAGAGGGCTCAATTGCCCTTTTAAAAGAGCTTTACTGCACCAAGAAGTTCAACGCTTTCCAGGGGAAGTTTTATTGATCCAGGAAACTCATTTCCAGTTCTAAATTGCCTACATGGAACCTGAAATCCTTTTCTCAAAAATTTTTTGCCATTGTTGACAAAAAAAAATGTAGAGTTATGATTGCTATCAAAGATTCCCTTAAAAATCCCCAAAGTTTTCAATATATTGATCACGCCGATTATGAAGAAGGTTGATTCCTTATTCTTATTTGCAAAATGAACTCTACTCTGTTCACATTGGTGAATGTCTACGCACCTAACTACAATCAACACTCCTTCCTACAGAAAATGTTTAAGCGGATTAATAAAGTCAAATAAGGATCTCTTTTGATAGGAGGAGATTTTAATATCACACCGTCTTACCAGATGGATTCCAATTCCAAAGCTAAGCTGTTGGTTGAATTTGAGTTGTTTGCTGTTTTGAGGTGCCAGCGTAAAACAGAAAAGGACTATACATTGTTTTCTCCTGTGCATCTTTCTCACTCATGGATAGATTTTTTTCTTAAACATTTTTGGTCTCTACCCAGATTTACATCTTCACAAATTGGTACCATAACCTGGTCGGACCATGCTCCAGTGGTTTTGGAATGGGGAGATCAACATTCGTATCTGGACAGGTTATGGAGACTGAACTATTATGTTTTAGCCCATATGAAATATTAGCAGCAGTTTCTTGAGGCACAGGATATGTATTTTTCTACCAACAACAAGGAGGATATAGATCCATTTCTGTTATGGAATGCGCATAAGGCGTATATGAGAGGAGTATTCTTAAAAACTAGTGCATATGATAAGAAATATAGATTGCAACAACTTAATCAGTTACTTGCTTCCATAAAAAAGAAGGAGAAAGAGAATAAAAAGTTCCCATCTCTACAGATAACGGCTTTTTTAGTGCAAGATAGTACGGGATGAGCGAGAATGCCTCTGGCATTTTCGCGAAAATTTTCTCTAAGTTTCGATGGGTCCGCGGAATTTCGCAAAACCATGGGAAATCACTATAGGAGGATTATACCGGCTTCATTAATAAGGCAAGCCCTCATTTTGACCTGTAGTGCCCGGGGATCTCTCACTGAGAGGTGGATTCTCATACTCCTCCTCTCAGAGCGAGTCATGCGGCTTGCGTTTATTAATGAACGCGGCCGTTGGAAAAAATCAGAGGATTTTTCTCATGCTGCATTCATTCATTAGCAGCCAGCCGTGAGACTCACACTGAGTTCCTGGATAGAGAAACTCTAATCAGGAACACATAGTACAGGGCTGCAACAGCAATCAGCAATCAGAGCTGCCCACACATTTTTCAGAAAATATTTCAAAGAACTGCTGGAGGGAATGTGGAGATATGGGCACTCTACTCCATATACTATGTCAATGTAAATCTGTCTGTTCCTTTTGGAATCAAGTGTTTATGCTACTATCTGGAATTCATGGTAGTCTTCTATACCCAAATCCAGAAATGGCTTTGTTAAATGTTAATATGCCAATATTTCCTTGGGGGGGTTAGATTAGTAGCCACACATATCTTTTTTAATATGAAACTAGCAATTGTTAGAAAATGGAAAACGCTAATGTGCCTAATTTTTCGGAGGTAGTGTATTATCTCAATATACAATGTTCTTTGGAGAAAACCTTTGCAATAGCACATGACAAATGCAAGAAATTCCATTTAGATTGGGAGAAGTGGCTAACTCATGCTAAATGTGTTATGTTTGTAAGGTACTTTTTGTTTTCTTGATTTGAGTAAATTATCTTAGGCTGCAAGGTCTTTCTTACATGTTACAAAGGTGAATAGAAATGTTCTTGGCCAGGTGGGGGAGCTAAAGAGGCCGGGGATGATCAGGTGAAACTGTCTCAGCTAAAATGCATACTGGAAATTAGGCTGTGGATATAAACTTTCCAACAGAATGGGTTTCCAAAAGAAACTCTGTGCAGCACTAGTTTGGGCTGGATTTTTAGTAAAGGGAACTAACAGTTAGTGGCCAAGTGGCGAGGCTTTATTTTGCTGTTTGTTTTATTCCGCCTGTTTTGTGTGAAAATAGTATTAGGAAATAAAACCTTTGATGCACTTTTAACCTGCTGCCCCTTTTCCTGTTTGAAACACCCCCCGTTGCTACAGGCAATCTCACAATAGATATAGGTTCTGTCAAAGGACAGAATCACTTATCCAAATTATGAGTCGGTGGAGATACCTAGTCTATACAAACGTTTCCTTATCTTGTCCTACCGACCCAGTTATAGTTGTACATGTGTGATGTTTTACAAAGGAGAGACCATCTTGTTTTCCCAACATGTTCCCTTTTAGGTTTCTCCAGGGGATTTTGAGACTTATAGCATGAACTGATATACAGAAAGATAGATATTAGTATTATTTCTTAGACAAGGCAGATTCAAAGAAGTCAAAGGCATTTAAGTCTTTCATTTTCTTACTATAGTCAAAAAATATTATTTTGAACAATAGCAAGACAATAGCAAGATAACGGCAGGCAAGGCAAACTGTTAGTCATAAACTATATATATATATATATATATATATATATATATATATATATCACACTATCAATGTGCTGTTAGAGAACACCAACTTATTATCATCACAATTATCAAGGTTACCAAGGTAGTAATAGTGACAATGGACAATGTTAAAACATCATCTTAAAAATAACACATGTGCAGTGATAATAGTAAATGCAAAATGTCTTATAGTTAATAGGCAAAATGTAATTTATGTGATTATGTAAAAAAAAAAAAAAAGTGATACTAAAAAGAAAGTTATGGAGGATACTTTAAGCTAAATTGTATACATCTAGAAGCAATAGTTATGTATTTAGATAAAGAGTATGGGGATTTCCTTATTTTGGGTTGCATATGTCTAAAAACGTATATTGTATTTTAGTTATTGTTGGTGTGGAACCATTGTATATTAGTAAGTGATAAAAATTAAAAAAAAAAAGGTAAGTAAAAAGGCCTTACATGTTACCCTATGTTAGAATGACATATCCCCTAACAGCATTCCTGCATCTTTCCCTCTCCACCCCCATTATATTATTCCACCAATTCCTAGCCCTTTACATATTCACTCCACGCTCATAATAACCCCTCACTATCCAGCTTCCCCATGTCCACACAGTCAAGGAAACGCCTTCTACCTACACTCCTGTTAAATCCACCTTTGTTGCCATAAACACCGTTTTTTGGTTTCTTAACATGTTTTTGTGTTCTCTCTTCTATTTAACATTATTAGACAAGCCTTTATTGAAAATTCCAACTCTTACCATGTGGTAAGTTAGTGTAAGCTCCTGCCTAAGCTGTTTACTGACATAGGAAAGTACTGTCATTTAATGATACAAATTGGATCCACTTGGTGAGTTAATTTTTTTGTGGATCTTGTAAAGTTATCCATCTGCCATTTTGTCTGTACAGACTAGAGATTTACTATTAACACCATTACACCAAGTGTGGCAACATAAAATAGAAAAAGATCCCATTGATATATCACACAGCTACACACTCTCAGAAAATACAATCTCTATTTTTTCAGAACAGAAATTCGATCTTTATCAAAAGATCTCTATCAAGAGCAGCAATGTCCAAAATAATGTCCAAATGAGTGAAAACAGATGAATGTCATATTCAAGCTTTATAAATCGCCCCCCCAAAACAGGTTTAAATGCCACTTCCTAGAACATTATGTCCAACTGACTACAAGGCTGTAGCTGCAAAGTGCCCCTTTAATATCTCACTCAGAGAACACAATACTTTTTTCCAGAAACTTTTCCAAACATACAACTATATAGCATTTGTTCATGTCCCAATACATTGAAAGATTTTTACCAGAGCATCAAATGCCTGAACAGAGTTAAAAATGCTTTTATCACATAAATGTGCTTACGGACTTCCAGAGCTCCTTAAGACACAAGTACAATAATTCGTCCGGTGTAAAAAGACAAATCCAACAATTCTCACTGTCTTGCTACTTTAAACAAATACTCTGCGCGTGCCAAGACTTAATTCTACCTACAACAGTAAACGCCTACATGGTGTTTGCCAAAGCTGCTTTATCTAGAAAAAAAGGAATGCTTCTCCTTTTTTTATTACGAAGAATACAAGCACAGTAATACATTAACAAAGAAGGTCAATAAAGAGGCAGTAACTTAGGCTGCGTACACACGATCATCACATGATCTATTTCAAGATGCATGAACAAGCTCTGTACATACAGCACCATTCTGCTCTATGGAGAGGGGAGGGAGGAGAACAAGAGAACGGCACCCCACTGTTCTCTCTCCCTCTCACTTCTATTGTGATTGGTCATTGTTTGCCGTTCGTGGATCCGCCAGGGCGGACCCATCAGCTACATCGAAAGGCCACTGTACACACGTCAGATTTTCGTCTGATACCAGCACTGATGTGATAATCGGATGAGAATCATCTGACATGTGTACATAGCCTAAATATAGCCAATAAAATGTAAAAGACAGGATCAAGCACTACAGGAAACAGATCATACATCAATGTTTTATTCAAGGATATACAGAATGTAAGGCACAAGGCATTGACCTAAATGACCTGATGAAAACCAACTCATAACATAGACAATCTAACTGTAATATTCTGGCATGATCTGCCTTATCGTGTGTGTTCAACAAGCTAATTTGCTGGGACATGGGCTACACAACATGTCAGGGAAGGACGCAGAGAAGAAAGAGAAGGAAAAAATGAAAAGGTATCAGTCAGACATCATCAGCATAATGCCAAGAAGGTCTCAAGTACTAGAGGTCACCAAGGCTACAAAAGGATTATTCTCCTGAGAGGTTCATTTCTGTCCAGTTTTATATGTCTAAAAGCGGTACATTGTTTTTCATGAAAATTTGTTTTACAGTATAATATAATAGTATGAGTATAAAAGTTTGAAACACAAAATCATGTCAAAATAATAAATTAAATGAATGAAAAAAAATAAAAAATAATATACTCATACTTATATAATATACTGTAAAAAAATGTTCATGAAAGACAATGTACTGCTTTTGCACATTTAAATCCACTGTATTGCATTCAATACATTTATTTTGTATTGAGTGCAATACAAATGGATTTGAATTTCCCACCCCGCCCTGCCAGCAACGTCCTCAAACACCGACATCATCGGGAACTTCCCAGTGACTCATACAGTGCAGAGGAAGCCGGCCGGAGGAAGAAGTAAGACGGACATCGCAGAGAAGGACAACGCGGGACACCGACATATCTGGTAAGTAGCGATTTACTATTGCTTCCTATAGGTTTATCTACCCTGAGTGTGACTCGGGGTTACCGCTGTTAGCATCTTTTTTCTACCTCGAGTCACACTTGAGGTTACCGCTCCCAGAAGGTTTAAAAGGGGTCAAGACGTAAAGAATATTAATCTGTGGTGACCTTAAAATGGTATGCTTCCTTCTTGGTCAGCAATGCGGATATACCCCAAGTATCCCCGTTATAATATATATAAACCCTCTCTAATGTTTTGTTGCAACTTTGTATGATTTCTGAGTTGTTAGGTTTATGTGTTTTTATATAAAAGACCCTAAAAATTCCTAATAAATACATATTTGAACTAAACAAACATTTCCAATCGGAATGTATTATTCATTAAAGTATATTATGCAAACTGTAATCAATTGTTCACAAATATATTAGTAATCTCATATTTTTCAAAATTGACAATAACGCACTTCTTGGAATCCAGTCCACTTCATCAGATTCATAAATTCTATACCATCTTCAACCATGCTCTTCAAGTGAATTAATCTTTTAATAGTTGTAAGCAGACACTAAAGGAAAATATATCAATAAATTATTATACAGTACTGCAGCCGACTCAAAATGAGAAAAGATGGAGCATATTTTTAATTGCTAAAGATTTTAGCATAATGCTACCAGACATATATTTTAAAATGATTACTACCAGGAAATATTAGCCATCCATGAAGGATTTGCTCTAAAAAATCTCAAAATCCCCTGTGAAGATGACTGATATGGGTTTGATGAGTTACCCCTATGGGTCACACTATGGATGTGAATACAGAATCCATGCTGTGTACTAGATATGCCAGCAGATAGAATATAGCTGAATAGCAAAGACTGCCACGCAAAGCCCAAAGCCCTCACTAGGTGCAATGGTAGGACCCAGGTGCTTATGTGTATTCCAGTGCTTGTATCGTGTGATTCCTCATCAATGTATATCTCCATCTTCACAGCGTCTGACAAATTCCCCTGCACATGGGAGGAGTTCTGACTCGGGAGTGCCTACACTACCAAGCTTTATCAGTTTCGCCCATCCCGCCTGCCAATCAGTAAAGAGCGAATTAATCATCCCTGGCTATTTAACTAACTCAGACACAGCAATTAGTGTTTGTGAAACGTGTCTCCACTACAGCTGAGCACTTCCTGTTGGTTAGATCAGTGTTTCCTCTGTCCAGCTCCCGTGTTAACCCCTTGTTGCCCAGTCTGTTGTTTCCAGCCTATTTCCTTGTGCTGTTCCAGTGTTCCTCTCTGTCTGTGGATATCCCTGAGTCACCTGTGCCTCCTGTTGCTTCTAGTGTCTCCTGTGTTCCCTGTGTTTGCAGTGGCCCATGTCACCGGCGTTTATTTCCTGGATCCTTGGTATTTGACCCCTGGCTTGTGACCAGACCTCTCTTGCTTGCTGCCTTGACAATTCTTCTGCTTAGTGATTTGGTGTCTTCCTGCCCACCCAGGTTTGCCCAAGTATTGCAACCTAGCAGTAACCAGCAGTGCTACATCCTTACCACTAGAGGCTCTGGAGAAGGTCTGGTTACTGCTTAGACTCTGTGTCTTGGCCCTTCTCAGAGCTTAAGCTCATTTTGTGCAAGTTGTAGTGCCCCCTAGTGGCCCTGTCTCCCCAAGCTTGACAGTGAAGATTTAACTAATTTTTTCCTAATTCATGAAGTGTCAGAAAGTGATGGAAAATCTCCACAAGACACAATAAAAATTAAACAAGCAAAATTGACATATACGAATTAAACATGTGTGCTGGGTTCCGAGTCCGAAAAAAAACACTCCCTTTCTCTTTTATTAACTCTAAAGGGTTTCCCCCCTCACTACTTTCCTTAACCTGTAGAATAACTATGATGTCTTATAAAATTTTTAGGCATGTTTTTATTTTTCTTACCTTTGTTAATACAAAGAAAACAAATGATAAACAGGCATATAATATTCCTTCCTTACTCTAAAAAAATTTACAAATAAGTTTTAGGTATGTGTAAAGTATATAAAAAAAAAACAAATCTTATTGATAAAGGCCTTTGGTGTGAGGCAGGGATGCAGGGTCATTCATTCCTGAAATTGTACTGAACCTGCCCTTAAGAGTTCAGTCGGGCCTCCCCTTCTCCATTCCCCTTTACCAGTAGAAAAGACATTGAATTCACTGGTGCTGGGTTGGAAAAGAATGCAATGTCCCTATCAAACCTCAGATTCCTTAGGTCAAACCACTTAGGGCTGTTTTGACCTAAGGAATTTGTCTTTTTGAACCTGACATCTTGTTGTTTTTTTCTTTGAATTTGTCCGCTTGGAAGCATTTTGGCATATCGTGGGTTAAACAACCCAGGCAACTGTTTGTTGCATCTCGAGTTTGATAGGGATATCCCATTTTGTTCCTTCCCACCACCAGTTCATACCATTTCTGCATGTCATTTTGTGTACTGATTGCTCTGACTCTACCTATATCCCCTGAAAAAGCCTACTGGCGAAACACGTCGAATATATATTTAGTAACATGAATATATTTAGTAACATCCAGCTCCCAGTCAGCAATATCACCCCTAATAACTGTCAGTCAAAAGAGAAAATTTCCATTGGTTTGTGGTTGTTAGTGACTTTACTAAAATTTCTAAAATACAGTTTACAGATCATGCAAGCATGGTATTAATTAAAAATGGCTGAAATGTTAATTACTAGGCTGAAATGTTGCATCAGCTAATGTACAGCCCTGCGTAACATGTTGGCGCTATATAAATCCTGTTTATTATTATGAATAATAATAATCAGTTTAAGAATTCAATATGGAAAAAAACTATTCCCTAGCTAATCCATAAATTACAGTAAGAAACATTACAAAAAGGTACTGGGACTAGAGAAGAGTAACATATTTCCCCGAATCTATGCAAGGAAGTTCATTTTTGTACTCTTTTATGGTTAGTTCACCAAAATGATACAATTTGGTGAACTGACATTTCAGGTCCATGTGTTTTAATGACCGTAAATGATTTCAGACAGGAAAAGTTTTAGTGAATGTCAGATTCACTGATTTATAAATAGACCCCTATATGGTCTAATCGAATAGAACACGTCCAAATAGATTCACAACACATTTTTTGTATTTTTGACCCAAATGCATTTGTTAAAACGTGATGTTGTTTAATGGGACCCTGTTTGTCCCATCTACTGCAGCAGACTCTCATTTTGAACCTTTGTTTCACCTAATCTAATTATTACTCAGTACCCAATGGGATTATACCTGACACAGAAAAACAAAATGTAAATTTTCCATTATATTTATTGGTTCCGGTTTGAGCATCTCTCTCTCTTGCTGCTGGAGGGGGTCCTCCTGTTCCTCATGACTGCATCACACCTAATACTATATACTGTGGTTTTACACCTCTGTGCATTCTATCTATTGAGGTCTTGTATAATCCCTGATGAAGCAGATTAATTCTGTGAAACGCGTTGGATTATCAAAATCTATTACAACATACCAATAATATACACAATTGTTATTGTACTGAGCATTCTTATAGAATTTCCATCCACTTTATTTGAGCATATTTGAGCCCATTTTGTGACATGTACTGAACTGCCTATAAAGTCCCACAAATATATCTACTCCTATATGTGATGTTGTACAATCCGAGTTTTACATTTTTAAGTGAACTTTATATTTAATGGCAGCATGCATTTTAATGTGTACTGTTACACATGAATTTACTTGCATCATGACCTGTCGATGTGCATGGCTTAACATGGGCATGTCTCTGCCTGCAACTACAGCTGGAATGTACTGAGATCAGCCTTATGGTGTGTTAGAATCTTTGATGTTTATTGCTGTTTGTTAAGGAAGTACGACAAATATGTACAGATTTGGCCCTCCAGCACTTTACTTGGATACCTTAATACATACTGATGTATATAGCATATTAATGCAGTAAAAATCTTTTAGGGAGGGGCAGTATTAATAAACTGAAAAACAAAATAATTCACCTTTTTGCAATATTACCAGGCCAGTGGAGACTGCACGTACAGAAAAAACAGGTCCCACCATTCTGGTTGAACATCTTTTGTTTATTAGTATCATAGATGTCTAGCGAGTCATTATGCAAATAGCAGTACAAAAGGGCTTTGCTTCTATGGCACTCTTGGCTCGCCAAATTGTTTATAAGCCATCAAGATTTAAAGAAGTCAAAGCATTTGTATTTATTATTTTTTCCATAATCATCATAATCATAATTTATAAAGAAAATCTGAAATTCATCAAACATTTTTGTCTACATTTTTTGGTGATTGATTCTACACCAGAAAATGTTTAGTAACTGTCAGATTCACTACTTTAGATATAGATCTAGAAAAAGATACCAGTGCGTGATTTTTTTTTCATATATCACTGCCTTCATGCACTCTGTCCATGTCTGTCACAGGCTGTCACCATGAAATTGAACAGAGGGGCAAGTACTGACACATAATATGTAGTTGAATGTATTCATTTTTTTAAAAAATAAAGCTAATGTTTTTAAAGTTTTTGGAAGGTACCAGTTTTTTTTTTTTTTTTTTTAGTTTCTTGTATTAAAGTGGAACCAAACTAAAAAAAACAATTTACCTTTAATCCTGCAGATCTATCGATGGTGCTGGACCTTTCCCTAAAGGGGCAGTGCTGCACCCTTTTTTTTTTAAGGATGTTGCACTTAAAAAAATTCCTTTCTGTAAAGTGAAAATGTTGAATTTAGATCCACTTCGCTTTACCATTCACACATCCCTTCAGGATCCATGTCGATGAATAAATATTAGACAAAGAAATATTAGTTATTCTGCCCTTAATCCCTTTGATGCTGCTTTTTCTGTCTCTGTAAACCTAGCTTTAGAGGTTATTGTGATGTTCTGTAAGAAGCTTGGTAAGAAAATGAACTGCTCCACATGGCTAGACCTTCCCAAGGCACACTTGCCTAAAGAAGACCTATTAGCTCAATTTTTACTTTAAATGAAAGGGTTATTAACCCTTCCATGTCTACCCACTTATGTAAAGTGAAAATTCTGAGTAGATGTACGCTTTAAGGACTTTTCATCAGTATAGGTAAGGGTTTTTTTTTATATTAATTTTAATTTTAAGTTTCACTTAAGGTTACTTAGATAATACCAATGCACATGAAACAAACAAGTTAAAAATCACATCTGAAATGAACAAGATGTCTAGGTCTAAACAGAATTTTTATTAAGAATGTACATGAAACAAATGCATGATTTACAATACACTGCACACAAGGAATAACATTACATGGATGTTCATAATACTATAATCTTAGAAAGGACAAATTTAAGTTGCACATAAAGTATGAGGTATAAAAACTGGAATGCACTCTCCCATACCTGTCTATAATGGTAGGCATTACAGCATATAAGACAAAGTCATAAAATGTCCTCACCTTAGAAAATACATTGTTTATTGATAAACACAATTAAAAAGTTAAAGCTTATTGAGGTAGTAAGGGAAAATAAAAAGCACTGCAACAGAGTTACCAAATACAGCAAAGCACACCCCCACAAAAAAAAGTCAAAAAGGTCAGATACAAAGGGGTAAGTAAGAACTAAATAGACAAATACAAAACAAGCAATGTTATAGAGAAAAGACAGATTAAACACAGAGTGAAACAGGACTGTAAATCCAATCTAAATATCACATACCTATACCAGCAGCCTAATATTAGAAAAAAAAGACAAGGTTAATTGAAAGCAATAGTCATTAATGACTATGACTATAGTCATTAATAGTCATAAACAACCACAAAAACCTTCAAATGAACATGAAGTATATACAGATATAAAGCATGTTAGGCAGGAGAAAAAAAGAGCAGGACAATTGTGTGGCTCAGTGGCTAGCAACCTTATCTTTGCAGAGCTAGGTCCTAGGTTTGATTCATGGCCAGGACACCATCTGCTCGGACATTGTATGTTCTCCTTCTACTTACATGGGTTTCCCCAATGTACTCCAATTTCCTCCCTTATCTCAAAAACATGCAGTTAGGTTAATTGGCTTCTCTTCAAAATTGGCCTTAGTATATGTTGACATATGATGAATGGTAAGCCGCCTTTGTTAGTGGGATGACTACTAACTTTGTAAAGGGCTGCGTATTATGTCGGCATTAAAAAAATACAATTAAATAATCATAATATTAGTATGAGGAGTAAACCACTTACTTGTGATTTGCACCTCAGAAAATGTGTGCTCAACTACCAAGCCCACTCCAACCTAAAGCAATCTTAATGATTGAGCTGTTCAAATCTGGCATTTTGAAAATGTCATCCATGCTACCACAGTGTTTTTATTTATTATTATCTAGTTCATGGCAATCTTTTCAGATGTGGATATCATAATATAATCAAAAATTATATAATAAATATATTCATATAATAAATATATAAAATAAATATAATCAAAAATTGTAGGAAGTATTTTTAACTTGTTTCATTGCTTGGTATTAAATGGCAACATAAAAGCAGTAATGACATAAAAGTATTTGGACATCAATGTTATCTATAATTTTTCATATACAGCATTTTATTGCTCTCCAAGGTAAAGAATCCAAGTACAGAATGAATTACCTTTAAGCGATATAGATCGCAGCGTGAAAAGGGCTGTTAGGGAGAGTAAGATTCATACATATATATATATATTGCACAATTTTTCTGTGAAAATAACTATACAGACTTCTTTGGTGCCAGCTTTAGGGAGAGGCTGCATCATTAAATTGAAAAGCCAGTAAATTCATTATTTTATAATATCAACAGGTCAGGGCAGGCTACTTATATGTATAGCTGAACCAACTCTTATAGGCAATCATGATGTGAAGTGGAAATCAAAGCATTTTGTTTTATCTTTACCCTTATTTAATGGGATCTATTACCAAAGCAGCGATTCTAACATTTATCAATCATTTATCATTCATTCCCTGGTGGAAAATCGCCATTTTTCAATGACAGTAATTGATTCTCCACCAGAGAATGCTTAGTAAATGTCAGGTTTCCTACATTAAAAATAGATTTTTTGAGTGATGTTTTTCTATATATCAGGCTATACATTTTGGTTTCAATCTGGGTAAAAGTTCCGATGGGTTGTTCTGATAATACTGCATTAAATGGTGCTGATTCGGACACTTTGGGCGTCACCAAATCTCAGAGAGTGTAAAGAGGAAGGGATTACAATTTTTGTCTCCATACTTCTTTCTCCTTTTTAGTGTTGCTGCTTGGTTTGCTGTTTTTTGTTTTGATCTAACATTTGGTTTGGGTTGTATTAGAACAATCCTATTGCTCCCATTAACTTTGGTTAACTTGTGCTCGTTAGTGTGTGTATACTGTGTATACTATCAACATATTCCTTCTAGTCATGATTAGTACAAACAAAAATTATCTTTAGGCCTTGGCCAAAGTAAACAGCAGTCATTCCAATTGCAGTATTCCATTTGCCTAGTGCAACCTTCTGAAATTGAGCTTTCGGATAGTAAAATACTAGCCACAAAAAGAAAAACAAATGAAAACTAAAAAGAGAAAACCAGGTTGGCAAATGCAGTCTATAGGGTTGATTTAATAAAGGACTTAAGAAATTTCACTTTTTACATCGTAGTTGTGTTCATTCGCCTAACTCATATGCAGATTAAATAATGGGAGCTTGAATTTCACATGCTTGGACTATTGAAGTAAATTTTTACTTTATTGTTACTTTTGTTACTGATTTATTGAATAAATGTTTTCAACTAATCTGAGCCTTATCTTTAGTTCTGAACAGCTCTATAGCCTCCTCTCACATACTGAAATTGATTACTTTGATTTTAATGCACACTGGGAGCTTCTTGCAGTTTTCATGACTGGGACTTTCACAATAAAGACACATTGGTATTGGATTTGAATTGGCCACAGTCGCCATTTAATAACCCCCTAGAGGTAATCCTGAGTGTGACTCAGGGTCACTTAAAACATTACAAAAACACTTACTTTGTTCCGTTGTCATACCCTGTTGTCTTGCTGGACCCTGCAACTCCTCCAGACACGTCTTCTTTCTTCGATTTTCTCCCAGCGTGTCCAGAAACAATCTCCGGGGGTTTCCTGATGACGTCAGTACATGCGTAGGTGCGGCGGGAAATTCAAATAATTTTGTATTGGATTCAATACAAAATACCTGTATTGCGTCCAATACAAAGAAATCTTTATATAATATTTAAATATATATATATATAAATAATTATTTAAAGTTTATAATTAAATTTATTAAATATTGGACCTATTTCGGTGAGTTATACCTAATAAGAATTATAGGTCTACAACGTAAAATAAAATTTCATACAAAAAAAAGTGACGATTTTTTTATGTGGAAATATGGACAGAATTAGAATGCCAGGAGGGTTAAACAAAACATTTAAATAAATAACAAGTACAGTGATATTTAAATATTTATATAATATTGAATAACATATATGCACTAATCAAAACACAACCAAACTCCGCTCTTGTCCCTAGCAGCACCCCTATCGGCTTTGTATATAAATATCCACCAAGAGACTGACCAGCAGGTAGAACCAAGAACACTAACTGGAAAAGAGCCACCTGGCATGTCTGGTATTGTCATTAAACCTTTAAGCGAACTCAAAGAACCCCAAAAAACTGCCATGTTGCTGTGTATAAGAAAAATCTGCTTTCCTTATTCAAAAAAACACATGGACAGGTGGGCAGGACAGCTTTACTCTCTAGCCAACCCATGCAGAATGTTATTTTTGGCTCTCCCCACTCCAACCATGCCCAGTGTCTCTTCCCAGTCAACCAGCCACCTTCAGATAGGACCTCTTATTTCTTACCCTATTTCACACCTCTTCCAAAATGACATCCACCCTTTTACTCACCTATTATTGCATCAGGGCATATTTGATGATGGAGGATAACAGACTATAAGCAGAATAAACACAGCTTTAGGTAGGTTAGCCTTCTTGTTTTTGTTTTGGTGCATTGACATGAAAGCTTGACTTAACCTCCCTGGTGGTAATCCCGAGTGTGGCTCAGTAACCCTGAGCCAATTTTCAGGGAGTTTAAAGGAATTTCCAGGGAGTTTAAAAGTCCTACCTGGTTCCCACCTTCCACCGGCGTCCTCCAACGGTGCATGCAGCTTCCTCCAGCGATGATTGGAGGCTTTTTCTCCTGGTGATGCTGGTGCTTTAAACCAAATTTCCATAATCTATTGAGCAGATAATGTTTGACACACACATGACTAGAAGGAGTGCTGAATCGATAGATTTCCCTGCTAATATATATTGGTACAAAGGTGATTATAAGACTGAATACACAGTAAAACAAAGGTGGAGACCGGAATTGTTTCTTTACAGAGTTCAGGGTTCATTAACCCAAACGTTAGCACTAAAAAAGACATTTCAGCCTCTTGTGGTACACCCATTCCAAGTATCAGTGCTTCCATGATTCGTTGCACTATTTCTGCATTATTTGTCTTTTATATCTGCCTGAAATTCACGTGCCATGGTGCATTTATGGTTTAATTTTTGGAGCTCTCTGCCATACCAGTGACTTCTAGGTGGACTCCTGTACTTTCCCCACTATATATGCTCCTCATATACGCTTTAGGAGGGACTCCTATCCTTCCATGCTATATACATTCATCCCATATTCACTCTGTACACCTTGGCTAAGCCAATATCTCTTAAATGAGTGCTTTTGACTCATATATTTTGCCCCTAGTGGTGTGGGATCTCCAGTGCTGTCCCATTCCAGTGCATACATCTGACCCATTTGGCTGATATTTTGGAGTGTCACCAAGTCTAATGAAGTAGTCTTCTTCTATGAAACATGTCACTATTTAATACCTGGTTGGACCTTAACAGTGATGCCCCTTCAATCCGCCTACAAGGAATATGAGCACTGGAACCACGAGTCATGTCAACATCTAAACATTGAAAAGGTAAGGTATACATATACATTGTTTTTTAGATGTTGATCTGCCTTATTTCTTCTCTTGATAAAGCAGCATTTGAGCTGTGAAACACATTGAGAATATTTGCTTTAAGGCTCCACTGGAGACTATCAGTAAAGAAATCTCCTTCAACACTTGTACATCTGTCAACATATTGGGAGCCATGGAAATGCACTTGGATATTTAATACTTACTATCTTGGCAACTTATGGTCGTACAATGCTACTTCAATATTTATGCTTTTTTGTATTTTGATGTTGTTTTTTTGTTGATATGTTATATAGTTTATTCATAATTTTTAACAAAAATCCTGCGTTTTTAGTGAGAAATTTCTCTTTCTTTGTGTTCATATATATATTTTTTTAATTTGAAAGGAATGACAACTCCTTTCCATTTTCACCACTGCATCAGTGAAGACTAAATGGGAAACCCGCAGCCTCTTGGGACACAAAAGTTATATATCCCAGGAGGCTGCTAAAAAAGTGCTGATCTTATTGTACATGCATGGGAATGGCACTCTTTTTGTATTTACATTTCTTGAAAACCTTTCAGTGCATGCCCAAGAGGTTGGCCTTTCTTACTTTATGTTGAGGTATAAACACCCGATTTTATTCCACTTTGACCTGTTTTTTAAAAAAAAGATAATTACCCAAGTAAAATCCCAACAATTACTCCCAGCTATATACAGACATTTTTTAACATTGTTGCTTAAGAAATGTGCCTGTTTTACAATATTGTGAGTATAAACGTGTCCATTACCATAAATTGTTCATGCTATGTTTGTCATTATCTGGTCAAAACAAGAATAGCAAAGTAAATAGACCCCTCAAGAGACCACCCACTAGTGGATCTTTGACTAGTGGAAGAACACTGTGCCCTCACTTTTTTAGGGAATGGGCATGCATACGCATTCTTATTTTGCAATAAATTATTTGGTGGTCCGCCAATCTTCAACCGGCCAGAGCCACAGACCATGTCTCCCGTATGGAATTGACGATTCAGGGCGGTGGATAGGTTGTCTCTCTGAACACAACCTGCCCACTCTCCCATGGCAGGCTCAGATCTGCAACGGTAGAGTGGGCAGGTTCTGGCATCATGACGTCACTCTGGGGGAAATTTCTTCCCATTTAAGTGACACATAGGCTGGGGTGTAGGAGGGCGGGCATGTTTACATAACAATGATGCGCATGTGCGATCACCATGAATAGTACTGTGCTCCCTGTTCTTTTTTTTTTTTTTGAATACACCCCTGGTCCTCAGCTGGAGATATTTTGAGCATGAAACAGGTACACACCCAGCCATCCTTATGCATGCCAACTGAACATGATCTTTACCAAATCCTGGTGATTTTAACAGGAACTAAACCCAAAAGTGCCTAAAAAAATCCACTTACCTTCAATTCCACAGGGCAGTCCGATCTATCTGAAGGTCTATTCTTTCGGGTCCCGTGTAGTCCCAGCATCCTTCCATGGGCCGGCGCATCAGGCGCCACCATCTCCTCAAGGCGGTCAAGAATTAGGGGGCAGTGCTACACCCTTTTTAAAAAAAACAAAAAAAAAAAAAAACAGAATTTTTACTTAACATGAAAGGGTTGTTTACTATTTATGGACATAAAGTTGTCCATAAATAATTAGCCTATGATGTGCCACTTCCTGTTTTTTTTTAAGGTGTATACAAGTCCATGCAATGGAAGATACCCAGAGAAGTCATATCCTTCACAACTCCACACATCTCCAAATGGTGGGATCTCTCATCACCCAGGTGTGTGGGCTGAACAATTAGCTTTTCTTTTTTTACTTCTTTTCCTTCCCCTTCCTTAATTTTTATCTCTACTGACAGCTTTTCTATTTCTCAATATAGTATGAGTAAGCTGAGGCACTGCCATGCAATCACTCATCTACGCAATCTGGATTAGGTAAATCATACTGCAGACAAGTTTATTTTTTACCATGCAAAGACAAATTTTGCATTGGTTCTCCCCCTACTTCCTCAAAATTTGGCACTGTGGTTGCTGACAATGAGACCAATATTGTGATTGCATTGTGCCTTAGCAAACTCACACGTGTTCTCTGCTTTGCACATGTGTTCAATCTGATGGTGAAAAAAAATTCTGAAGAGCTAACCTGGCTTGAATTTTTTTCACTTGGAAACTGTCTACCTTAATGCTCTCAGAAAAACTACATGTTTTAATTGTTCATGTTTATTCAGGTTAAGTGAAGCACATACAACACAGTATAGTCAATCATGTGAATCTTTTATATTTGTAATTATTTAAAAAGAAAACTGACAAAAATCCATAATTTTCTTTCAAACCAGAGAGATGCAATAGAAAAGCAGAATTTGTAGTCAGCATTGTTGTCTAGCATTTCACATTGAGCCTCTCCCTTCTACAATATTGCCATAGTACTCAACAGGAAAAAAAAAACTTTGCAGCAGCAGAATAAAGCAAAGTAAGAAACCTGTACCTATAAATTATAGAGAGTTCCTACCTCCCAAACAGAAGTTTGTTCATATGAGGTAGGTAAAAATCTACAGTGCTCGAGGGATAAAAGACATCTCATAAACTTTGGGGTAAACTTTGAAGTTCTGTAGGATAGTTGTAAAGTAAAGAAACAGCTCCATACGGGCCAGACTTTCTCCAACACAAACTCTCTTCCCTGAGGAAAAAAAAGTTACAGTGGTGCTTTTAAAAACACAATATTACTGGATAACTAATCCCAAAACTTGTACAGGTCAGGATATGTTATAAAAAAATATTTGTTACACAGTTTGTGATGACAATACATCATCAAACAGGATTTTTGCTTGCACATGCTTAGTTGGTTTAAGTAAGCAAAGATTCACGTTATTCACTAAACTAAAAGAAAAATTCCTTGACAGAGATGGTTTACTTTCCTAGGCCAACTTCTCCTAGTACTTAGTTCTTAATTAGACCATAGATAATAGAGAAGAGTAAATGAGAAGAGTCATATTCAGATTGCCTGCATATCCCATTGAGGAAAGTAAGGCTTGTACTAAGTACTGAACAATTTTCCTAATCATTGCAGTAGCTTACAACATTCCCTAACTGAAATAATCCTTTCAAAAAGACAATTCTCCTGGAATTGAATGTGGAGATGCTGTAGGAGCTGATTCTTGTAGTTAAATATTTTTGTACTTTTGTTATGTTTTGTAGATGATTAAATTATGTTGAACTAGTTGTTCCCTTCTTATCAGTAAACTAGCGTCTGTTTCCCCCCTTTTTGCCTTGAAACTCTTCCTTTCCTCCCTACTACCATATAACTGTGTGCAAACAATAAAGTTTTGAGAGTGCTCTAACCACACATTAAGTTGCGTGAGTTATACCCTTCCAGCGCTGTAAACAGAAGTGTTTAGAAAGAGGAAAAATTTATCTGGGGTCAATAGGAGATCGCCTTAACAGTTTGGCATCAGAAGTGGGATATCTACCTACCTTAAAAAGACCAGTATCGGGTAAGTACAAATTTTCTTTTCTACCTCTGCCCTCCCCTGGGTCCCTGTAGATATCCTACGAACCTAAGCACTGTGACAGTGTAGACGCCCTCATAGAAGGACTGGGTCCTTAGTTAGGAAGATTTGGGAAATCTTTTATTGAATACGTGCACACTGATGGCTTCTGTTTAATGTATAGAGTATAAGAATTTTTTTGCATGGTTTAGAAGTGTAAGAAATATTGTATATAAGATAAGTTTGTGTACTAATCTGGTTGCCAAGGTGAAGCTGGGTCAGTCCTCAATGCTGTGGTTGCCTCAGGCAAGCAGTAACGTGACCTAAGCTGCGTTTTGGTAAGCGGTCCTGGGAACAGGACGTCAGCGAGCACTGCAGCTACCTGCTGAACTAACAATAACTGTGTAAAACCGTCTGATATTTATACTGTAATTTATACTATGGGGAATTCCCAAAGTAAGGGGAATTCCACAAAGGAGGAACAGCTCCCAGATCCACATAAAAAACATGTCAAGAAACGCATTCAGATCAGACAGAAACTAAAACTCACAGCCATGTCACCCAGTGATGAGGATATTCCTTTTAATATTCTAGGGGAAACTGTTGATTTTGTAAATCACAGAGCAGGAGACTATTACACTGACCCTTTTACATTACATTAGAAAAATGGCATTAAAACTTGAAATGCCCTGACCCCTTCCCACTGGAAGGATCATTCTCTAAATTCCATATTAGTTGTATCTTAGGAATTTTTCTCAGTAATCGAGACAGATAGGTATATAAATTAGATCCAAGAGTTCCGAAGTGGGACCGACAATATTTGAAGGGTGTTCGCTCTGCAGGTCGTGCCGGCGCCTCTGCTCCTAATTGCAGGTACGGGCGCCGGGTCCTATCTTTCAGGTAGAAAAACCCCACTACCTGTGTTCCATGCCTGAGTTTCCTCCCTGCTGGAGACTTGCTCTGGTGTTTGAGCTGGCGTGGGTTTGTCTCTCTTAAATCTATGAGGCAACACATACGCGCCCTTTGTTTTCTACAGCCTATGGCTGGATCTCCACAGGTCTTTAAAGGCACCTCCCACTACAGGAAGTTGCCTGAGCAATCTCAAGGTTTCACCCTGTGTAACTCCCAGTGCAAAGGTGTTTCCTCTGTTTTCTTTACTGTGTACCGGACCTTGTTTCTGACCCTTGAACTTTGCCTATTTGCCGCCTGACCCTGACCTTGGATCTTGTATCTGGACTTTGTCTGATTGCCATCACCCTCTTGGCCACGCAAGCCCCTCGGTGCTGCACCGAGTACCCTGACCCCTCTGGTCAGCTGCCACTGACCTGGGGGTTGCTCTGGAGTTGAAAATAGCAGCTACCCTGTGGCCCAAGCCTATCCTCACCATCAGAGGCTCCAGTGAAGACCACGTAGCGGCTTAGTTACGCCCCTCTGGAGCATTCCCAGTCCGTGGCACAGTGGGTCCACACCCGCGTGCATAACAAAGGGTTGCGGAGAAGTCTGGTATACTTTGAAAATGTATCCCCGTAAAGACAAAACTATTGCCAAAATTACATCCTCTATTCCACCCCCCTATACACCCTTATATCCACAATTAACAACAGAAACACAAAGGAGAACATGGGAGGATGAGGATTACGAGCACAATATCTGTCTAATACAGTCCGTGCAGCAACAAACCGTTACACAGGATTTCCCCTCAGCCCTTCCTCTTCTTACCAAAACAAAGACCAAGCAGTCACAGATATTATTACCACCCCCCACTAGTCCTACATCACCCAGCAGTGGCTACACATCATCCGCTGTTGTGTACTTAACCCCAAAAACTTATGCGGGACCAAGTGAATAATGAATTTGTTAGGATACATGGAGATAGAAAATCAAAGGCCAAAGCATTAGCATGCAAACAGAAAGCAGGAGAAACAGTAGGCGATTATTCTCAAAGGTTTAGGAAAGTGTGGAAGGAAGAGGCAGGTCTAGGATTAGGAGGTGATTTGAATGTTTTTTTTTATACAGTCACTGATTAATGGATTAATCACTGAACATCCTAAAACTGCCAAAATGATTATTGATAATTGGAGCATATTACCCCCACAGGATATAATTGGGATAATTGTTAACTAAAGACGCGGCAGATTGCTTTGAGCTACCTAAACTGTCAAAACCCCATGCTCAGGGACTCCATTATTCAGGGAAACCTGGAGGGTACAGAGGAAAAGGTAGAGGCAGAGGAGGTAGACAGGACAGGAATGACAATAGAGGTTATGAAAATGTTAGATGGAATCAAGCATGTTTTGCCTGTGGACAGGAAGGTCATTGGGCCAGAGACTGGCCTACACACCAACAGCAGTCGATACAGCAGCAAACACAAAGCACTTCAATGTAGCCACATTCAGCTCACAATTACAACCATCCTGCCCCAAAGTACCCCATACAATGAGGAGGCAAACCACATCAAACATAGGGATGCCCACAGGAAGACTGCACCACCACTTTGTTACAAATCTCTGACCAGGCTGATGAAAGCCCAACAATCACGTTAATAGTAGAACAGTTCCTGACAGACTTCTTAGACACAGAAGCGACTTGTTCTGTCCTCCAATCCTGGTCAGGTCCATCTACACCTGGTGGGCCCTCTGTGGGAATAAACGGAGTCATCACCCCTACACGACGCACACCTCATATTCCCATATGTACAGTACATGGAGAATACATTACACATCACTCATTCGAGGTATTACCTAGTTGTCCAGTTAACCTGTTAGGAAGAGACCGGATGGGATCTCTGGGAATATCACTGGTTGTTGACCCAAAGGGAGGGATTAATGTCAGTACAACCTTGCAACTGCCCTTGATGAATTTTCCTGTTCCTGACAGCACATGATCCACCAGACCATATGACATGGGATTCCTGGACTGCACCCCATATACAGCACTAACAAAACCACATCAATATCCCAAAAGCAGTATCCTTTAACTAAAGACAAGGAAGATTCCTTACCACCCATGAATTAATCTTTCTGCCAGCAAGGCATACTTAAGAAAACCTGCTCTCCTTACAATATTCCAGTAAATCCTGTCTAAAAGCCGGATGGCTCATACCATTTTACACAGGATCTCAGAGCCATCAATGAGCTGGTTACGCCCCTGACACCAGTCATGTCAGATTTTAGTACCATCCTTACAGCAGTACCGCCCGAGACCCAATGTTACAGTGTTATTGATTTGGCCAATGCATTTTTCCCCATACCATTATCGCCTGAGACTCAGCCCCTTATGGCTTTCATTTTTACAGGACAGCAGTACACATGAAGCCGCTTGCCCCAGGTTTTTGTTGACTCACCTGCAGTTTTCTCAATTGCCCTCCAGCAGGTCCTTGTCAACTGTCAGCCGTAGCATGGTTCAACTTAATTACTGTATGTATTGATCTATTGTTGTCTAGCCTGTCGCAGGAGGCATGTCAGAAGGATACGGTTTCATTGTTTGTTTTTTGGGAAAGGAAGGACAGAGGGTGTTGCAGAAAAATTTGTATTTTATGCAAGAGAGAATTGTAAAACCATGGCTGCTGTGCTTGGTCAGATGCATGGAGGTAAATTGAGGCCTGTGGCATATGTCTCTAAGACACTGCCTGTTACTGTGCAAGGCATGCCAGCCTGTCTGCGTGTGCTGGCAGCATGTGCAAAGGCTGTAGAAGTGTCTCACTTCTAACTTTGGGTCACGGGACGATACTTTAAGAGTTAGGAATTTAACCACTCAACACATAACAGCACAAAGGTTGTCTGGTTATGAAGTTATCCTAACATCCACTGCAGGATTAAGTATAAAATATGCTTCCGCTACCAGGAGTCCTATCGCTGTGCTCAATACCCTCTTAGGTCGTAAAGAGCCAGAGGATGAAGTACCGGAGCCACACTCATACATCACTGAAATAAGTAACACATCAACACCACGTTCAAAATTATCCACAACACCCATTCCTCTAGCAGAAAATGTTTCTGTGGATGGGTCTTGTTCGCGACCCCCTGACAAAACTTATTTTGCTTGATATGCCATGGTACAGCTCCCTGACACAGTCTTTGAAGCCGCCCCACTCTCTGTTAACTCTTCACCAGCCGCAGTATTGATAGCACTCACCAGAGCCTGTGAGATTATGGAACGAAAAGCTGTAAACATATTCACTGACTCCCGCTATGCTTTTGGAGTTGTACATGATTTTGGAGCCATTTGGCAGCGAAGAGGTTTTACCACAGCTGATGGAAAACCCATTCAGCACTGCGCAATAATTTCAAAACTTTTACAAGCCATTCACCTTCCAAATCGAATAGCCATTGTCAAATGTCAAGCACACACTTCTTCCAATTCCTTCAATGCCAGGGGCAACAGACTAGCAGATGTTCATGCCAAGGCTGCTGTTCAGTCTACCACACCCACCACTAGCCCCCCTGATACACTTCAGCTCGCCATCCCAGCTTCCACTGAAACCAACACACTTCTAACACAATTACAGTCCTTTGCCACCTCACAGGACACTGAATTCTGGGAAAAGGAAGGATTGACCTTAGATTCCTTTGGAATCTGGTCAAAACGACGGATAATAGGGCTGCCTCAAATAGCAGTACCCCTCATTGTTTTTCAAATTCACGGTATAAGACTCAAAAGCATTAGGACCACAACACAAGAAATAAACAAGCGATTTTGTACCCAGAATTTAAAGAACACACACAAGCCATACTTTCCCATTGTTTAACAGGTGCTAGAAAAACCGTGCAAGGAAAGAAAGTAGGACAACATGAACATTTGTTACCTCCACAGGGTCCATTTCAAGAGTTACAAATTGACATCACACACATTCTAAAGGCTTCCAATGGATGTCAGATAATGTTAGTGATCACAGATAGATTCAGCAGATGGGTAGAAGCTTTTGTAGTCAGGAAAGAAAATTCAAGGACAGTAGCTAAGATACTTTGCAAGAAGATCATCTCCAGATTTGGATGCCCAGTGAGAATAAGCTTAGACAATGGCACTCCATTCACTTCTAAAGTCACACAGGAGATTTAAAAAATGATGAACTTAGAATGGAAGTTTCACATCCCTTTCACCCCCAGAGTGCTGGAGTAGTAGAAAGGATGAATAGTACATAAAAGATAAACTTAGGAAAGCAACTGGAGGGACATTCCATAAGTGGGACCAATATCTACCAGCCGTGCTAGCAGAAATAAGAATGACACCCAATCCAGTTAATAAGCTATCACCCTTTGAAATTTTAATAGGATGTCCATTCCCCACCCCTTGGGCCAAAAAAAACCTTTTCTTACTACTGGGGGACAACAAATAAGAGATATCTCTCTCTCTTTTCCTCTCCCTACAGATCAACCGACACACCCATTCAAGCCTGGAGACGTAGTGTTGGTCAAACCTCTGCACGAGCACAAATCCTTGGATCCGCCCTTTGGACGTCCGGTCACCATGCAAGCCATCACTAGAACAGCCGTGCTGACCAGTGGAGGACCCACCTGGATACATGCTTCAAAAGTGAAACAGGCACCTCCGAGCCAAGATGATGCTTCTTGATTCACAAGTACCAGCCCAGATATTTGTCTCCAGTTTTGGAGCCCTGATTATCAAATTCTGTCTTGTTTGGGTCACAACAACTTGCCACTATCACCCTCACGATTTGCCCTTCATTTGCCTCCAATCAAGCCATAGCCTAAAAAATGACTACCCTGTCTATGTACCGGCAAGGTTTTGAGTAAAGTGATTGGACTGATTTCCGTGGTAGCATATGGGAACTTCTTGCCAAAGAAATATATAATAGCTCTAGTTTTTGCTTATCTGATATGCATAATACTCAAGATATGTTAACTTCTTGTTTGATTGCTGTCTCCCACTCCAGTTACCATACTGCTTAGAGTCTTTAGCAATATCTACAATGACACTGATGTTACTGAAAGTGATATACATTTACTTCATAATCCGTATAACTTTTGCAACAACTGTAAAACCTATGATTCCCTGAAAAATTTATGATATTTACACATACTATAAATATTATCCAGGGAGATGTATCTTACCGTATGACTTGTAACCCCTCTGAAATATCCCACTGTAGGATGAAAGTACTACAGAGAATCACCCAGCTCCCTCAAGTTACATATGCCCAAGAACCTGAAGCTGTCTATTTGTATGTAAAGGAACAGAGGTATGAAGTCAAGTAGTTATCCTTTTTTGAAGGATAAAAAGAGGGAATGTAAGGAGCTGAGGAATTTTGCCGATTCTTGTAGTTAATTATTTTTGTACTTTTGTTGTGTTTTGTAGATGATTGAATTATGTTGAAACAAGGTGTCCATTTCCCCCCTTTTTGCTTTGAAACTCTTCCTTTCATCCCTACGGCCATATATCTGTTACTTTGACAAAAATATCTTGTTCTAAGAGAACCACAAGGACATCTGTCATGTCTGCTAATTGTTTGTAGTCATGTGATCATGTGATCATGCCTTTGAACTGTTATATAAACTGTGTGCAAACAATAAAGTTTTGAGAGTGCTCTAACCACACATTAAGTTGCGTGTGTTACGTACTCTTCCAGCACTGTAAACAGAAGTAATCAGAAAGAGGGAAAAATGATCTGGGATCAATAGGGGATCCCCTTAACAGATGCATAATATACAATTAAATACTGGAGTCTGTTATAGGCCCCCCCGTGCTAAGGAATAGAAAAGGAAGAAATAAAGAATTAACTACTAGCACAGATAGAAAAAGCAGCAAAAGCTGGTAATGTTTCAATCATGGGATACTTTAAATACCCTGACATTGACTGGAATAATAACACTACATTATGGGAACAGCAAAAGGGAGGAAATTTATAAATTTATTATAAGATAATTTTATACACAGTTTTATACACTATTCACAGTTTATAGAAGCCCCAAATAGAAATTATACTCTGCTAGACCTAGTTCTTTCTAACAATGCAGAGCTTTTAACAAATGTATACATAAAAGGGAATCTGAGTAGCAGTGACCATAATATGATTTAATTTAATGTAAGCTGGAAACAGAAAGCAATAGAATTGCCTCTTTTTTTAAGTGAGCAATTATTTCATTATTAAGGCCGGCTCTTTGTGACTTGGACTGGGAGGGAATATTTTCCTCAAAGAACAAAGAACAGAAATGGGAAGTGGAGTAGTAGTTGATATAGTGTACTTGAACTTTGCTAAAGCATTTGACACTGTACCCCACAGATGGTTAATATGCAAATTAGGGTCAATAGGTTTAGAAAAGTCAATCTGTAAATGGATAGAAAACTGGTTTAAAGATTGCATCCGAAGAGTTGTAATTAATGATTCATACTCTGAATGGTCTAAGGTTATTAGTGGTGTACCCCAGGGATCAGTGTTGGGACCTTTACTGTTTAACATCTTTATAAATTATATAGCGTTTGGGATTAACCACCCGGGCCTTACACTGATGTCTAGATTTCTGTACCAAAAGCGTTACACTGTTTTTCATGAAATTTTTTTTTTAAATTGTAGACCTGTAACTTACAGAAATATGTCCGAACAGGGTTCTAGTAGATATCATGAAGATAAAAATGTTTGAAACACACAATCATGTAAAAAAAAAAAAATGTACTTTTATTTTTATTTCATGTTGTGTGGTGTTTTTGTACTGTAAAAAAACATTTAAAAGCAGATTACATTGTAATATGCTTTTAAATTTCCCTTCCTGACACACCCCCCAATACATCACCAATCACATCACCCGGAAGATGACTCATCCTCCGAGTGATGTGGGTGGGGATTTCCCTGCCCAGCTCACAGAGACAGAGACGCTGGACGCTGGATGCTGCTGTATCTACAGAGAGATGCACAGCACAATGTAGGATTTCTGCATTGTGCTTCACATCTCACTGCAGATGCCAGCAGCAATAGCAAATTTTTTATTGCTGCTGGAGGAGCTGCAGGGACGGGTAAGTATTTGCTTTCAGTTGTAATCCGATTGTCATACAATGTATGACAATCGGATTGCAATATAACATTTGTTTACATTTAACCACCTGGTGAGAAAAGTTCAGGTTTAACACTTTTTTGCAAAAGTTTTTACCCCGAACATGGTCGGGTTTAACAGCCAGGTGATTAAAAGTACCATTTCTGTGTTTGCAGATGACACCAATCTATGTAATATAATTATGTCCATACAGGATGTCTATAATTTACAAGCAGACCTGGATGCACTGTTTGATTGGGCAGACAAGTGGCAAATTATATTTAATATAGATAAAGATAAAGTTATGCACATGGGAGCTAACAACATGCATGCTTCATACTGTCTAGGGGGAATACATTTGGGAGAGTCAGGAATGGAAAAGGATCTGGGGGTTCTAGTAGATCATAGATTTAATAACAGCATGCAATGCCAAGCTGCAAGATCTAAAACTAGCAAAATACTTTCTTATATTAAAAGAGGAATAGACTGCAGAGATGGAAAAATAATCCTACTCCTGTACAAAGCATTGGTCAGACCACATCTGGAATATGCAGTCCAGTTTTGGGCACCAGTTCACAAAAAAGACGTTGTGTAATTGGAGAGAATGCAGAGAAGGGCAACTAAATTAATAAAAGGAATGGAGGAGCTTAGCTATGAGTAGAGATTAGTTGAACTGAATCTATTTTCCCTTGAGAAGAGATGTTCATGGCTCTGATTTTGTCCAGTTTTCCGTGTAAAAAAGCAGCACAATTTTTTGCATGAAAATTTATTTTACATTACAGACTATAATTCTTAGGCCTAACACAGAAATATGTCCAATAGTTAATAAATTTAATAATAAAAAAAATAATAAAAAAAAAGTTTTAAAGAATAGTTATATAATGTAACTGTATAGTACCATATATAATATAATAATATAATATAATTATATATATATATATATATATATATATATATATATATATATATCTCAAGATTTTTTTGTATTGGACTCAATACAGTTATTTTGTTTTGAATCCAATACAAAATGATTAGAATTTTCCACCTCTCCCTCCTTGCCGCACTGATCCATGCACCAAGATCACCAGGAAACCCCGTAGATCGTCTCTGCACTTCACAGCTGGAGATCGGAGGAGCAGGACGTGTCCCCAGGACCTACAGGGACCAGCAGGACAATGGGGGATGCCGACAGAGCAAGGTTAATGGGTTTTTTGTTTTAGGTTAAAGAGACCCCTAGTGTAACTCAGGATTTTCACTTTTTGCAGGTAAATTCTATACCGAGTCACACTCAGGATTACCACTAGGGGGTAAAGGGGGGATATGATCACCCTATATAGATAAATAAATGGTCTATAAAAAGAACTATCCTCCCAAATATTCACTTTAAGATCATTACAAAGAACAAGAAGGCACTCTTTGCATCTAGAGGAAAAGAAGTTTAAGCCCCGGATAAGAAAGGGATTCTTTACTGTAAGGTCTGTGAAAATGTGGAATTGGCTTCCTCATGAAGTAGTTTCAGAAAATTCTATAGATTGTTTTAAGAAAAAGCTGGATGTTTTCCTAGAAGCACAGAGTATAACTGGGTATTAAGGCTTTAAAGTAAAAATAACAGTGGCTGTTGATCCAGGGAACACCCAACTGCCTCATGAAATCAGGAAGGAATTTTTCCCCCTATTCAAGCAAAGTGTACCAGGGTTGTTTTGTCTTTCTCTGGACCAACTATGTCTTATAGGCTTTTATATCTGGAATGTTTTTATTTCCCTAGTGGTTGAACTTGATGGACTTATGTCTTTTTTCAACCTGACCTACTATGTAACTATGTGAACAGTATAAAATCTTATTTCTAATCATTTATTTGTGGCATGTCCTCAAAGACTGTGATGTCTGCCATTTTTATCAGCACTTGGTAAAAATGTAAATGTACCTGCAGATAATAGCATAAATGCTTCACTCTTTTTAAAACAGCCATTGCTGTCCAGGAAATGATTGGGGTTAAATGTATTGGGTGTAGAATACTTCTTGGGGTCGCGATGAACAGAACATAGTAATGGGTAGACGTCTGTACCCTAAAGACATACAAAAGATATATGAGTAACCATGAAAATGATTTATTGCATTCTATATTGTAAAACAATATTTGAACAACTGTTTGGATTGTACGCTGATTAATTAGAAAAAAGTCATATAAAATACAGATTAGTAAAATATAAAACAAGCACTCTAATGTTTTGTTTTATTTAGATCAAAAGTTATTCAACTTTCCTAAAACAATTCGTGTTTTAAGTGTTTGGAAATGTGTTTATGCTGGAATTCACACCATCAAATACCACAAAAATATAACAATGAGAAGTTACCAACCTTAGGAATGGTATATCCCTTGAAAACGACATCCGTATATGGCATTTTGATCCGGTCTTCAATTTTTGGGATGCGATTTTGTCCAATCACCTGATCTATTTCTTTAATTACTTTCTCTTGAGTAAGATTTTAATATAAATAAAAATGATGAAGAAAAAAAAACAGTTTTATTTCTTCTGCTCCACCTACTCTAGATTATTGAACACTAAAGTCTGATTTGTTGCCAAGGTAATAAACCTCCATATTTAGTTTAAAAAATGTTTCACTGCTAAGCTCTCAATATTTACCTTGTATTTCCGGATATCTCATAAGCAGGAGAAATCCATGTCTCAGGGTGCTGCTAACTGGCTCCGTTCCACCAAAGAACAAGGTAAGTATTGCCTTTATCATGTTGTTTGTATTAAAGTTAGAATTGCCTCTTTCCTAAAAGCAAAAATATTACAGTAATAAATTTGTTGGTGCAGAAGAGAAAAATAAAAATGCTATATGTAAAAAAATAGATCCTAAAGTGACCATTGCAAAAAAGTTATTTCTAAAAAAAAGTAAAGAGGAAAGGAAAATTATTATTATAAAATAATTATTATTATGTCCTCTGTCCTGATTAGGGATGAGCGAGAATGCCTCTGACAGTCTCTGGAAAATTTCCCTGAATTTCCGATGGGTCTGCGAAATTTCAGCAAACCGATTTTGTGAATTGCATTAAAGTTCACGTTGCAGGTTCCCACAGTCCCTGGGATGTACAGCCAAGGGACCATGGGAACCTGCGGCCATAGCTGATTGGAGACACGCTGGTGCCTCCTATCAGCTGTGACTGCAGGGGAACTCAGATGAACTCTCAATGGAGATTCTCCATTGAGAGTTCATCTGAGTTTAGTTCCCATGGTCACTGGGCTGTACTTATCATTGATAAGTGGGGACCTGTGGTCACAGCTGATTGGAGGCATGCGAGGGTCTCCAACAAGCTGTGACTTCAGGCAAACTCAGATGAACTCTCAATGGAAATTCTCTGTTGAGAGTTCATCTGAGTTCAGTTCCCATGGTCACTGGGGTGTACTTATCATTGAAAAGTACAGCCCAATGACCATGGGAACCTGCGGTCACAGCTGAATGGAGGCACACGGGTGCCTCCTATCAGCTGTGACTGCAGGCGAACTAAGGTGAACTCTCAAGTCAGCGAGAACATGACAAGTCAGCGAGAACATAACGGCCAATCACAAGGCCATTCTTGCTTACATGTACTGTAAGTGAGAAAGGCCTGATTTGCTGCAAAATCGAAATGACAAATTTCACTCGCTCATCCCTAGTCCTAATAAACCTTGATAGAAGATAGATTACTAACTGAAGTTTCTTCAGAAACCAACATTTATGAAAATGCCTGAAAGTAACCTTTAAAGAGTTGCGGGGGACAAGCAGTTTGCCGGGGGATGACAAAACGGTACAAGGTAAGTGGGTTTTTATTAGGTTTTAAGTGACGCCGAGTGGGATCTGGGATTACTAATTTTAGCATGGAAAATCCACCTCGAGTCACACTCGAGATTACCGCCAAGGGGGTTAACAAGAGGTCATCTGTCAGAGCCAGGAAACAAACACAGTGGGTCTGTTTTATTAAGGCTCCCCAACGCTGGTGAGCATATACTTTTATCAGTGAAGCTGGGTGATCCAGCTAACCTGGAACTGATCTGGTCCAGAATTCAAAACATTTAGTAGCAAATGACTTTCAATTTTTTTTTATTTTTTTATTTTTTTAACAGTGAGGTGCCAGTGAAGTACGATTTGTAGATAAACTGTTGAGGGTCCATACTAAAAAAAAATCTGGGGTGTTCTTGATGTGAATGTTGGATTCTGAGGACTCTGATGGTGTAAAGGGAGTTGCTGAGGAAAGGGAAATCCTGATGATGCCTTTGCTGTCATCAGGCTTTCCCTTTCCTCAGGGAGCAGAGCAATCAGCGGAGCTTTACTATGCTGACAGCGCTGTTCCACTGATCGTGGAGCGATCAAGGGAGCAGAGCTGTCAGCATAGTAAAGTTCTGCTGATTGTTCTGCTCCCTGATTGGCTGAGGAAAGAGAAACCCTGATGATGCTTGAGCTGTCATCAGGGTTTCCTATTTCTCAGCCAATCACAGAGCAGTAGAGGTAATGAATGGAGATAGTATCTCCATTTAACCTCTATTGCCCTCGTATTGCCTGTGCTTACAGCTAAATGAAGGCTTCTGCTTTCAATTAGTTGTGACCGCAAAGTTCCCACGGTCCAGGAATCCCACAATGACATAATGATTCATAATGTCATTGTCGGATAACCTGTAAAAAATAAAAAAAGAACAAGCTTAAAAAAAAAAAACACATACAAATAAATAATTTAAGAAAAAAAAATGTTTTTTCCTCCCAAATTTTTGCTGTCGAATCCCGTGTTTTTCGGGTCGGGTCTACCCGAATTTGAACAGCCATATTCAGGTCGAATATAGGGACAACCCGAATTTGAACATCAACACTAGTCCTGATCTGCAAAGGGGAGATTTCTGATGTAAAAGAAGCACTCCTGATGTGAAGTAACTTGTCCTACGTGGTAGGGGCCTTGTCAAAAATTTGCCCTGGGGGACAGTATATTTGTAATTACAAGACCATCAATAGATGCACAGAGTTTCATGGAAGGGGAGGCCCAAATCTAAATTCTACATAGGGTCCCATAGATCTGTGACAATTCTAAAGAAAATTATGATTGTTTATTGTAGGTTTCTGAAGTTTTCATATGCTTTCTTGACTTTTGGACAAACCCAAACTCTTTCTTTTAGATTATGTAGTTAATTCACATACTTGAAGCTGCTTTAGAAGAAAACCGTCAATGTAATCCCTAGGACAGTTGGGATCAAATGTCTCTTGGTTCATCTTCACTCTCTGTAATATGAATTGTTCCAGGTTATTCAAATGATTGACTATTCTTTGATGAGGTCCCGGAATGTAGTTCATGATTTCTGGGAGCATGTCCAACATCTGGAAAATGAATAAAGATACAGTACTTTTTACAATTTGCCTATAATTCAAATTTGTAAAATGGATGTCAGGGCCAACAGCAGCATAAATTCAAATTTAAAGGTTAAAAAAAAACATCTTGAGTAGCTAGCAAAGCAGTTTTACCCTATTTTTTCTTTTTTTCTTTACAGAGTAACTTTTATTAACAATCTCCCAAAGTATGCCTAAAGTTTGCAGATATGCATTTATCAACACAGCATTCGATATGCAGTTCATCTAATAAACATCAATTGAAATTCTGTTTTTATTCACATCAATCTTATTACTACAAAACTGAGATTTAGACTTTCTGAACAATTGACATGATGTCTCAAATTACTAAATTGTTGTATGCCATGTAACATCAGTGCTACGTACCTGTCCGCATGGAGAGCTGATGTCTTTAAAAGTTTCCCCAAACAATCGTAGGAGTTGCTGAAAACTCTGATCATCATATTCAAAGTGATTCCCAAATACTACAGAGCAGATGACATTGGAAACAGTCTGCAGTAGAATGTTTGATGGGTCCACAGATTTTTCTACAGCCAAATATTAAAGATCTGGTTATTGTATGGGTTTTCACTTCTAACTTAACTAGGTATGTTTATGTCTCTATTGCTGCACATGTGTTATTTTTGTGTAATAATAGGATTCCGCTCACATAGAGGACAAAGTCAGCTTGTTAAAGTATATCTTAACACCCAGTTCCTCTCCCTGATAAGTTAACACAAAAAGAGGGGGAAAAAAGTAGAATAAAATGATTGCCTTCCACCTTCCATCTTCAACAAGATCCCAGGAAACAAAGACATGTCCCAGACATTATCACAGCCCTGTCCTGCAGTATCCACACGTGTTTTGTGTGATGATTCTTGCCCAGGCTCTCATAGCAGAGGGATCTGCATGAGGGATGCTCCCTCCAAATCAGGGATAGGCTGGAGGAATGAGAATTTTTTTTTAAATGCACTAAATTCATAAGAGTTTGATAGCCATCTTTGGGTTATAGACTATTTAAAGTAAAAAAACCTTCTCTAGTCACCTTTACCCATTCTGTTAGAGGGCATTGCCATCTCTTTCCTTCTTCTTCTTCCTAGAAACAATCTTTTGCCAATCTTGATAGGCCAGGTGACATACCTCCCGTGTAGGTGCATGGCAGTTCGTTCATTCAGTCCAAGCAAGCACAGGGGAAACTCGAATTTCCCAGCTTGATGTTGTCAGCAGTTCCCTGCAGCAATCAGGTGGGGAGGAATGATTAATGGAAGCCAGTGTGACCCCCTACAGGCTTATGATAAGGACCCCACTGGGGGGGCACACCAGCTAGAGCCACAGACCACATCTCCCATATGGAATTGCAGGCTTAGGGGGGTGGCCAGGTTGTCTCTCTGAACACAACCCGCAGGCTCAGACTTGCAGTGGGGGAGTTCTGGTATAATGACGTCACTCTGGGGGAAGTATCTTCCCTTTTGAGTGACACATAGGCAGGGATGTATTGGGGAAGCACATTTACATGGATAGTACCATGCCCCCTCTTTTTTTTCTATGACTACACCCCTGACAGCAAGTGGGGACTTTTATTCCTGATGCCTGTTACATGTCTTGGGCTTTTATTGGTCTATTTTTGTTTTTTTTTATTTTATTGAAAGTGGTTGGAAATATGGAGTGTAACTTTCAAGTGTCAGAAAGAAGAACTGTGCTCTTGTCCATTTTTAATCAAACAGATTTTTCACTTTACTTTTTCATCATGTGGATTGTTTTTTTCTAGGAAACATGACCATTTCTTCCCTTAGACATATAACTCCTATTTTGGGGACATCTATGATTTTTTTTTTCTTGAAAGACACCTCTGAAATATGTTTTTAAACTGTGGTACATAATTTTCATGTTCTATCTAAGACACACAGACAATATAACTTTCAAAGATTTGATCTCTGCCACTAAAAATCCAGCCTCTTCTTGAATTCTCTCCTCAATAGATTTCTTTCCCATTCCAAAACTTCTAAGCATGGCAAGTGAAAACTTCCGCAAATCCTTCCATCGGTCTCCATTGCTAAAGGCAATTCCTGCAAAACAGCAACTAGAGTGAAAGGTACAGTTATCATATGCAAAATACAATTACTCTTAGCATCTGAAAGTATTTTTTTTTTTTGAGGTCTCTCTCCAGCTATATCTGCTGTACATCTGCTGATCCTGAAGATGCCCCTCCGCTGACTGGTCTCCTCATACTGCAAATTCTGAGAGGTACCTAGGAACTGGACAAACTTTATTAAGTGTCCATGTCATGAAGGTAGTGATGTGGACACCTAAAGATGAACTGTATCCATTGTAAACCCATCAAATGATATTGGATTTGGGTTAAAAAGGCAATTTTTATTGCCAGTGTTTGAGGGGTGGAAGAGGGAGTTAGTTTTAAAATAGTTTTTAAATATAAGGAATTTCTTTACTGGCAAAATAAAAAAAAGTAATAAATAATAAATAAACCTGTTTGGTCCATCTTGAATGAGGCATGTTTCTTTGAGCGGAGAAACATAAATGTTAATTTTGCTTGAAATCCAGTGTGACTGTTTAGCTATGCTTTAAGCTTAAAAAAATTATAAAATAGGATAAAGTAGAAAGGGCAGCATGGTGGCTCAGAGGTAGCACTCTTGTCTTTGAAGCTCTAGGTCCCAGGTTTGAATCTCGGTCAGGACACTATCTGCATGGAGTTTGCAGGTTCTCCCCTTGTCTGTGTGGGTTTCCTCCGGGTACTCAGGTTTCCTCCCACATGCAGTGAGGGTAATTGGCTTCCCTCTAAAATTGGCCTTAGACTGTATAAATGACATATGACTACGGTAGGGACATTAGATTGTGAGCCCCATTGATGGACAGTTAGTGACACAACACAATAGAGTGCTGCGTAATATGATATTTTTAATAATAAAGGGTGGTTTTTATAATCCAAACTATGTGATCAGCCTAGAGTAACAAAGCTGCAGTTTTATTCTACTGCATACAGTGCACCGTGTTTTCAGCCTGCAAAAGACCAGCAGAATTACAAAGGTAAAAAAAAAAAATAATAAATAACCCAGAGAAAGCCACCACAATGACCTTTAGGAAGGAATATATTCATATTTTGTATATTTGTTTGGATACTACTTAACCATCTTAATTGCAGCTTCCCCTAATGACTCCAATTGATTTCTTATATAGGTGATATTCTACCCAAAATGGATCAGTATTGTTCAAAAGTAGTAGGAGAGCATTTGAAAAGACCGAAAAATGTATTGAATGCTTCACTTTATTTAAGTAAGCCATGCCTACATACTTATGTTACCAAACTTACCAAATCCTTTAAAATAATTGTCAAAAATTGGAAACCTTCCACGTCCACTAAATTCCTCTGGTAGGTCCAATAACGCCTCCTTCACAGTTTCATAACCAGTTAGGACAATAACAGGATGGTGGCCAAAATAAAGAGTATATACTGATCCATATTTTTCTGCAAACTTAACAAGAATATGTAATGGTTTTCATAATGCTCAGTTTATGTTATAGAAGAAAATATTATTATCTGAAACGAGAAGCCGTCCGGCGGAGAAAAAAAAAACGGACGGCTTCTCCCTGCGTGCGTGATGACGTCGGCGCGTGTGCGGGAAATTCAAATTGAAACTCATTCATTCATTTTGTATTGGATTCAATACAAACTCCTGTATTGAATCCAATACAAAATAATTCAAATAAATACAAAGTGTGTAATTGGTAAATTCAAACTGTCATTTTGTATTGGATTGAATACAAACTCCCGTATCCAATCCAATACAAAAAATAAAAAAATAAAATAAAAGTAAATAACTTGGAAATTCAAATTCTTATTTTGTATTGGATTGGATACAAACTCCCGTATCCAATCCAATACAAAATAATATAAAATTAATACAAAGTACATAACTGGTAAATTCAAACTCTCATTTTATATTGGATTGAATACAAACTCCCGTATCCAATCCAATACAAAAAAATAAAAAAATAAAATAAAAGTAAATAACTTGGAAATTCAAATTCTTATTTTGTATTGGATTGGATACAAACTCCCGTATTCAATCAAATACAAAATGATTCAAAACAAACACCAATAAATACAGAATCAAAGTTTTAAAAATTGCCACTTATGGCTAGTGTGTAATACTGTGTCTTATCTTACCTTTGCTGATCTTCGCCTAATTTTGACCATTTGCTGCCTGCTTTGACCTCTGCCTGGACTCCGACATCTCTGCCTGCCGCCTGCCCTGACCTCTGCCTGGATTCTGACATCTCCGCCTGCTTTGACCTCTGCTTGGACTCTAACATCTCTGCCTGGACCTGGACATCACCGCCTGCCTGACCCCTGCCATGGCTTCAAGCTTTTTTTATGTAGTCATGTTTAAGCTGATTTTTGTGTTTTTCCTTTAATTTTATTAAAAGTATTTTTTTTTTTAAATGATTGTGTGTTTCAAACATTTTTTATATTCATAATATCTACTAGAACCCCTGTTCGGACATATTTCTGTAAGTTACAGGTCTACAATTTAAAAAAAAAATTTCATGAAAAACAATGGATCACTTTTGGTACAGAAATCTAGACCTCAGTGTAACGCTCAGGTGGTTAACAGTCCTTCTAAATTATTAAATGGACAAAAAATAATTAATAAATGGATGAAAAAAAAAGAAAATCATTAGCATGGCCAGCCCAAGGCATTTTTGATATGTGACCCAAATCTCATATAAGCTTAAACACTTTAATGACACCTAAAAGAGGATCGTATATCTACAACTTTAATTGCTGTGCTCCTGCATGGTTACATGGACTTTTTACATGGGCACATGAATGATGAATGAATGATCCCTTTGCAAAGGTTACTCCGCTTAGTATTTTTAAAATGATTAATACAGGTTGACAATCACAAATCTGTAGTACACTGTTTGGCCACTGATGTTTTGATGGTGCTGTTAGGTCCAGAAGCAGCTGTTAGGTTTTGCTCGCTACACTTAATACACGTTGAAGCCTGCTCCCTGGAACTGTGCCAGATGTCCGCGAGTGCAGCGTGGAAGGCTGGCCTATGTGTGGAGGTGAGTATAACCTTCAAAAATCCAGAATTTCCGAAAATCCAACACTCCTCAGGTCTGGAGGTTTACGGATTTTTGAATGTCAACCTGTACCTAAATTTTCCCATTCATTACGTATGTTCATTATAGAAAAATTGGTTATGATGTGTTTCTTAGCATGAGGGTTAGTATCCAATGGATATAAAACACACATGTAGTGGATGAGCTTCTCTTAGCTTGCAGAAGCTGTCTGTATCTGTTAGGAGATCTTTGCTACGGACCCAGGCCAAAATACATCCAGTCAACAGAAAATTCTTTTTACTCCTTTTTCACTAAAGTCTTGGTATATAATCAAGATGTTGGAATCTTACAGATGAATCTGCTAATGCCTCTCATCCTGGGAGATTGGTCATATTAGCAATAAATCAAAATCTCTAGAAATGTATCTATTTTAACTGACCTCCATGAAGGATTTGACAAGTTTCCCTCTTCTTATCTGTAGGACATTGCCAACGATGGGCAGTGGTGTTGGTCCTGGTGGAAGGTTACGTCTCCGATACAAGGTATTCCATGATGAGAAGATGACACAAGAGATAATAAAGCCCAGGACCAGGGAGCTTATCCATGTGATGTCCATCTTTTATGGGAACAGTATGTTCAAATCCTCTAAAATAACAATTTAATTGGTAATTATTAATTGTTAAATTATGGTAATAAATAACTGGTTAAGCAATTTTCTTTCTTGGCACAAATTGCCCCGATTGCATACGTAATAAAATGTTTACAATTACAAACACTCAGCAATTCATTGGCATGGTTTTAACATTTAGCTATAAAAAAATGTTTCTCTACCTTTTGCAAAGTATCACAAGCAAAGTCTATTGATACAGAGAAAAAGTTAAGAAGTTGATATCTGGAAGATATTGATAATTAAGCTGGTCATACATTTACAGTATCAAATAAAAACAAAAAAAGTCAGCATGCAGATGTTTAGTGATCCATTCTTGAGAGAAGAGTGGTGCACTTTCAAACATGGAAATTGGAACTGGTTCTGCAGCAGAAAATATTTTCCCACTCCGAGCAGAATTTCTGGGAAAGTCCCCCTGAAATTTGCCTATATAAAATTCCACTGAAACTCATTCAGATTGATTCCCTCCAGGGAACCAGGGACCAGGGAATCCTGAGTGACTTAATGACCAATTTGGATAATGACTTTGTTAGTGCACAAGGTTGGTCTTGAAATTGAATAAAACCTTGCATTTTGTTAAATAACAAGAAATTTCCACCAACAAAGGTTGGTATTTAAAAGTATGTGTATTTTCAATTGTGTCCATGAAGCTATACAAAAAGGCCTTTCTCATGTCCGAACGAGTTACAGATACAGATCTCTTTCTACCAGGATGGCAATTGAGCGGTTTCAACCAAACATTCTCTGGTGGAGAATTAATGAATACTATTAAAACACATGGGTCTGGAAGATTTTCCACCAGAGAATGTTTGTGAATGTCAGATTAACGGCTTTATAAATAGACCCTTAAAACAGTTTTAACAACTTATTCAGTCCAATGTAAAAGGCTGCATCCACACCAGTGTTTCTCAACACTTGGGTTCTTCCAGAGGTTGCTAGGGGGTTCCTTGAGTAATGAGAAATCTTACACAAGAGACTCTTAGGTCAGTTTAGCTGACCCCAATGATCTTTTTGGCTGTAAGTGTGACGTTCTTCCCAATGACCTGCAATGTAAAAAAGCAATTTTCGCAATGACCCCTATGCTAATGTAAGCTAATGTGAGCTATGGATATAGCAATTGTAGCAGGGATTCCCTGAAAGTTATTTCAAGGGGTTCCCCTTGTTCAACAAAAACAAAACAAGAAGATCAACAAAACTGTTTTACACAGCACTCATTTTCAATGACCAGAACCAGAAAAGTCTCCAAAAACAGAACAATATATATTTATCGCCATGTCATATGGCCAATGTCCCAAAACCCAGCATCTATATCAGAAGATTAAGGTTTCTTTTTTTACTTAAGCTAAACAATTTTAAACAACAGTTCGTACAAATGGGCTTATTGACTTCCAGAGTTGGTTAAGGAGTAAGTATGACAATCTGTCCGGTGTGAGAAGACATCCAACAGCTCTCACCCTAAAAACCCTCACTAAAACAACTCCCTGTGCCAAGACCTGTTACCTTAGATAGTAAACGCCTTCACAATATGTGCCAGGGAAGCTTTATCTAAAAAAAAGGGATGCTCCCCCTGGGGCACCAACGTGTAGAAACTAGAGTAATATATGCAATATGTAAACAGTATCCCTTTGTATATTATGATGTGTAAGGTCACACATCTGTGAAAAATAATAAGTTAATGCTCTCCATTGCTAGATGATATCAGTGGCCAGCAACCTCAGTCTAACAACACGACCAACACGTGGGTCTTTTTTTACTCAGCAACAACTCGATTAATTATTTCATAAATATTTCCTCTGTCTCACACTAGACACAGATAATTGATGAATAATGTTCAGTTTACGTAATATGTTCTTATTCTGTAACAACAAAAACATAACAAACATATACATATATAGTAGTTGTTATCAAATAATTCATAATATTGAAATACACATTAGAAATATATGTATGCCCTCACCTTTTTTCAACTTTTGTGTAGAGTGGGGAAATGGTTAGAACTTCCATCATGTTTTAATTGCTCTCTGTGTCTCACAGGCGACAATCAGTGCCTCAATTTTCTCTGTTGTCATGTCACTAAAGCAGATTATAAGGTCTGTCTAGGTGGAAAAAAAAAAGAACAAAAGACAGAGAAAGGGTTTTTTTTTTTGTCCAGTGATGTCAAATATATTATTCAAAAACACATGGTGATAATATATACACTTACATTTGAGAATATACACAAAATAAATAATTATATTGAGTGGTGCCTTGTCCCATTATACGTGATGGGAGTTAAAGCGTACTTAAACTCATAATTTTTACTATGTCACGCATCCTAGCAGGCTAATGGGAGCTCCTTCTGTGCATGCTCGAGCATCTCAGGCATGCGCAGAAAGAGCCCTTTTTTCAATAGGGAAAAAAATGCCAATCTCACACATGCGCAGTAAGATTGTCCATTTTTCCCCCAATCTACGTCACCCGATCTCGCGCCTGCACAGAGGGAGACCAGGTGACATAGGAAAAAGAACACGGAAGATGACAGGTGAAGATTGCGGCATCTGGCATTCCTCCTGTTTTGTAAATATATTGTTTTTATTATTATTTATATTTTATATTTATTTGTTTTTTATAAGCATGCATTTACCTACCAAGGCCATCATGTAATTTGTTGCCAAAAAAAGGAAAAAGTAATTAATTAAGCTAATTACTTTGGGGTTACCGTTACATTATTTAGTTAGCATCCTGACATTGTGACACAGACAAATCTAGTGAATCTATAGACAATATTACATAATCCAAAACCCTGAACATGAACTATAGGGAGCATTTAAATCAAAGCCTGTCTGAGAAACATGCAAACTGGAAGTAAAATGATCCACAGAAAAACAAAACCTAGCTAAAAATAAAACAAGAAGGGCAAAACATAGAAACCGAGCCCAAAGAATATGGCATACATTCAACATGTATGGCTTACGGTAACCACAGGCGTTTCCTCTTCTTGTGTTAACTGGGCACCTGAGGGACCCTAACAAAGAAATATAAATATAGCAGATTGGGGAACACTCATCCCTCCCACCAACCTTATGAAAATCAGAATATAAATTGATCAGTTCTTGCCTACCTCCACAGAGGATTCAGCCCATGATAAATCTCCAGCATTACAAACCAGAGGACACAGCAAAAGCACATGACACAAAAGCACATGACATCAACATCAATGAACTTGCAGACAAATCTCCACATAAATAAAGTTCACAATATTTTGCAAAGGCAATAAAATGGAAAAATAATATTATTTGATATATATCGATAGAAGTTTCAACTTTCCCTTTGGAAGGAAAAACACACAAAAACATTTCCATTGAATCTCTTCCTGTTGATGCGGTTCTGTTAAATATCCAAGAAACACCAGTAATATATTGACCTTGGCTACAAACCATCATTTGTAGTGTTCAGTTCCAAAAACAAAAAGACTGAATACTGAAATTTGACTTTTTCACCAATCTTCAAACAAAGAAAACCACAGTAGAAGAAAGAAGTGAAAGGCACAACCGCTGTTTTTGTGATTTCAGCACAGTACTAAGCGCAAACTAGCTGTCCAAACTGTGTTACATGGCAGTGCCACTATTGGACTGTGATGAAGTCCCCCCCCCCCCAAAAAAAAAGAAATATAAAATTACAAAGGATAGTGTGACATTTGTGGAAAAAGGGAAACACGGGGCATTGTCATAGACTAAAGCCACTGCACTTGCACATATACTGAGGCTTTCAGTAATGCCATTGACAAAAAGTAAAAAAATTAAGTATATATATTAAAAAAAAAAAATCAACACATAAGACTCCAAGACAAGCAAATGCATCAATTTAGCGTGTGGGGGAGCTGAAATATTACACATATTACTGTTGTTATAAACATGAAAATAGACAGCTCTACATTGTCAAAGAATATACACCATGAAGGTTAATCTTACCAGAAGGAAGACCAGTATCAGCTTCTGTGTGTGTATCTGCCACAGGTTTAGAAGCCTCATCCACATCACTCTGCGTACAGCAGCCAGGAGGGGACGTGTCTCAGGGCGTACTATCTGTGTTAAAAAAAATAAACAAACCAAAAATTCCCAAGCGTGACAGAAGAGATTTACCTTCTTATTTCCCAATTCATGAAGTGACAGAAAGTAATGGAAAATCTCCACAACAGGACACAGACAATAAAAATTAAACAGCCAATAACCTCAATACGTGACCTACTCAACTACTCAAAATTGACAAATAAGAATTATACATGTGTGCAGGGTTCCTCGTCTAACAAAAACAATCCCTTTTTCTTTGATTAAAGAACTTTATAGAGTCCCCCCCGCCCTTATCATTATCCTTCACCTGTAGAATCACTATGATGTCTTCTAAAATTTGTAGGTATGCTATTATATTTCTTTCCTATGTTAATACAAAAAAAACAAAATATAAGCAGGCATATAATATTCCTTCCTTCCAATCACTGATTAAGGCCTTGGGTGTCAGGCAGTAATGCAGAGTAACTGAATCCCATATTAGTTCCGAACCTGACCCTAAGAGTTCAGTAGGATCTCCCCCTTCTCCGTTCCCCTTTACCAGTGGAAAAGGAATCTAATTCACTAGGATCCTCACTATGATTGCCTCTAATATAGTTAGGGATGCTGTCATTTTTTTCTCTTCATGGGGACATGTTCTTTCACCCGTTTTACCAGGCTACATTTTTAGTCTCCTATTTAGTAAAGTCTTTATTCACACACTAGAGATACCACATTCCTTATAATAGATGTTAAAAAAAATAGAGTTCATTGTTTTAATATTCCTCCTCCTCAATGTCCTTGTCATTGTAAAAATTAAAACAAATTTCATGTAACTTTTTTTGAAAAAAAAATGGTAATGATCTAAAAGGCTCCAACAAGGCTCCAGTAATAAGAGACATCTATTTAGATATATTAAGATATGGTGCACTAGGAAACCCGAGCTTCTTAACTGCAAATGATTTGTCTGTAATTAAATAGTAAAGTTCTTTAGGATGAATGTTAACAAAATAAACAGCTCCATACAGCAAATACCACCCCTAATAACCACCAGTCAATAGAGAAAGAGAGAGAGAGTTGTGAGACTACTCCAATACAACATATTCAAATGGATTTACACTTAGGTATGTGCATTTGTTAACATGCACATACACTCAATGCAACATATGTAAGTTAATCATGTACCTTATGGAATTGATGTAATGTATAATAATCAATTTAATGACAAATGTGTACTGCACCTCCTCCTGAGGAAGCAGACTAAGATTCTGTGAAACGCATAGATCAGTTTGGAACATCCTTATCTGGGTGTTTCCTAGGAGCTCTGTATTAGTGCAACTTCATGTTTTCATACTTAAAAAAGCTGTTTACTGTTGTTAGTTTTATGATACAATACTAAATAAAGTGATATTGATATTTTTTTTTATATGGCTTAAAGGTTAATTTAATCAGTTTTAAAAGTTCTGTTATATGGTAATTCACCAAATGACATGTACAGCTCAACTATTGGGATTTGGCTATTTGCATTGTAGCTCAGGAGAAGTTGAAACCTTTGTGAACTGTCAGGGGCAGTTTGAACTGTGCGTGATTTTTTTTTAATACATTTGGGGTCCAACCTTGGAAAATTGTCCAGAGAACCTAATTTTTGGTTTGGGTTCTGTGAGACTAAACAAAACTGTTGTCCTTCTCCATTTTCCCTTCACCTGTATTATCAAAATAAATTTCAATTTCCTAAAATCTCAACCGTGATAGCTTGTAATATGTTTCTGGATGCAATGATTCGTCTTTCTCTTATTAATATTAGGAATGCGTTCTTCAACCTATTTTGTCAGGGTACATTTTTTAATGTTCCATATTCTAGGATCTATCTAGAGTACACTCATATATACCACATTCTTCATTCTTAATGATGTTTAATATTGTTTCAAAGTATACCAATTACAAAGCTAAAATACACAAGAAAATTACAAAACAACGGTGGGGTAATCAATACAGTTCACAATACATATCACGTCCAGACAACACCAGAATCAAGATGCATGTTACAGTATCTTTGAAGATCTTCCTGAAGATCCTTAGAAACATATTCACTATGGTACATGTATGTATACAGATTTATTTTTATATATGGGTTTCTCAGCTAGTCTTCAGCTTCCCTTATAACAAAACTGAATACCCCAGATTTCCAATGAGTCATTGGGCATGACTGGGGTATCAACATGTAAGCGGGGGGGAAGTATCTACTGAGAAGTATGTGAGGAGGAAAATAATGGGGGGGGGGGGGGTGACCTAAGTAAAGGTGTTTTTTTTTATTTAATGAAAGTTTCACTTCAAGGTTACTTAGAGAATACTAATGCACATAGAACATGTAGCACCTAAACTGAACAAGAGGTCTAGGCCTAAAACAAAAACTTTTTAGGCATGTACATGAAACAAGTACATGATTTCCAATACACAGCCTGCAAGGAATAACACTTCATATCTGTAGTACCACCCTATATAAGACATATTTCAGTTGATCATAAAGTATGGGGTATAAAAACTGGAATGCACCCTCCCATACATGTCTATAACAGTAGTTATCACAGTTAGTACATGGGTAAGATGAAGTCATAAAGTTTCTGCACCTTTTAAAATACATTCTTTAAAAAAAAAACACACTGGGCAGACAAGGGCAACAAGGGGTTAACACAGAAGTTGGACCTGAATCCAACCTGAATATGACATACAAATACCAGCAGCTTAATATTGGAAAGAAAGATAAGATTACTTATGAAAACATTAGCCATTAATGAGCCCTCAACAGCCACAAAAGATTTCTTGAAATCTCTCAAACAAACATGACACATACACATATACACAAGCATGTTGAGAAAAAAGAGCAGGACAACTGTGTGGCAAGGTGGCTAGCAACCTTACCAAGGTACTAGTTTTGATTGTTGGCCAGTACGCTATCTATTCTCCATGTACTTGCATGGGTTCCCTCCAAGCACTCCCAGGCTCTCCCATTTCCTCCCATGACCTAAAAACAACACAAGTAGTGTTGGTTGAATATCTCACTATTCGATTCACCAGCTATTCAATCGAATAGTGAGATGTTGTAAGGGTGATCAAATGCTGAATTTGAACACCGTTGAAGTCAATGGTGGGAGAATTCAGGTTATTTTTAGGGACTATTAAGGGTTGCAAGAGCAATCAGATTGCTCTTGCAGCCCATTACTAGTTGTATGTGTTCTTGGATAGAGTTTCTCTATCCAAGAACCCAGGGCACTAGATGTGATGAATGGGGAAACTTGTCCCCATTTAACCTCTAGTGCCCGGGGATCGCCTGCAGTCACAGCTGTGAGCGCAAAATTCCCACGGTCTTGTAATTGTGGGAACTGAACTGCAGATGAACTCTACAGTTCCACTATGATACCCAGGGCACTACAGGTTAATCACACACTCTTTTCAATGATTGCAACCTTGGCTGCAATCATTGATTAGCTCAATATGCAATTCCCGGGGCACTACAAGTTAACTAACATGTAGTGCCCTCCCTGGGGGTCACACACCCTTCTCAATAATTGCAGCCTTGGCTGCAATCATTGATTAGCTCAGTGTGCAATCCCCAGGGCACTACATGTTATGTAACATGTAGTGCCCCGGGGATCACCTGCAGTCACAAGTCACGGTCATGTGAACTGCAAATGAATGAAGTTCCACTACGATCCCCGGGGCACTACAGGGTATATAACCTGTAGTGCCCCTGGGATCGTACGCTCTTCTCAATGATTGCAGCCTTTCCTGCAATCACTGATTAGCTCAGTGTGCAATCCCCGAGGCATTGCAGGTTAATTAACCTGTAGTGCCCCGGGGATCGCCTGGCGTCACAGCTGTGACAGCAAAGTTCCCATGGTCATGTGACTATGGGAACTGAAATGCAGATCAACTCTGCAGTTCCACTACAATCCCTGGGGCACTACAGGTTTAATAACCTGTAGTGCCCCAGGGATCGCACACTCTTTTTAATGATTGCATCTGTTAACCCTGCAGGTCGTGCCCGCGCCGCTGCTCCTAATTGCAGGCACGGGTCCTATCTTTCACATAGAGTAACCCCACTACCTGTGCTCCATTGCCAGAGTTTCCTCTCTGCTGGAGACTTGCTCTGTCGTGAGCTGGCGAGGGTGTGTCTCTCTTCATCTATGAGGTAACACACACACACCCTCTGTTTTCTACAGCCTATGGCTGGATCTCTGCTGGTATTTAAAGGCACTTCCTACTACAGGAAGATGCCTGAGCAATCTCTAGTTTTTAGCCTGTGTAACTCCTAGTGCAAAGGTGTTTCCTCTGTTTGCTTTGCTGTGTACCGGACCTTGTTTACTTAACCTTGGACTTTGCCTGATTGCCGCCTGACCCTGACCTCGCATCTTGTTTTTGGACTTTGTCTGATTGCCATCACCCTCTTGGCCACGCAAGCCCCTCAGTACTTGCACCGAGTACCCTGACCCCTCTGGTCAGCTGCCACTGACCTGGAGGTTGCTCTGGAGTGGCACCTGGCAGTTACCCTGCAGCATAACAGCAGCCTTGGCTGCAATCATTGATAAGCTCAGTGTGCAATCTCCAGTAAACAATTTACCTCTGCAAATGTGTGCTAATTAATTACCAAGCCCACTCCATCCTAAAGCGATCTTCATGATTTAGCAATTCAAATCTGGGTGTTTGAAAATGTCATCCATGCTACCACAGTGATTCCATTGAACATTATCTAGTTCATGGTCATTTTTCCAGAGATGGATATCCACATTTTCTTAAAAGTGTTTTTTTTTTAAATTGTGGAAATAATTATTATTAATATTATTTAATTAATATATTATATGGTATGAAATGCCAGCATAAAAACAGAAATGGCCTAAAAGTATTTGGACATTAATGTTATCTATACTTTTCATATACAGCATTCTTTTGCTCTCCAAAGTAAAATATCCAAGTACAGAATGATTAACCTTTAGGTTGTATAAATCTGCAAGTGGAAAAGGTTGTTAGGGATAGGCTGAGTAAGCTTCACACAGATATATATTGCACAATTTTTTCACTGAAAATAACTACGCAGACTTCTTTGGTGCCAGCTTCAGGGAGAGGCCGCATAAATAAATTGAAAAGCCAGGAAATTCATTATTTTGTAATATCAACAGGTCAGGGCAGGCTACTTATATGTAAAGATGAACCAAATCTCACTCTCACATTCTGGTTGAACATCTTTTGTTTAATAGTACTAGAAATGTTTGGTAAATCAATCATCACACAAGACAATTTTGTCCCTATGGCACTTTTGAAATATCAGTTTTATGTGGGCCATCATGATTCAAAGTTGATACAAAGCATTTTGTTTTATCTTTACCCTTAATCAGTTGGGTCTTTTCCAAAGCAGTGATTCTAAAAGTTATCAATTATTCCCTGGTACTAACATCACACTGCTTCTAATCATGAATAATTTAAACAAAAATGGTCTTTAGGCCTCGGTCAATGTAAACAGCAGTCAGTATTCCAATTGACTGATGGAACCTTCCGAAATTGATCTTTTGAATAGTAAAATACTAGCCACGAAAAAAAAACTGAAAACTGAAAAGGAGAAAAAAAAAAGTTTGCAAATTCAGTCTATAAGGTTGATTTATTAAAGGACTTGTGAATTGTCACTTTTTACATTGTAGCTGTGCTCCCGTGCAGATTAAATAATTTTTATGTCCTTGTATAATTGAAGTAAATGTTAACAATTTATTGAATAAATGTTTTCAACCCCTAGAAGTGGATTTGAATTGGCTACAGCCACCATTTATGAAACAAAACATTTAAATAAATACCAAGGTAACTGATATTGAAATATTTTTATAGAATATAATTTATCCACTAATCAAAACACAACCAAATTCCACTCCTGTCCCTAGCAGCAAACCCCTGTCGGCTTGAGGATGAAATTTGTATATAAATATCCACCAAGAGACCGAGCACCAGGTGGAACCAACAACACTAACTGGAAAAGAACCACCTGGCGCCCTGGTATTGTCCGTAAACCTTAAAGAGAACCCAAAAAACCCCCAAAAACTGCCATGTTGCTGTGTATAAGAAAAATCTGCTAACCATATTCAAAGAAACACAAGGACAGTGGGCAGGACAGCTTCACTCTCTAGCCAACCCGTGCAGGATATTATTTTTGGCTCCCCCCAGTGTAACCATGCCCAGAGGCTCCTTCAGATAGGACCTCTTATTTCTTACCCTACCTCACACTTTTAATTACTTTGTGACTATTCCTCCACTTAATCATGTAACCCCTCAGTCAATTAGCTCCTCCAGGGCCAAGTTTAAAAGCTTCCAATTACTGGCCAGAGGATGTCTGGCATCATTTAACACTTTCTAATGTCTATAACCAATCCCTCTCAGTGAATTTCAATTCTTTTAATCACAGTAGTTTGATATTATATGTGGCCATTATTGTATGCATGCAAATATAGCCTACCAAGTAATACCCCCCTTTCAAAATGACATCCATCCATAAATACACCCATTATTGCATTATATGTGATGATGTAGGAATAGAGGAAACAACGAAGACAAACTATAGGCAGAATAAACCCAGCTTTAGTTAGGCTAGCCTACTTGTTTTTATTTGGTGCATTGACATGACTTAACCTCCCTGGTGGTAATTTCGAGTGTGGCTCGGGGTGATTTTTTCATACCAAAAGCAGTACGTGTGGCTGGCAGGCGGGCATTTTAAAATACTAAGTATTTTTAAATATACCGCATCTACATTTAAAAATACTTAGTATTCTTACCACCAGGGAGGTTAAACAGTACATCAGAATTTCTGGTAATCTGTTACAAAGAACTGTATAGTATATTTTTAATACGTGCACCGCCTGCTCTATGATGAGGAAACAGTCCATTAAATGTTGGGTTTGAGTTAGGGTCAAATGTCTCCTAATTTCCATTTTATTTTCATGTGGAAATCCAGCAGCACTTACCTTTTCCTAAGTACCACTACTCGGCAGCAAACTTGGTGAATGAAAAATTTCTGTTGTGCACTCCAACACTCGTGAGAAGTCTCTAAAAATCTATTGAGCAGATGATGACACACACACACGCCACTAAAAGGAGTGTTGGATAAATAGATTGCCCTGCTACTATATATTTGTACAAAGGTGGTTATGGGACTGAATACACCATAAATAGGTTATAAAATAAATAAAGGAGATTGGAATTATTTCATAACAAGTTCTGGCTTTGTAATATAAGCAAGTTTAGTAAAACAAATGACAATATGAGTTCATTACCCAAACATTGGCACTAAAAAAGACATTTTAACCTCCTGAGGTTGCAACACCATATGAACACACCCATCCCAAGTATCTGTGCTTCCATGATTTGTTGCACTATTTCTGCATCATTTGTCTTTTTATTTGCCTGTAATTCATGTGCCACGCTGATGGTTTAATTCCTGGAGCTCTCTGCCATACCAGTGACTTCTAGGCAGACTCCTGTACTTTCCCTACTATATATGTTCTTCATATTCACTTTAGGAGGGACTCCTATCTTTCCATGCTATATACATTCATCCCATATTCACTCAGTACACCTTGGCTAAGCCAATATCTCTTCAATGAGTACCTTTGACTCTTTGGCCTATACCTATCCTATGGTCTATCTTTGGCCCCTAGTGGTGTGGGATCTCCAGTGCTTTTCCATTCGAGTGCATACATCTGAACCATTTGGCTGATATATTGGAGTGTCACCAAGCCTGATGAAGTAGTCTTAATCCATGAAACATGTCATATTTAATTCCTGGTTGGACCTTAACAGTGATGCCCCTTCAATTCGCCTACAAGGAATATGGGCACTTTGAACCATGAGCCATGTCTACATCTGAACATTGAAAAGGTAAGGTACATTTGTATTTTTTTTTTAGATTTTGATCTGCCTTCCCTCATTTCTTGATAAAGCAGCATTTGAGCTGTGAAACACATTGAGAATATTTGTTTCCACAAATACCAGACTCCACTGTGGATTTTCAGTAAAGAAGTGTCTTCTTCAACACTTGTACATCTACCAACATATTGGAAGCCATGGAAATGCACTTGGATATTTAATATATACTATCTTGGCAACTTATTTTTTTTTGTTTTCTGTTGATAAAAATTATAAATAAACTTTAAACCTAACAAAAATCATGTGTTTCTAGAGAGAAATTATTGGTTGGGTGGTTTGTTTAAATAATTCTGACCTGGTAAAAAAAACTCCCCTAGCCACTCTCTTCGCTACTCCAATGACCTACAATTGACTTCTCACTCAAAACCTCATCACATGCACAGGTCAAAGACTTTTCTATAGCTGCCCCAACTGATACAGCAAATCCTACTATATCATTTTCAGCCTCCACCAATATCTCAAAAGGAAAACATTTGAATGTTCATGTTGGTACTTCTGATGCTACTACTGCTGCTCCTAGTATTGCTGCTGATGTTGTTGCCCATGGGAAATAGTCACTAGCAGGGCACAAATTTTATGTACATCTTTGCCTGTCCTGCAGAATTCTTCCTTTCCTTCTGCTTATTCATCTGTCCTTTGTCCTCAACTGGTGAAATTTTAGCCATGAAACAGGTACACACCCAGCCATCCTCTGGCATGCCAAGTGAACACTATCCTGACCAAAACCCTGGTGGCACAGCCACTTCTGTACAAGCTGGAGGCAGCCAGGACATTTAAGAAACTTATAGAGGGTGCTCAACCACGTTAGAAGATAAAAAGCTACCATTACTTTCCAAATCAAGTTGTCAATGAATAAATAGCCTATTATGTGTCCACTTCTCTTATTTTTTTATGGTGAATCCAATTCAGTGCAATGGCAGATACCCAGAGAAGTGGCAGTACATATCCTTCATAACTCATTGGGTACATGTATTGCTCGGCATTGACAAGTCCAAATGGTCGGCTGAACATTTAGCTTTATTTTTTTTTATTATTTCTTTTACTGTCCCTTTTACTGTTCTACTTATTATCTCTACTGACAAACATGGCAAAGCTTTTCCACTACTCAGTATGGCATGAGTAAGCTGAAGAGCTGCCATGCAATCATCCATCTACGCAGTCTGGATTAAATAAAGTCACACCACAGACAATTTTATTTTTTACCATGCAAAGACAAATTATGCATTGGATCTCCCCATACTTCAAAATTTGACATTGTGGTTGCTAACAATGAGACCAATATTGTGGCTGCATTGTGCCTTAGCAAACTCACACATGTTCTCTGCTTCAAACGTGTTGAATCTGGTGGTGAAAAATAATTCTGAACGGCTAACCTAATTTGAATTTTTTTTTCACTTGGAAACAGTCTCCTTTAATGCCAACAGAAAAACTACATTCTTTTAATTTTTCATATATCATCATAGCAGGATTTATTCAGGTTAAGTGAAGCACATACAACGCAGTATAGTCAATCATGTGATGATTTTATATTGTAATTATTTAAAGAGAAGACTGGAAAAATCTAGATCATTTTCTTTCAAACCAAGGGGATGCAAAAGAAAAGCCGCATTTGTAGTCAGCTTTGTTGTCTAGTATGTCACAATAAGCCTCGCTCTTCTAAACATTGCCATAGTACTCAACAGGAAACAAAACTGATGTAGCAGCAGAAAAAAGCAAGGTAAGAAACATGTCTCCTTTAAATTATTGAGTTCCAAGAATAAGAAACTCAATGATAGGAAATGAGCTCTTTATAGGAACATAAGTTTGTTCATTAGAGAGTAAAAATCTACAGTGCTCGAGGGATAAAAGACATCTCATAAACTTTGGGGACATTGGCGAATCCTGTGATTCTGGGTTGGATGTCTTCATCTACAAATTTAGTCTTAGAAGTCAGTTTGAAGTTCTGTAGGATAGTTGTTATGAAAAGAAACAGCTCCATACGGGCCAGACCTTCTCCAACACAAACTCTCTTCCCTGAAGAAAATAAAAATTACTTTTAAAAATACAACTTTACTGGATAGCCACTCCCAAAAATTGTACAGATCAGAATATGTGATAAAGAAAATATTTGTAATACAGTATGTGATGACAATTTACTTTGCAAAGAATATGTGTGCAATAAAATCTTAAAAAACAGGATTTTTGCTTGCACATGCTTGGTTGGCTGAAGTCAGCAAAGATTCACCTTATTCCCTATGCTAAGAGAACTATTCCTTGACAGAGATGGTTTACTTTCCTTGGCAAAGCAAACTTCTCTAGTTCTTTATTATATTAACCCATTGAGTCCTGATTGGTGACTAGAAATGACCAGAATAAATAAGAATAGGGATGAGCGAGCGGCGGCGAATCGGGCCTTTCTCGTTTATCGAACATGTAAAGGTGAACGGCCTTGCGTTTCGCCATGAGGTCATGTTCTCATGGAACTAACGAGGGAAAAAGCGGGGGGTGGTAACGTCGAGAAATGTAGGCGATAATCGCGTCTGGGAGCGAATCATTTGCTTCCAGGATCCATAGCAAGGCCCAGCAGCCAATCAGGAGGAAATAGAGCACAGGCATATATATACAGGGAAGGAGGGAGGGGTTAGTCACTCCATCTTGTGTTCTGTGTAGAGGATAGACGCAGGAAGAAACGTGTAGTGTGACGAGGACAGCATAGGAGCCTCTCGATTCATTGTTAGCTGCATAGTTCAGCGTTTTATAGGGCATTTAATTTTACATGAGCTACTAGCAAGTCAGTTTCGTGAAATTGTCAGCAGTCAGCACATTCAGTGCAAGTTACATTGTGTGTATTACGCTCTTAGGTGCTGTTTACTGACTGCACATGCACTGAAGGTACAATTGTGCTTGCTGCTACTTGTAGTGCCACCCATAGCTAGTCAGTTTTGTTAAATTGTCAGCAGTCAGCACATTTAGTGCAAGTTATATTGTGTGTATTACGCTCTTAGGTGCTGTTTACTGACTGCACATGCACTGAAGGTACAATTGTTGTTAAATTGTAAGCAATCAGCACATTTAGTGTAATCTATATTGTGAATTAGTGAAGACACTGTTATAGTCATCTTTTTTCACACTGTACATTCACTAAAGCTAATTAAAATCAATTACAGTTCCCATTTACCAAAGAAGACTGGTACAGTGACATTTCTGTGCTACTTTAAAATAAATACAGATATTTTATTGTTTGATACCTGTTCCTATTTACCAAAGAAGACCACTTTGTCCAGTGAAATTTCTGGCCTACTGTAAAATACATACAGATATTTCAGTGTTTGATACCTGTACTATTTACCAAAGAAAACATTTGGTACAGGTGCATTTTTGCCCGACTAAGTAAAAGATTAGAGGTAGACCCAGGGAAAGGTGTGGCGTTGGGCACCCTGCCCCATCTGGCAGGAGGTATACTTCCGGGGTGTCCACCACTGTGGGACAGCAGCAGCAGCAAACTGTTGGAGGCAGCAGCACAAGTTTTCAAACAGGTCTGAGAAATGTGCATAGCACCAGTACGCAGGTAGATGTATTGAGAGGGTGGAATACAATCATACAGCCACGTCATGTGGAGAGGATTGTGGACTGGGTCTCAGGGGCCCCAAGTGCAGCCTGTCTGTACTCAATTCACTAAAATTGTATTACACACATCTGTGTGGCATTGATGATGCACTAGACCCTGCTCTAGATGCAAATTACCATTGCGGTCCACGCTCCGTCCCAGGGCCTACCACCTCCTCCTGCTGCTGTTGCCACCTATCAGTACTCCATTCACTAAAATTGTATTACACTCTTCTGTGTGACATTGACGATGCACTTCAACCAGCTCTAGATGCCAGTTACCAATGCGGTCAACGTTCTGTCTCAGGGCCCACTGCCTCCTCCTGCTGCTGTTGTAATATTCGCTTATTTTTTTACATTTGCAGTATGCTTTCTATCCCGACAGGATATTTTTTCAATATTTTAAAGGCAAACACATTCTCACACCACCTTTACAATATTTAGGGAAAAATACAAAGATCTAGCATGATTTTCTTCTAGCTTTCACTCATTAATCATGCTTTAGCGTCAAGTGAAGGTTCTTTCTAGGTTGTTGGCTAGAATAAAAATTATAGATGCACCATGAGTTTGAGTTTGAAATGTTCAGAAAAAAAAAATTTACAAAAAGTATCTTTACTGTTCTATCTCAAGTTGTTATCCTAAAATACCATTATAAATGTTCTTTAGTCTGCCCCATCCCCTTTTACTCAAGCTGTTGTTTTTCTCAGCTACGGGAGCTGGGTTGGATTCCCCACCTCCAAAGGTCACATCTGCCTCATCTGAATGTAAGTATTTATAGTGTTTAAAAATTTTGGTCATTCCTTTATTACAAATAACATAAACTTGGAGATAGTTTAGTTGTTAGGCCTAGCTCCAAAAAGTAACAATTTGAGTGTGTCACTAGCTTCATACCTAGGCAGCTTTTAACCCAAGCCAAAAGGTTAAATATTGTTTGCCCAAGTTTTGTTCTTGTGAAAAGCCAAACGCCCGTTTACCCCGAGCTGTATCACTTTAGTTCCCTTTGCATAGTCATTGGCTTGTCTCCAGGAAGCAGCTTTTTTTTCTCTCCGAGATGTGAAAACAGCAAAACAGTAATAACTTTATCAAAAAAAGTTTAACAAAACTTTCATTGTTTAGCACTTTGCAAATTTAGGACCAAGCTGAAAAATCCACCCATGTTTTCAGAATATGCTGGTTAGCCCCAGGTAGATTGGATTATACTGTTGCGTTGGCTCAGAGTGGTTACCTCTCTTTTTCATTTTTTTCCTACTACACATAGCAAGCTCAAAATCAATAGAAGCAGCAAGCCTGAGGAGGTCCTATCTCAAAGTTGTTTTTTTGCCATGTCTCTAATAAAATGCTTTTCTAAAAATCTCCAGGTTCTCTTGTATATGTTTCCACCCAGAACCAGGGCTAGACGAAAACCTATACTGCCTTCATCACAGGATGTCTGCCATAGAGCAGCAACTGGGGGATGGACCCCACTCAGGGTAGACCCCACCCATAGTTTGTAAAAAAAAAAATCTGATATTTGATTTTTTTATTGGAGGCTGTTAAAAGTACTTTGCCAAATATGAATATGGATATACATAAAAAAAACAAACAAACATTAGAATAATATATATATATATTCTATTGAATCTCCTCCAGATCCTGCAGTGGCTCAACGACCTCCTCTTGTTGATGTAGTTTTGTTAAATATCCAGGATACACCAGAAGGAATGTGCGCTTGGCTACAAACCATCATTTGTATTGATCAGTTCCAAAAACCAAAAAGACTGAATACTGAAATTTGACTTTCTCATAAAGTTTTTTTCTCATTTTCTCAAAGTAAATTTCTCATTTCACACATAGAAAACCACAGTAGAAGAAAGAAGTGAAAGGCAGAACCTCTGTTTTTGTGTTTTTGGGGCAGTCCTAAGTGCAAACTAGCTGTTTAAAGTGTGTTACATGGTAGTGCCACTATTGGACTGTGATAGAGCCCCCAAAAAGTAAAATAACATTACAAAGCCTGAAACTTGTGGAAAAAGGAAACACAGGGCATTTTCATGGACTAAAGGCACTGCAGCTGCACATATACGGAGGCTTTCAGCAATGTCTTTGACCAAAAGGAAAAAGTGAAGCATGTAATAAAAAAAATACAACACATAAGACCCCCCAAGACAAGCAAATGCATCAATTTAGCATGTAGGGGAGCTGAAATATTACACATATGACTGTTGTTAAAAACATGAAAATAGACAGCTGTACATTGTCAAGGTCAGTGTCATTTTCTGCATGTGTATCTGCCAGAGGCCAGAAGCCAGGAGGGGACTAATGTCTCTCAGGCGTATTCCCTAAAATCCAACAAAATTCCCAATAAACATCTAATCTTAGAAAAATTATCTCAGAATGCCTCCCAACCAAAAACAAAAAGGAACGACACACTGAAGACAAAACTACAAAATACATTTATGTCAGTTTGCTTATTGATGAGTAAAGGAAATGGTGCCTTACCTTAAATACAGATGTTCCAATTTTTTGAAGAAAAAAATGTTCCTGTCCAAGAATGTTTAAAACTGTAAAGAGAAAGGCTAAGAACATCTAACATCCGTTTCATTATGGAGGGAGTTTTTGTTGTCTTAAGCCGACTATGGTGGCTTTTGGACAAGACAATGGTGTTCTGTCTGCTACAAATTTTTTGGAGACGCAGCATTCCTGTACTTCTGCACCTCTATTATCTGTTGGAGGAAAAAAAAGCTCTCTGAAAACATCCAGAAGCTATGTTGTGCCAGGGGTTACCAGACTCCTGCCAACTCTATATATATTAGGCAGAGGGTTGTTCCTAGCAGCATCAGGATTGGTTTGTGGCCTGAGCCAGCCTACAGTATCCAAGGTGTTTATGCAGGTCATAGATGCCATTTTGGACCTTGTACCACAATATATTCATCTGGAGAAATGCAAAAGTGGATTTCTTCTGGTGATTTCCTAATATTTTTGGGGCCATCAATTGCACCCATGTGGCAATTTGGGCCCTCAAACAACTGAAAATCTGGTTTCACAACCAGAAGCAATATCATTTGCTGAATGTACAAGTAGTCTGTAATGCCAACAGGAGAATTATGAGTGCAGGTACAGGTTTCACAGGATCATGCTATGATGCCTTTATCCTGCGTCAGACAGCCCTCTGCCAAAAGTTCAACTCTGGAGAAATGCCTGAGGGTTGGTTAATAAATGTCTAATGTACATACTTTACTACAACTAACAGTAGGTAACTCCTAAAGACACCTAAGTAGCTGATGAAGTGCCCTCTTAATATGTATTATATGTATGTATATGTATATGTATAATATTTTGACCATGGGGGAACCCTTAAAATACAATTTAGGTGGTCAGGGAACCCTCTGTTAAAATTACCATGTAATTACAGCTCAATACAGCTCAAAGTAGGTTAGTGTAGTAGTAGGAAGAATGATTTCTAAAGCCAAAACCCTTAGCAACCTTTCTAGGAATCTCTAGGGTTACACTGAACAATAGTTGTATATGCATTATTAGGGCAGGAAGGATCAAGACAGAGAACACTTTGAAGAATAACCACAACTTGACAAAGGATATGGCCAGCTTCAGTGGCTGATGACACCTGTGCATCCCCCAGTAAAAAGCAGAGCATAACTATGACAAATCTCTTCTGACAAGCAGGGGGGTAATGGAGAACACAGAGAGCATGTTTTTTGTGCTTGGCGCGGCCCGCTGGTGAACTCGTTTTCGCACCCTGGAAAGCTGCCCGAGTCATCATGTCATGCTGCATCCTCCACAACCTGTGTGTGCATCATAACGATACCTGGAAATTCCAGAGGTAACGGAGCCCAAGGTTGTTTCACCCTAGTAATTTTGTATACTGTGTACTATTCAAAATATGTAAACACATAAATAATGCATACAATCTGGTATTTTCCGTGCAAAATTAAGTAGAGCAAAAGCATAACATCTGTTCAGTGCTTGGCCTTGCTTGTGAGAATGTCTATTAAATGTGCTTTGATGTTGTGCTTTGATGTTGTTACAATGAGTATGCAATTTAGCTGGACAACTAACTGACAACCAGGTTGGTCAGCAAGTGGAAGTGTGCTTGTAACAAGTGGGTGTTGTGTGTAAGTGAACATACAAAACAAGGAAGGTTATTACAAGTGTTATTAGAAAAAATAGGGCCTAGGAAAAGTTGCATATACAAAAGGGCTAAGATCAGCCTGCACAACAACGACAATGCACAGTACAATGTGAACAAACCAATAACATTACAACTGAAGAGGAGTTCTGTAGAATAGTGGCAGGAAAATAACATGTATGAAGTGTTTTAAATGAAAACCACAGCATTTTAAGCAAAATGTCAGGGAAAAAAAAAAAACATGAAAACTGATTCATAAAAGGAATACATACATAACACATTCAAATAGCAAATACTAATATGTGACAATACAACGTCTAGAATGGGACATAAAGGCATCAAGAAGGGGTCAAGTATCAGTTTTGACTGGAAACCATGCGTAAATGTATTCAAAATCTTCTTGGCTAACATTACCAAAATCAAATACACATCATTTGCTAAATAAATAAAAATAAAATGACAAAACATTATTGATTACAAATACATTGAAACATAAGAAACTGGTTGAAGAACTGAACATAGCAGCAACAAATAAGCTAACAATAATGAAGGGTACAAAATCACATCAATTCATACAATTGAAAGTAAACTTGATTATTAACCCCACAAACACTAGCACAGTCCAGTTAAAATGGCACAAATGAATGCATATGTTTTTACATATACTATTAGATAAGCATCAAGTTGATATCACTAAATGTTGTTGAAATATTTAAACTAGTGCAAAATATTATATATACATTTTGAAATAAAATAGTTTGCAGTGTTGTAACCAATACACAAACAAATATGTTTAAACCATCAACTAAAACAAACAAATATATATATATGAACAATTCTTTGAAATTATATTTATGTAAAATAACAGCATAGCACAAGCACATAGCACAAGACTCAAACTGACCTGTAATGGACTGTAGGTACAGAGTAGGGACCAGGTGTGCCCTAATTGATTGCTATGACATCACCATTGACTTGAGTTTACCAAACCAACCAAAACTGCCCAGCTGAAGATTATTGGCCTAAATTGGAAATTCTTCACCCATTTGCTCATTTAATAATGCTGTGGTCCAGGGACCGAGAGTGGCAGTATTCACCACTGGACCCCAAAGACTACAGATTGATTATGTTCCTTGTAGTCTTACACACATTCATTTAATAAATTAGCCCCTTTCTCTCAGCTTTTTTTATAATAATACTAGCTGATAGCCCGGCGTTGCCGGGGTATTTATTTATTGCAATCTTATATTATACAGGAAGGAATTTTGAATTTTTTTGCCTTTTTTGCTTACGTTTTCTCTAAAGCATTATTACAGGCCACAAATTTGTAAAAGAGTCCAAAAAAAAGTATGTAAAAATATAAGCAAAAGGCACACTGTCACTGAGCAATACATACACACACACATACATACATAGATGCAAATATACCTCTGACATATACCACGGCGCTGTACAAAGATCAGCGGTCCACTCACATGAGACTGAGTCATATGTCCAGCAAGTTTGGTTGAAATGTCTCTATGCGTTTCCTAGTGATGATATACACAGCTCCAAATATATCTCTGACATATAGCAAAGCGCTGTACAAACATGACTGGTGCACTCACATGAGTCTCAGTGATATGTATAGCAAGTTTGTTGAAATGTCTCCATGCATTTTCGAGTGATGGTGGAATATACATACAAACATACATACACACATCTATACATCCATCCTATTTTTATATATACATTTATATAGCTCTGACATATACCATAGTGCTGTACAATGAAACACTGAGCTAGACCCATCAGTCTCTGTTCAGAGGAGCTGACACTCCAATGTCCCCCCACAGTCACGCACTATTATACATTTATATACCTCTGACATATACCACAGCGCTGTACAAAGATCAGCGGTGTCATATGTCTAGTAAGTTTGGTTTAAATGTCTCTATGCATTTCCTAGTGATCTCTAAATATAGCTCTGACATATACCACAGCGCTGTATAAAGATCAACAGTGCACTCACATGAGTCTGAGTCATATGTCTAGCAAGTTTGGTTGAATTGTCTCGATGCATTTCCTAGTGATGACATACATACATACATACATACATACATACAAATATAGCTCTGACATATAGCACAGTGCTGTACAAAATGACTGGTGCACTGACATGAGTCTCAGTCATATGTATAGCAAGTTTGGTTGAAATGTCTCCATGCATTTTTGAGTGATGGTGGAACATACAATTTTATAGATATAGATTGGTTCACTGTTGAGCCTTCTAGAACCTATTCTGCAAAAATTACGCCCTTGTCAAAAAAAATGCCTGGTTTTGAATTTGGACTAGCTTTGTACAATGTTCCAAGCTTGACAAAAACATTACCTCTTTCTTAGTGGGGTTCTGATCCACTCCTTTTTCCCCTTCACTAACTATGATGGCTTCTAATATGGTTAAGGATGCTTTGAGTTTTCTTTCTCTTATTATTGGGAACATGTTCTTTCACCTATTTTGACAGAGTACAAATCACTCCCTAGAAGATGTCACATTCTTTACAACACTTGGTAAAAAGTTTCCAAATTAAATTGGATTGTTGTAATATTCCTCCTTGTTAGTCCGTGACATTGTAAAAATTAAACAATTTGACATACATTTTTGCAGAAAATGGTAAAAGTCTAAAAATGATAGGAATAAAAGACATACAAAATGGGGAAACTAGGAAACCCTAACTTCCTATATGCAATGTATTGGTCTGCAAACTTAGTCTTGGAGGTCATTGTGAAGTTCTTTAGGATGAGTGTTAACAAAATAAAACATCTCCATGTAGCCAGACCTTTCCCAAGTAAGTGGTTACTCTAAGCTAGTGGTACCACCTCTAACAGCTACCAAGCAATGTCAAAAAATGTCTGCTATGCGCAAAAGTAATTTGCTACTATTTATTTATATGTATAGGGTATTGCTTGGTTTCCATTGGTTAGTAGTTGTTAGGCTTTACTGATGGATGAGAATGAGAGCAAAGACAGAGTTTGCAACATATAATTTACAGATCATGCAATAATAATATTCATTTAAATATGCTGGTAGTTTTCCATAAATTACTTGGCTAAAATGTTGAAATAATTTTTTTATTCCCATAAGAATTCAACATGGAAAACAACAATTGCACGGATGATTAAAACACATTGAAGTAAGTCAAGAATTTTAGAAAAATATACATGAAAAAAAAAAGCAAAGAGAAGTGTAAGTAAAAGTGTAAACAATTTTTACTCTTGAGAAAGTAAGATAAAGGAGACATGATTGGGGGGACAGGGGATCGACAGAGCCAAGGATAAAGGGAAGGGGATTGGTTGTTTCAAAAAGGACTGGGATATAGAGGTTTAAAAGTGGGGGGAGGAAGGGTAGAGGACCATTAGTGGGCCTGTAAAGTTAAGGAAGACCCCACCCTCATGCCTTAATATTGGTGTTAGAGGGGCTGGTAGTCAAAGATTGTAGGGTTGGAGGTTGGAAAGTCCTCGCGGGCAGTCCTGAAAAGGGTAGTAATCTTGGTGTTGTGAGTTACCGCCTTAGGTGTGGTGTCTCTGGTTAAGTATTTGAAGAGAGGTGGAGCGTTAAGTGGTAAGGTTGGTGGGGCTGCTGTGGCGTCTGTTATTGTTCCTGAGGCAGTGAAATTCGGCTGGTAAGGGGGGAGGTGATGATGGTAGCCCCAAAAAGGTTAAAGCATTGGGATGCATTTGAAGACCTAGAGCCTAGGTTGTTGGCAATAGGGGTTGGGGATGTTAATGTTGAGAATGTGAATGATGTTAAATATTCTTGTCAATTATTTTTGTTATGTATTGTTATGGTTATTTATTGTGTAAAAGGCTGCTACAGCCATTTAAAAATCAAAACAGTGTCTGGTGGTTTTTGGGGAGGTAAGAAAGAAGGCAAAGGAATCGGATGGGGAAGTTGTGGCAGTCGGTTGGACCTCAGGGATCCCTATGTCTTGTAAATACAAAATAAAAACCAAAGTCAAGTTCAAGAAGAACACAATCGTCTTGGTTTTCAACACATTTTGCCATTACTGGCATCATTAGGGGAAATAGAGATGTACAGCATACAATTTTGGGGACTTTTGCTGGGAAAGTAGCATATGGTGACATCAAGTATATCCCAGTATGTCAATCATCTTCTTTTCACAAGAGTAAAAATTTACACTTGTCAAAAAGCCCCACCTCTCTTTACTTTTTTGTTTTTTTTTATGTATTCTAATGTATTTGGGGTTGGCAATAACTCATAAACCTATGCAGGGACAGCTTCTCCACCTTATATGCATTGCTGGAATAAAATATACCACAACTAGGGAACAGAAGCTCATTTCTACAGCATTGATTCCAAGCCAAAAAGCATATTTCTGCACTATATAACATTTTCATGGATGGTCCACTAAAATCACACTATCTGATCTATTTATAAAGTGGGGACATTCTCATTCTAACATTCACTTAAACATTCTCTGGTGGAGAACCTTTTAGGTCCATTGTTCATTGGCAGTAATTCTACGCTATATAACCTGTTCCACTTGAACACATCCAAATTGATTCCCAATTTTCACCTTTTCATTGAAAATGTTATATTGTTGTTGAACAATTTGAGTTTTTCATTTGCAAGTGCCCTTTACATAAAACATCAGCATGTATCATAACATGCACTGGCATACATTGATTTACATCATGATGCATTTATTTTACTTTAATGTATAGTAATAAATAAAAAGTATGATTTTATTTTATAATATTTACCCTATGAGTGCTGTTTAAAAGCCTTCCCTTCTTCTTGTATGCTATAGATAAACATATATATTAATATATATATATATATATATATATATACACAGTTATACACCATTATGGTAATCAATTGTGGTTATGGCCCACATCTCACCAGGCCCGTCTCCCCGAGCCATACGTGACTTCATGTTCTGACTCTATGCCCCAGTTTGAAGTATACACTCTCTTTTATCGTTAGCCATGTACTGTGGAACCACTTCAAAAACCAAGCCCTGAAAATTAATGGAGTGCTTGGCCAATCCAGTCTATTTGATACACTCCGGACCTGGATCCCAAATAAAGATCTGTAAAATTGCAGTTCTATCATCCAAGTCCTTTACCTTCTTTCCCAGGTAAAATAGAGAAAGTGTGGAAGTTGATGCCACATACCCACTACAATTTGCCTCAATTACCTCAAGAAGCTATATATATATATATATATATATACACTAATAATATTTTCTTTATGGTAATGCATGCTTGAAGAGTTTGACACTTCTCTATACATGCATCTACAGCCTGAACTATATAGATGAGATCAGTCTTGTTTGAATCCTAGGCATTAACCACCACTTTTTAAAGAAATAGTAAAAATGAGCACAGATTTGTTTCTCCAGAACTGTAGCTGGACACCCCCAAAATTTCTTGAAAATTTTTTCCATGCTACCATGAAGCTCCCATTGAACATGATTCGGTTATTGTAAATCTCCTTGTGGATATGCACACATGTGGAAAAGACGGTATATTTTTATATGAGTATATAAGAAATGGCATTATAGCATTGGTGTTTCATATACAACATTTTATTGATCTCCAAGGAAAAAAAAAACAAATACAGAATATCTGAGAGTGGGAGAGGCAGTTAGGGAGAGGCTGAGTAGGCTTCATACGGTTATATATTGCATACATATTTCAGTAAAAATACAGTAAAGTATACAGAATTTTTTGGTACCAGCTTTAAGAAGAGACAGCATCATATATTTGAAAAATAATCCTGGAAATTGTTTTGCAATATAAACAGGTCAAGCTAATTATATGTATAGATGGCCTGTGCTTTTATGGTAATTTTGACATGTAAACTTTATGTAGGCAATCATGATTTGAAAGGCAAGTCAATGCATTTGTTCTCATTTTACCCCCAATTTTTTATGCACTGACATTCTGACATTCATCAAACATTCTTCTTGGTCATTATCAATGTCAGTGACTGATTCCCCACCAGAAAATGTTTAGTGAATTTCAGAATTCTGCTAGAAATTTGGCTAGAGGAAAGGGAACCAATTGTGAGTGTTGTGTTTGGAGATTCTTATCTGGTCAATCCCATGCTATGCGCCACCGCAGTATAATGCATCCTGTTCATTCCAGCAGCAAGGGGAACATAACTAGTTGTCTGTCCTTTGTTCAGCAGCTTTCAGCATATTCAGGTTCTCTTTAGTCATGCAGCCTGAGATGTACATTTCTGGCATCCCCACCACACATTCTGTGGCTGTTCACAGCTGAAAGGGAGATTTTAGGAGCAAACTAGTCCCTGATTTACTCCCTGTAAGTAAGGTTTTCTCTACAATGCAGCCAATTTTAATGTCATGGGTATTACAATGGCAGGTAATCACTATTTTATTTTACAGGCTAACTTTGATTTATTTTAAATCTAGCACATACACACAGATTAGCTCCATTATCAGGGATGATGCAAGGCCCTGGTCCATCACCAGTACTCACCAGATACCAGCCCCCAATCTAAAGCCGCACTCTTCACTTATATCAAGCTCTCGCTCAGCCTCGGGAGGCAAGATGCACTAAGTCTGAGCACACAGTTGCCCCAGGACTTCTGGGCACAGAGATGGTTTCTGTCCAAGGACGACACAGGACCAGGAGCCCACAGATTCTTTCAAAGACAAGTCCAGAGTATTGAGCCATTGACAGGTAATCAGTCCAGCAAGTAGTCAAGGGCAAAGACAAAGCAGAGTAAGGGTCGCAGGTAAACTTCAGTCTTAGCAGGCAGGGTCAGCAACAGTAACTGATAAAAACCCCAGCAGCAGCAAGTCAGCCCAAGGTGACTGTGAGCAAGCTTTAAACCCTTATCAGCCAATGGCAGGAAACCAGGGACTAATCTGCTCCCAAAATCCCCTTCTGCTGTGCTCAGCCTCAGAGTGTGTGCAGGGGATGCCGAGAAGATACATCTCAGGATGCACAGCTAGAGGGAAGCAGAAGATGCTTATATTTCCTTGGCATCCTTGCTGCTGCAAGCAACACCACAGGACAGAACGAACAGGGTATGACTGTGGTGGCGCAGAGTACAAGATGTCCAGCCAGATAAATGTCTCCTAACATATGAGAACCACAAAGTACTTTTAAAAAAGCAGAAGTGCCTGGACAACTTTTGGGTTATGGGTCCTGGTCATAAGGAATCATATTTGCTTTCTGTAAATAAACCTCTCAGTAGGGATGAGCAAGAATGCCTCTGACAGTCTCGCGAAAATTTCCTCGAACTTCCGATGGATCTGCAAAATTTCGGCAAACCGATTTAGCGCATTCTATTAAAGTCAATGGGCCGAATTTAAACATTAATAGCAAAGACCCTATACATGTTAGAACCAAAATAATTTCTAGGTATGTGTGGGAGAACAGTGGCAACAAGGGAACAATACAAAAGTTCCAAAAGACCTTGTGGTTTTCCAGAAAATGGCAGGAGTGACAGCAGGCAAATATGATTTTTGCATAATGGACAGCGCACAGAAGGCAGCATAAATATTAGGACATTGAGAAAGGGTGAACACAACCCACTAGCAACAGTCTCTGCGGTCAAAACAACAGAAGAATGCATTGCTATTTAATGTACACACCCCTATTTAATTTATATACCCGCATAATTTGTTTACGCTATATAAATCCTGGTTATTAATAATAATAATTGCTAGCTGGTATCATGACCTGGATGACATGTGTTAGGAATGCCACCCATAAAGTTGCGGACAAGTAGCGTAGTGACATTAGGCAAAAAAATGGAGGACCAGAGACGGAGCTTGAGTCAGTGAGAGCAAAAGCAGTGTGTGGCCTCTGGTCAGCTATTGCCAGGGAGACCACATTGGCAAGTGTCATGGAGAGCTGGGTGTAGTGCATGGTCAATGCCACTCAGAAGTGTGTAATACAATTTTTGTGAATGCTCACAATTTTCTGTGAGTATTCACAGGCGGCAGCAGCAGGAGGAGGCGGTGGGTCCTGAGACGGAGCATGGACTGCATTGGTAACTGGCATCTAGAGCTGGGTGTAGCACATTGACAATGCCACCCACCCAGAAGTGTAAAATACAATTTTAGTGAATGAAGGACTGACAGGCGGCAGCAGCAACAGCAGGAGGAGGAGGTGGTGGGCCCTGAGACAGAGCAGGTACCACATTGGTAACTGGCATCTAGAGCTGGGTGTAGTGCATCGTCAATGCCACCCAGAAGTGTACAATTTCAGTGAATAGAGATCTGACAGGCGGCAGCAGCTAACATCAGGAGGAGAAGGCGGTGGGCCCTAAGACAGAGCGGGGACTGCATTGGTAATTGGCATCTAGAGCTGGGTGCAGTCCATTGTCAATGCGACCCAGAAGTGTGTAATACAAATATCTGTAATTTGTGAACGGCCAGACCACAATGTTTAGTGCGCCAGTACTGTTGCTGTGGTCTGTGGTGCCGGAAACGGTAGGAAGGTAGAAGATATTGCTAGTTTGCATCATGAAGTGGATGACATGAATGCCAACCCTCAATCTTACAACACTTAGCTAAAACATTAGGCAAAGGCACCTATCAGTGTGGCAGTACTGGGGATTTTGATCTGCCAGTGAGTACTTGTGTTAGTCAATCAGTGACATCTGCAGTGGCGATATGATAGTTTTTAGTAACCCACCTTTCATTCATTTTCAAAAAAGGTGAGGCAATTGACATTTTCCGGAGACAGTCGTGATCGGTTGTCCTTGTCCAATCTGCCAGTGGCACTTTAGGTTCATTCGGACAGAACACTGGATGCCGGGAACAAAAGAAGCTTGATGGCATACTGTGCCAACTGCGGGCAGATTTCAAGCCTGTTGACCCAAAAATGAAGGGCATTACTCCTGCCAGGACAGGCATCCTCCTCATAACTGCTGTCGTCAACACCACCACCACCACCAGCCAGAAAAGAGCCAACGTGCACCATGCGCTTCATCAGTTCTCGATTGTTATGCCCCTGCACTTCACTTGTTTCAGGTGGCCGCATCAGGTTTCACCAGGCATCCAGAAAATCCCCCCTGCCTTGGCCTAGACTTTTGGATGTGTGCGGCCTGCTGCCATTACTGCTGCTGCTGCTACAGGAGGATACATGGAGGCAGTGTCACCATTTCTTTCTCTTGCGCCGGGTTGGGTAGAAACTGTTCCGCACACATCTTGGACCTGTTTGACCACTTGTGTGCTGCTTTCAACAGTTTGCTGCTGCTGCTGTCCTACAGTGATGGACTGCCGGGGAGTATGCCCCCTGCCAGATGTGGCAGGTCGCCCAACTCCACGCCTTCCGCTGTGTCTACCACTCATCTTTTTCTTATTCGGGCAAAAATGCACTTATACCAAATGGTTTATTTGGTAAATAGGAACAGTTATCAAACACTGAAATCTCTGTATTTTTTTTTATAGTAGGACAGACATTTTTTTTACCAAACGCTCTTCTTTGGTAAATAGATAGGAGCTTTCTTTACATGATTTTTCACTGCATATGTGTGAGATTGGACCTTTTTTTTACATTGCAGGAAAAGCCCCCGATCTCAGGCATGTACAGAAAGAGGAGCCCGAAGCCTCCTGGGATACATGAAGTAGCTATCTCAGAAGGCAGTGGGCTTCCCATTTAGTCCTTACTGCAGCAACAGTAAAGGCAGAAGGGCCTCAACTTCTATTCTATATTCTATATTTTATTCTATATTCTATTCTATATTCTATTCTTTATTCTATTTTATAAAAAAATAGAAAAAAATCCTTTTTTCCTATATATTTAACATAAACAATGTGCTGATATGTACAGTTTACGGAAAACTGTATTCTAATATTTTCAGTTATAGTTGTTATTATGTACAGTTAAAAATAGAAACAAAGTGATTTATTTTACATCAGTAATTTTATTATATATATGAAAAACTAGGCTTGACATAAGCAAAGCTGTCAAATCTTCTGCTTGAACTAAGCACTGAGAACTGACCCTCAAAACTTTTCTATGAAAGATCAGGCAGGAGGGAGGTTCTATAGGGGTCTGACATTAAAGGACACCTTTACTAAAAGTAAGATTTCTTTAGGTGTGGAGATTTAGATTCTTAGAAATGTCTATGATGGATTTCTATTTCTAAATTACATCAAGCGAGGTATAAAAGATAGCTTATAGTCTATGGGAACATTGGCAAATCCAGTCATTTGCGGGGCAATGTCTTCTTCTGTAAATTTTGTCTCTGAGACGAGTGTGAAATTCTGCAAAATGGTTGCCAAGAACAGAAATAGTTCCATACGGGCAAGACCTTCTCCCAGGCAAATCCTTCTCCCTAGAACATAGAAAAAATTTCAAAACATTGAACAAATGTTCATTATTAAGAACTTTATTTTCTAATGAACAATGAGTTTTAATGATAAAAGGAAATGTTATCAGATCAGAAAAATAGGAGATGCAGAAAGTAAAACTCCTAATTTGTCTCATTTTTTTTCTGACATAATAGCTAATTACTTATATATACTCCTTGTATTAAAAAATGATAACAATTTAAAAGATCTAATTCAGTAATGAAATTTTTGGCTTGCTTGTGATGTCTTATTGTTTTTTGTTTTGTTTTTTCACAAAATACAAGTGAATTTTACCTATGGAAAATGGCATGAAAGCATCACTCTTCGTAAAACTTCCAGATTCATCAAGGAAGTGGTCGGGATTAAATTTGTCAGGTGTTGAGAATTGACTGGGATCTCTCAAAACTGTACACAGAAGGGGGTAAATGTCAGTACCCTGGGTCCAAAAAGTAGAAAAGTTAAATTAATTACAGGATACATTTACAAATGTAAGTATTATATGTATATAAAAAAAACATATTTTGTCCTTTATATTTACATATAATAATATAAAATAAGTTGTCATAGCCGCCTACAGCAATGACTTGCATATCTGCAAAACTGTAGACATGCTCCGTTGGAGAGGGGCGGAGCGAGATTTGAGTCCTCCTATCAGTGGGGGAGTGACCCGAGAAGATAATGGCACGGCCAGTTTTTTTAAACTTTAATTTGTAAATATGTTTTCTGTACAAAAAACATTTAATGATTAAAAAAACAAATATAAATTTTACAATTATAATTACAAATGGTGCAATCCCTTTTGGTTTTTCAAAAAATCTTTTTGCTTTTCAAGACATTGCATTAGCAGAACTGATTTTGTGACTTTACAAATAAGTTGTACTTTAATAACATATAAATTTTGCAATGAAAGTTGTGCCTCTTGCCTTGGGAATTGTGAATCCTCGGAAAGTTGTATCTCTAACAACAGTATGGGGGACATTCATTGGTATAACATCACTAAACCTCTGAATTTCATGGATGACAGCATCCATATAAGGCATCTTGCTCCGATCTTCAATATTTGGACAGCGATTCTGACCAATAACTGAGTCAATCTCTTTATGTAACTTCTCTGTTTAAAAAAAAAATAATAAAAAAAAAACATGTGGCCAAACACCATAAGCAATATTAGAACTTACTATTCTACAATATACAATTTCTCAGTAATGTCTATTACACTAGGTTCCTAGGGAAATACAGATCAGTCTACAGAGTGCCTGCCCTCTAATTTGTGCTTGAAGTTCTTTTTTCTCAGAGACCCATATAAATGAAAACAGCCAATTGCAACATTGCAAACACAGTAATTGCAATTGGTTGAGGCACTGCTGAGGGTCTAAAAAGTTAGGCCTGTAATGTTCAAGGAAAAGGAGTATAGGGGAAGGCTGACATGACTGGGCAGACAGGGAGTAGACAGCATAGAGTTGGGATAGAGTAGTAGGGTGGGAGGTTGAGGTCCTTGATGGGGGTGTGCTAGTTTAAAATGGCTATGGGATTGGGGACCCATGTACGGTATGGAGTTCCTGTTGGTTTGGATAATGGTGTTTGGAATATGTTGTTGGGGGTTCTGCACAAATGGAAGGAATCTATCTATCGAGCTGGGAGAATTGGCGACTGGGAGCAATTGTTATTGGGGTAAAGACCAAAAAAGTGTGGTGGCCTTCGAGGACCACAGTTGGGAACAGTGTTTATGTTTAATTGTTATTTAATGGTTATTTAAATGTTTTTATTGTTAATTTATTGGTTATTATGTATTAATGTTTGTTGATTTGTTATGGTGTTTATATTTATATTTGTAATTTATATAAATATTAAAAGTAAATATTTTTATAATTGTTATAAAAAAAGGCTTTCGGGTCATTTAACCAATGCATCTTGGCATGTTTTATTGGGCAGGGGGTTGTTAAAGGTGGGTAAAACGTTGTAAAGGAGGTAACAAAGGGCTTTTTTTTGGGGGTGGAGGCAGAAGTCTGCATAACTAATGTTTTGCCACAGTCAAGTGCAGGTGTGGGTGTTAAGGGGTTGGTGCTAGCTATAATTTTTCTAGAAATGAATTGCATAGTATGGGCCTATAGCGATGCCCAGACAAGTATGCTATTTCTAAGTTCGAACTAATTCCAAAGTTACATCTACTGGAAATGACACCATGGGTTTAATATACTGTATATCTTTTCTGGCCACAAAAAAAGAAGATACTTCCATTCACCATTCAATGCAAAGTGAAAATTGTGCATCCCTTTAGTAAGCAGAGCCCCGTTACCCCCTCTCAGCCTGGTATTATTGGTAATTTAATTTATTTTACCTTGTATCTCTGGATACTTCATAAGAATAAGGAATCCGTGTCTTAAAGTTGTGCTGACTGTCTCTGTCCCAGCAAAAAATAAATTGAGGACAGTTAGAAGTAAGTTCCTCATATTGAATTCAGAAGTGGGGTCTTCATTATCCTAGAATAGCAAGTAAAAAAACTGTATTATCGTACCAGGAACAAATTGGCCTGTGCTCCTATAAATTAATTGTACCTTTTAATAAAAAAAAACATATAGGAAGTGCTACGATATCTGCAGGTTTAGCATTTATTAGGTTCTGAATTAGCAGACCAGGTGTTTAAACCTTTCACACCTGAATGTTAATTTACTGACAAGATCAGGTACATCTCATCAGTTTCTACCTCAGTCAAAGGCTTGCATGGGTTTTGTGTCTCCTGAACCAGCAGTAGGAAGATGAGCACAGCTTTATTAATCATCTCAGGGATCAAAAGGATATATTTAGATCTCTAATAAAACATGAATAATTAATTGCTGAGAGATGAAAGTTGTTTTCTTTTGTACATTTTGAGGTACATATGGATATCAAATAGTCAATACCAACAATACATAGTCACAGCCCAGCAAAAATACTTGTTTGACCACTGAACAGCAATCACATGGTGTTTGATTTGCAATCAGGAGTGCACACTGATACAGAAAGTCCTGATTGCGGCCTAGCCAATTGAAATTATATTGGGTCAATAATGCCAATTGGGTCCACAATGTCTATTGGCTCAGAACCATCTGAGATGATAGTGCTAAGGATTCCAACTTGCAGGATAGCTTGGGGAAGCTTAAAAGTGTGAGAAAATCACATAGCTGTAACAAAACCCCTAAATTACACTGGATGATACAGAAGATTTGTATCTGCCTGATACTTTTCCCTGCCTTTCTTCCAACCCATTCACGCTCACAATCCTTGACATACTTGTTGCATTTTGGCAATGAAACAGTCAATGTAATCTCTTGGTGAACTTGGATCAAGGGTTTCTTGGTTCATCTTAACCCTCTCGGACACAAATTCTAGGAGTCTCTCAATAATAGGATTGATTCTTTGATGCGGTCCTGGAATGTAATCCATTATCTTCGGAAGTATTTCCTGCAACTTAAATAAAAAGAGAATTTCTTTACCAGACATTCCCTCAAATAACTGTCAGTATTACCAAAGGGCAGCCTCTTTGGAGCAACTTCCTGTTTACATGCACTTGAGAAATGGCTACATGGCATTTCACAGGGTAAGTAAATATAAAAAAAATAGAAATATATTTACAATCACTTTCAAATAGCATTTAAGGTTGTTGAATTAGAATATTGGCTTCACATTATTGTGTTTACATCACAAACGTAAAGGTGACGTCAAAGCATATTGGGCTAGGGGCAAATGAAGACTGGACCCGAGATATTTAGTCATACAAAATAATTACTTCTTGAAATAAAGAAATACACATTAGGTAGAATCTCTGTGGTAATTTACCTGTCCCCAGGTAGAACTCATTAACAGGAATGTTTCGTTAAATAAATTTAGCAGCTTCAGAAATTTGAGGTCCTCATACTCAAAGCGGTTTCCAAAGACAACTGAGCAGATAACATTGGAGATGGCTTGAACAAGGATATTCCTGGGATCTAAGGGCTTTTCTGTGGATGAGAAGACAAGCAAGTTGTGTAAAATGTATAATACAATTATAGAAACAAATTAATGACCTTCAATAGAATAATTGGACAGATGTTACTTTTCGTTTTTGACACTGCCAGTCCATATGCAGTCAGGCTGCCTGACACTTCTGTTCCATAGAGGTCAGCAACTTGATCTGCAACAAATTTTGCCTTTCACTTTGATTATCACTCTTGAAAAAAAGGCTTCTTACTCAGGAAATAAAATTGCCCTAGGAATTATGAAAATATTTAAATTTCGGGAAAAAAAAATTACAATTTCACAAGAGTCATTCTTCCAGAAACTGATAGATTTTAGATTTGACCTTTTAGAAATAAATCCTAAGAGGAGTTAACCACCTACGTTTAAAGTTGTGAAGCTCTTTAATCAAGCACTGGGCTTCCTCTTGGATTCTCTCTTCGATGCTCCTCTTCCCCATTCCAAAATTCCTCAGGGTGGTGAGGGAGAAACGACGGAGCTGTTTCCAGCGTTCCCCATTACTAAACACAACACCTGAAACACAAATTAGGACAAACTAAGTAACACTCTCATTTTTAAACAAAACCAGATAAAACTCTATGTATTACCAAAAGTAAAAAAAAAATAATGTATAGCTCAGAAGTTAGCTTCAATTTGACATCTTCCTACAAAGTAATTTATTTTATGCCACTAGATGTTACTTAGTCTTCCCACTTGCAAATACATATTGAAGCTGGCCTTAGTTCTTCTGTTCCGATCGAGTCTCACATATCACATGCTTTTCAGTTTGAAGGTCCATCCACCTCTACCATGGATAAAAAGCAACTTTCACCTGACCAGCCAGAAGCTTTTCATTAAAAGGAGGCACAAATACAAGCTATGGAGATGGCTAAAATGTTACTGTGTCTATAGATGATCAATAAAATCTGCTCAAAAAAAATATCTATGCATTTTCTTGTTCCATGGTTTTCTTCTACCCTTCAGTACCAGTCAAGTTACCAATGGTAGGATAAAAAAGACCCATCCAGTCATTATGTCTACTCAGACACAAAATGTTCTTTCAGGTTAAACCTGAACCTTCAAAAAGCATTTCCTCCACTTGAACCCTAACCTTCCCTCCTGGAATTGGCTTTGTTATCAAAGAGCTAAAGAAAACAAATATTAATTGTTCACTGCCAGGTAATCACTCTTAACCATGCAATCACATTAAAAATGCCCAATAACAGTTTTTTTTATCCCCAAGTAATTATTTTAAATTAATAATACTACTTACCATACCCATCAAAGATTTTGTCCACTGAAGGCATCCACTGAATTCTTCCCCTCGGTCAACAAGAGCTTCTTTCACCGCTGTATAACCATTGAGAATTACTATTGGCCGGTGGCCAAAATAAAGGGTGTACACTGGACCATATCGATTCCCCACCTATACAGAGAAATTAAATGTGCATTACGAGGTCACTAACACAGCACAATGGTGCATGACTTTGGAATTTCTGTCGTTATGATGAATCAATATCTAATGGTGTGCACAAATGCACTGCTACAATAAATTATTCGATTTGATAAATTGGAAACATATGCATCTTTCTTTTAACAAATATTACTATACTATTACATGTGTGATGTGAATTCAGAATTTCACAACTTTTACCAGGTTACACTGGGAAAATATGAGAATCCCTAAGAGCTTGTTTAGACAGATAGTTTGGTTACAAGGTGGTTTTCACTTACTGAACAGCCAATGCCCAATGTCAAATGGTAGGTGCATAGAGTGGATTTAGGTGTCACACTCGGAGAGGCAGGACCACTAGGGGGTGCTATGGCTTGCACGGAGGTGGTTTGAGCCATGAGAAGGGCCAAGGCGCAGAATCTAAGCAGTAGCCAGGTTTCCTCCAGAGCCACTGGTCACTGGTTGCACCACTGGTTACTGCCCGGTTGCGGTCCTTGGGCACACCAAGGTGGGCAAAGCACGGTACCAAATCACTAAGCAGAAAGATAGTCAAGGAAAGCCTGGCAGCAAGTCAAGGCAGCAAGCAAGAGAGGTCAGGTCACATGCCAGGGGTCAATAGCCAGGATCCAGGAGACAGAAAGCAATGACAATGACAGTGCGGGCACAGGGAACACAAGAGATGGTGGAAACAGCAGAAGGTACAGGTGACGCAGGGATATCTACAGGCAGACAGGAACACAGGAACAGCACAGGGAAGTTGGCTGGGAACCAACTATCTGTACAATGAAGGGTTAACACAGGAGCTGGACACATGAAACATTGGATTAAGCAGCAGGTGTACAGGAACTAGTTCAATAGTTCACAGGAACTAGGGAGCTCAGCACTAGTAATACTTGTTGCACGAACACAAAATGGAGTCTGTGAGCTAGCTAAATAGCCAGGGCTGGTTAAGAGGCTATTTTCTGATTGGCCAGCGGCATGGACAGAGTGGATAAAGCTTGGAAACAGTGGCACGCCCAGCATCAGAACTGCCTGCATGCGCAGGGAAGAGATGCCTGTGCTTTAGTGAGGAACAGGTAAGTTTGACAACAGGTGTTTTTATCAAGGACTTGAAAATAGTTTTGAAAGTTGACATTGTCATTTGGAAAGGCATTATTTTTTGTACTTCTTGTTCACAAAGCTTTTAATTGCCTAAATATGCTTAGCAGGTATTTGAAAGGATTACTGATTATATCGCGTGAGGTGGTAGAGTGGCTAACTGAACATAAAATGCTGCAAGGAGGGTCTTGCTGACCTAAAATTGTACTATCTGAGAAATGTCTGCAGGAAAAAAAAAGACTTTCCAACCACAACCACCATCTCTTTCGTTTCAGTGATTGAAATGAGGGGGGGGGTCAGAAGTTAAGTGAAATGTTTTCCAGGGGTAAATATCTAGAAAAAGAAGCTTTCCCGCTATTAGTCTAAAAAAAACCTAGGACAACATACATGGGTCAGATACTCATTATCCGAGACAAACAGTTGCCCAATGCCGTTCATAACCTCTCCACATTGGATGCACTTTTTTTTCTTTATTTCTTACAGGTGAATAGTCCAGAACACCATGAATAATGATATCTGCTTTGTCTAGTTGAAGTATAATAGTATAATTGTTAAAAAAAGCCCCCTCCACCATTCCCACATTATTTTAGAGGTTAAAGAGGAAAAGGATATCGGGCCCACCGCAACTGGGAAGCATATGGATTACTATTGATACTAAATGGGGTTCCAACTTCTCTGCTTGGATGGATTTATGACTATTATGACAAGCTGGTAACTCTGGGGAAAAAAGATGCTCTAAAAATATGTGTAATCAAAGAAACGTTTTAGCCCCTTCTATCTTAAGTTGTGACCTTAGCAAAGAATACTCAACCTCCATTCATTTCTTCACACCTATCTCGTGTGTCTTGTTGGTGGCAGTAGCATATAATCTCCCAGAAGCCTATCCAAACACTACTTAGATTTTACCTATTGATATATTACCTATAGAACTGATGTGTCATCAGTAGAAAAAAGTAATTATGACCACATAAAAAATAAATTTAGATTGCTAACCTCTATAAGAGATTTCACCATCTCCCCTCTTTTAATCTGTAGAAGATTTCCAATCACAGGGAGAGGAGTCGGTCCGGGAGGTAAATTTCTTCTCCTGTATAATTTGTCCCATGTTGAGTAAATTACAAGACAAGAGATGAAAACAGCCAAGATCAAGGTTCCTAGTGCGGTCAGATCCATTTTGTGGTCAGTTTGTCAATAAAGTACTATTGAATCTCTTTATATATGGAGAAAATCCGGGGGATTGTCACAAACATTAGATAATATTCACAGGATTCTTAAGTCTATTAAATAACATTTTGTCTATATTAGAAGTAATTTTATAGCAGGCTCTTGGAAATTGAAAGAAAAGGATTTTAACAAGACACCAAGCTCATATAAAATATCACCAGCCATTCAATGTGATTTCTTTAAACACTTAATCCTAATCCATATTAAATATGCTTGTGTTATGTACTGAAAATTGAGCCAAAGTCTGCTGTTTGCCAGGGATACATGTGATTGCGTGGTACCCACTTTTCTGTGCTTTTGTTGTCAGTTACTGTTTTGTTGTTTTACATGTATGTGTTAAAAGATACACAGTGTATTGTATAGGCATAATTTCCTAGTCAGGGTTCTATAGAATCCTAGGAACTCCAATTATCTTAACTGACACCAATTATCTTTTTAGCTATCTGTAAGGGGGCATTTTTCCCAATGGCTAGCATTGTCAGAGCCATTCCTCTACTGAAAAAAAAGAATGTACTAAGAGTTGTCATTATAGTAACTATATCAGGGGTACCCTAAAAAGCTGAAAGTTATTCTAAGGGGTTCCCTTATGGTCAAAAAAAGAGTTATAGAATTAAAAAATTAATTTGTTTTTTAAAAATATGTAATTGTTATCTGGAATTAAAATGAGCCTCAAGAAAAAATACAGATCTTGGGTCTATTTCCTCCATATTTATCCTACCTTATTGCTAAAGCTGTCGTTGTTGTCTTCATACATTATTTATCCCAACCCACTCCAAAAACAATCGTGATATTGGTACTTGCCATTGATATTGATGCAAAAACCAACCCAAATGACCCAAACCCCTTTTATATTTGTTCCAAAGTTATATTTATTAGTTCAAATCCATAAATCTCCTCCTTTTCTTTGGTGTTAGACAATACCAATAATATTTGCCCAAAAACACCATCCTGATAGTCTAAGTTTCAACATTTTTGGAAAGATTTATTTTTTTCCAGTGTTTACCATGAGCCTTCAGTGCTTATCATACCCATCTAACAACTCTTCGATGCATTTTTGAAAAGGCCAAACTAAAACATCCAAGAAACATATTACTTGGCAAAAGTTTTGACTAAGACGTTCTTAGTCCTAAAACAGAGTTTCTGCTAAAAGCACCTAAATATTTTTCCTTAAAATACATTTATTAAAAAATGTAATAAAAATAATTACACATTACAGATATAAGAGGTGCAGCAGACAGCAAGATGAGTGACAAGTTGCATGAAAAGTGCATGAAATGCATCAGATGTCTCCTTAGTGTTCTTGAATGCTCATTTTTCAGGTTATGAGAAGGCAAAAGTTGTTCAAAGTCAAGTAAAAGACTAATGCACTTGCACTTAGGGGGGTGATAGCATTTTATTAAAGGATAGCTTTGGGAAAGGTTAAGTTGTCATTTAAGAAAAAAAAAATTTGTTTTTCAAAACTTCCTTCTTTCCGATTAACCTAACTGGGGAACTTTAAAGAAGCATTCATCTGCCTGCACACAATCCTCATTTAGTCAAACATCATCTTGTCTTAATCAGCTGTATTTTACACAAGAAGGGACCCCATTTGTGGTTTCATTGTTATTCAGAATTTCCTGTTCCCCACACCCCCTTATTGATTGCAAATTGTAAAAAGTGATGTTGAAATCCAGTAGGGAGACCAAAAAGACCAGGAATGGATAAAACATATACAGGTAGTCCCGAGGTACATACAAGATAGGGGCTGTGGGTTTGTTTTTAAGCTGAATTTGTATGTAAGTCCGAATAGGTACATTATTTTAATAAATGCAATTAGGACAGATGTTTGTCTCAACATATTATTAGGCAGTGTGGTGTCAGTTATTTTATCAAATCCTCACTGTGAGTTAATCACAAACAAAAAAAAAAAAAAAAACAAAGCAAAAAATCAAAAAAAACTTTATGGATCTTGGATATTCATTAACTTCTGGAGCAAGCTGTGCTTTGATATACAAAAAGAAACAACCGCAGTTTGTCTTGATCATTAAAGAGTTACAAGATGTTGCAGAAGTCATGCAAACCACCCCTCCCCCCATCAAGCCTCCGTCCTGCACACAAACGAGCAGGGAAGTTCCTATTTAGAAGTCGTCCGTATGTCGAATGTCCTTAACTTAGGTACTACCTGTATAGGATAATGTTAGAAGATCTGGGGTCACAAAGTAAAAGTTATGTTGGTAAGAGGCATTTACATGGCTACATGATTGCCTAATATTAGGTGTATAATAAATATTATACAGAATTATAAATTATACATGTCAAAACTTGTTTCAACAAAATTTAAATATTTTTCCAAATGATGTTCTGCTTGTGACAGTGTTATATAAAATTATCATACAGTATTTTTTATAGAGTATTAACATTTTGCTTCAAGTTTGTCATTAATCAGTTTATTTGTGTTATCTGGGAAGATATAACTTTCTACTATGTTATGTGCCAAACAAAAAGTTTCTTTATCAGTAATACAAATTATGTCAGCAAAAAAAAAAAAAAAAAGTCCTCTTCTGTGTAGGTACTATGACAAATATAAATTGTATGTATAGTTTACATTTAAGCTATATGTACAGTTTATATGTATATATAAATATAAACTGTTTTAAACATTGGAGGTTCATTTACATTTTTACATTGCAGTTTGCTTTTACTTTCTGGATAACATTTGGGGACCTGTTCTGTGGTTCAGCAGGCAGAGCTGATAACACTTTTGGTGCAGCAAAAGTATATATTTCTTACCATACGTATTCAACAACTATGGCCCTGATTCATCAAAGCTCTCCGTGGCTGGAGAAGATAGACTATCATGGGAGAACCTGGGTGATCAGGCAAACCTGGATAGGTTTTCCCAAAATCATTTATCATCAGACCCTATATGTGATCTACTTGCTTAAAAATGGCAGCCACATCAATTGTCTAAAAAGACCTTAATTAGACCAATTTCTGCCTAAGCATTGCTTTGTATATTATTACTTTCTTTGATCAATCCACTCTAAACTCAGTTTGAAGGACCACAATTCCTAGAAATGTGTTAAAGATGAAAAGACTTAATTTTCTGCTATTTATGACTTCTTGGTAGCCAGATGTAGTTATGTACCCTGAACTGGGCACTGCATATATTTTTTTCTGCATCCAACGCAGCCTTATAGGCAATCTTTTTCCTTTATTATTCATTATTTACTCCAAGACCTTTAAATGAGAGAGACCTGGGCTCCTAACTGTTTTCGTGTCTGAAAAGAACTGGGAATTGATTAGTATTACATGTATGTAATATTACAGCCTTATAGATCATACTAAGTAATCACTTGCATATGAAATACATATCATAATACATAAGAGATCCACAAATGGAGTTAAATTAACGAGGAACAAATGAGAGCTGGTACATGATTGGAACTTTGGCGAATCCGGCCTTCTTTGGACCAATGTCAGCGTCAGTAAATTGCATCTTTGAGGTCAGCCTAAAGTTCTGCAAAATGGTGGTTAAAAACAGGAAGAGTTCCATCTTAGCCAGCCCCTCCAGCACAAATTCGTTTACCTGGTTCATTGAAAAGTTCAAAAGTAAAACGTGTTAATCAATAACCAAAAGGTACTGTAAGCCAAATTTCTACTAACCAGCTACTATGGTGCGGGGGGGGGGGGAATAAAATGATTTGCACAACTGATTGTACCCCTGTTAAAGAGATGTTCATTTACTTCATGTTCCTGGTGGTATCAGTCATCATCATGGGAGATAAAGGACATTCCCTATTTAATGTACAGCGCTGCGTAATATGTTGGCGCTATATAAATCCTGTTTAATAATAATAATAATAATAATAATAATTCTCTCAAGTGGAGCTAAAGTACTAAAAGTTTAACAACCATTTCTCCAAAACTAAAGCTTAAAGAAATGCTGTCTGCTACCTTAAAGGAAACAAAACTAAACAAAAATGCAACAGACTATAGTAAAACAAAGCTGACATTAATAAAAAGAAAATCTGCAGGACATTCATACCAGAAGTTGTTTTGGTCTTCCTGATGAACCACAATAGGCTGATGTGGTTGGACAGATTAGAGGAAAAAGGCCAGATTTTATTATTTATATAATGTGCATCCAGAAGGCCTATAAAGTAAGGCCTGGAGCACGAGGGAAGGAGGATAGGTGAAAGGCCAACTGACTGGGGGGGCGAGCTAGGTGGTAGGTTGAAAGGTATGGGTGACATTGGAGGGAGGGGTAAGGGTCAAGGATTGGTGACAATAGGAAAACAATGCGTCGGGAAAGAGAAGGGATATAGGAAGGCTAAGAGGGTCTGAAGTGAGATTAAGAAAGGACAACAAAGGGAAAAGAATCCCACCTACCCGCCAGAAAATTGGAAGGGATTGGAAATGTGGCTTATTTGAAGGGTGGCGGTTTGAGGCAGGGTGTATTTAAAGTGATGGAATGGTGTGAAGAGGCATCTAAGGTATGGGGTCTCTAAAATGGTAATTTGGTGGCAAGTGGGGTACAGTGGTGAAGGGATTGGGGTATGGTTAATATAGTTCCCGAGGCAGTGGTATAGCGTCTGGGAGCAGGATATATATCAATGAAATGCAGGTCCCTAGGGTTAATGGAGTTTAAGGTGTTAGTGTGCTCAAGGATCTCCAACTTAAGGTAGGTTACAATATTGTCAGAGGGGTTAGGTTGATGATACGGTTGAGAGATTGTTATATACTAAAGATACAATGATAGAATGTTGTTATGTTATTTGTCATTTATTATGGATATTATCAATGTTATGTTTATTATTTTATTTATAATAAAGTATTTAGGCAATTGTATAATAAATGGCCTTATAGGCCATTTTCACCATAAGTGTTAGCGTGTTATTATTGGGAGATGAGGTTGGGATTTGAAGTGGGGAAGGTGGTGCTGAGCAGAAAGCCGGGGATACAATCTAACAGTACACAGTCAAGCTTCTGACAATGAAAAATGAATGAGTTGAATATTTCATATTATCTTCACAGTGCAAAGTTTTTCTGCATCCTGTTGCATTTCTGCCCCTGGGATGGTACCCCAGGACAGAAAGGTGCAGAGGCCAAAAAAACATTCTGCAGATGATCTAACCATTCTTTAAAGGTGATTTCCCAATTAGAAACCCCAAAAATCTGTCATCCTGTTAAAATAGTAGAAAGATATTGGATTTACTGCCAGGATGTGCAAGTAATACAAATTATAGTTATAAACTGAATATTTACATCATTTTTTTATTTTTCCCTCAGTAGTTCTCCTTAAAATCCTTTGCTGACTGATGGTATATGTCTGAACACATGTATATGAAAAATACCTGTGGAAAATGGAATGCAAGCATCCGGTTTCTTGAAGCTGCCATTCTCATTCAGGAAATGCTTAGGGTTGAACTTGTGTGGGGTCTCAAAATGGCTGGGATCTCTTAGAGCACAGTAGAGCAGTGGATATACATCAGTACCCTGGTAAAAATAAATTGTTACAATGTGAACAGATTAAAGCTATATACACAAGGTTGGGATAAATGTGCTAATCACAAGCCTATAATGGCTTTACTACATACACACTTCATACTTTTGGCAATCTTTTATAGAATCTTCACTCTGTTGCTGCTACCTGAAACATCTTTAAATCCAACAAACGTTGGGGTATGCTTCCTCCTGACTTGTTTTGTAGTGTCTCTCGCCAACACCTATGTCACTAGTGTGTTGAAAGACCTGTCCCCCTGAAGTTGGATGTGGCTGCAGTTAGAAGGGAGTGAGCGGAGTCCATGTGTGATTTTCAGTACAAATGGCAGCAAGCAGTAACTTTGATAATATCCCTGCAATCTACATAAATTGATTTATATGCTTGAATAAAAATACTAATCTGAATAAAAATGTAGGTACCAAAATTTTCCTGCAAAATCAGGAAAACTACACTCGAGTATAAACTCAGGGCACAAAATGCAGCCGTCACTACTAACATTCAAAACAGTAATCAACTGAAATGCCAATAAAGTCGATAATGAATATATCTGTGATGTGGTAAAAACATTATTTATTTTTTTATTGGGGGGGGGGGAGTATTCCTATAGGCTTTCTTTACTTTTAAATAGTATAAGTCACTTGCTCTGAAATGGTCTTTCATGCTTTATTGTTGGCTATCAACACTCTCTATACTCATATAAAGGCCTCTAAAACAGAGGATCTCAGATTTCCTTGTGCAAATTAATTACTGCCATTGAAGCACATGGACCTGGAAGTTTCCCACTAGGAAATGTTGGAGGGAATGTGTCTTTCCCTGTTTTACAAATACAACCTAGGTGTTTAACAAACGCAAATATTATATCAAAGGCAAGAATTTAGTATACAATATTTATGAAGACACTGTGCCTTCAAGTCTGCCTGAGTAAACAAATTATTTTTTCAATGGTATTTTCATATTAAAAAAATCTAGTTTATACTCAAGTATATACAATAATTATTACATTTCTGGTTCTGTTCAAATTTCTAGAAATTACCTTTGGTATGTGGTAGCCATTAATTTCCATATCTCGCTGTGGAGCATGTGGAAGATTGAGTGGCAGAACATCACCGAACCTTTGGATTTCATGAATCACAGCATCCATGTATGGCATCTTACTGCGGTCTTCAATGGTGGGACTGCGATTATCTCCAATTACTTTATCAATCTCTTGATGCAATTTGTCTGTAAGGCAAAGCAATGTAACAAGCTTATTATTTAAAAACTTTAACATATACTTTAAATGTGTCAACTATTCCATGGCCACTGGGTTAAGGGACAAGAAGAGCTGCCCTGTGATATCTTGCTTCCTCCAAAACTGGGAGCTGACTTGAAAGGAAAAGCAGCCTTCTGGAAAAAAATAATTGCGTTTGTATTCTACCCATGTTATATTACTCAAAATGAAGGTATATCATTCACTGTACCTAAGGTATAAGGATAATAATTTGTGACCTGGATTACTCCTCACTTACCCAGCTAAATGCCCAATTACATTTAAAAAGCTGAGCTTTTTGCTCTAAATAGAGTCAATCCTTCTTCACTGCAAAAAAAAAAAAGTTCTTCTTTGTAGGCCCACATATCTGCCTGGCAATGTCCAGGATCTATAAAAAAGACTCGAAGACAGTGATAGGATTATATTGCAATGTTGGATCACTGGTCTTCTTTTCCATAATATGTGTCATAGTGGGCCCAATGATACCAGAATTGGTAAAAAGTCAACTAAGTTTTAATTGGGTTTGTTGGGTCAGGGTGTTGGGGGGTGGTGGGGTCTGTTGTATTTTGATAGCTATTGTTTTTTAACCAATGTGGGAAAGTTAGTGCCAGCTCTTCTACTCCTGTGTCTTTTGGTGCTATATAAATTCTAAATAATAATATGTAATATTAGCTTAGGCAAAAAAAACAAAGAAGTCTGATGGATGATGACAAAAATGGACTGGTTTGCCGGTACTTGCAGTACTTGTATGCACATAAGGATCAGTGATTTAAATACTGACACATTTACATTTGGCCCAGCCTACATTACACAGATTTCAGGTGTCAGCCATTAATGAATATACAGGTTGTTCAACTAGATGTGTGTCTCCTTATGCTTTGGACTTTGTGGCACCTGCATCTAGGAACCTTTGATTTATCTGGATTTCAAGGTTTTCTAATGCAGAGTATTTATTGTTCTATATCTTCATCTTTTATCATACTAAGGATACAAACATATGCTATAAGTGTTTTTCAAACGTGGTACCCCAGGGTTGCTTCAGAGGTTGTTAGGGGTTCCTTGAGCTCGACTCAGTTTAAGTAACACCAATGCAATTACAGCTGAGGTTCCCTTAAGACCTGAATGTTTTTTTAAGGACTCCCCCATGCTAAAGAGGGTAAAAAAAGTGTAATTCTTGCCCATGATCAAAGGCTGTGGGCATCTATGGCAAAAACACTGACATATGTACAGCAGTCCCCTGGCATTGCTCATCAAACCACCAGAGAAGATTGTTCAGAAATGACCTCTGTGCACTCTTTTGAAGGAGAGCACATTGGGGTGCCACTCGCTCGTTCTCCACCCCACCATCCTCATAGAACAGAACAGTGCTGTGTGTACAGTGCTTGTTAGTTCTCCAGTCACTGGGAATGATCACAGAAGATGACTTTCAGTAACAGAAATCAAATAAAAAAATGAATGCAGCTATCCCATCTAAAGACTGATAGGCTGCAATACATAACTGTTTTGGTTTTATGTTTAAATAAAGCCAGGTTGTAAACTTTAAAGCTATACAGTCATTATACCTTGTATCTCGGGGTAAATAACAAGGATAAGAAGACCGTGTCGGAGAGTGCTAGCGACTGTTTCTGTTCCTGCAAAAAACAGCTGGAGGACAGTCAACAACAGGTTCTTTGTGTTAAATTCTGAGGATGGGTTTTGCTTATCCTGTAAACACAGAATTAAGATAAGGAACAGTTATACACAAACTACAACAATTACAAAATTCAATGAACAAATTAGACATAAAGTACACCTTTCATAAGAGAAATATGTAGGCTGGGACTGTCAACTCTTCATTTCATAATACTGGTTCATTGGCAGTTACTGGTATTTTGGCACCAGTGTTTCCTTTCTCAGTGAAACAGATACGGACGAGGAAGTAAAGACCAATGCTTTCAGAAAAACACCAGCATGGACGACTCTGATATTTCTATAATGATAAGTATAGATGACATGCCGTGCCGCCTTCTGAGAATTCCTGGTCACTGTAATGTATATCTTAATTCAAAAATGTAATATATTGAAGCTTGCCAGTTCATATTTGTGATTGCTGCATTTGTTTTCTCTTTTCAAGCAGTTTACTATTTTAATTAGCTGATTTTGCCAGTAACACAATTCTAGTCCTATAATGAAAACAATTGTTTACTGTACTGTATCAAAACGGCAGAAACAAGATATGATTTAGAATTCTATCAATAAGTACTATGGAATCCCACTGCAATAAACAATGCACAAAGATAATGATCAGCAGTAATGTTGGTCGAATAGCTCACTATTCGATTCGGCAGCTATTCGCTCGAATAGAGCAAAAAAATTTGGGTGGTCGAATGTCAAAGTGGAACACCATTAAAGTCAATGGGAGGAAAAATTTGGGTTTTTTTCAGCACTGTGTAGAGCTTCTACAGCCTCCAAACAGATGTAAAAAGATACATTATAAAAGGATACATAAAAAGATACATTGTAAAAGGATATATTGTAAAAGGATACATAAAATGATTACATAAAAAGATACATACCCCTGTACTTCACATGAATATTAAAGAGCACCTGTCACATCAATATTAGGCTAAAGCTAGGTACACGCTTCCAATAATTATTGTTAGAAAATGAATGATTACGACCGATCAACGATTATGCATGATTATACTTGAAAAATCATATTGTGCACAATTCTGTACATGCTGTAACAATATGATCGTTCATATATAATCCACCAACAGGGTCCACACGCTAGATACAATTGTTTGAACGATGCAGGGAGGAACATGTAAAGGAGAAAGTGTACCGCAGAAACATGCACAATCACTGAACGACCATACACACGATAGATAGTGAAAGATCGTCAGCCAATCAGATCCACCGTGGCAGTCGTTCATTTCCAACGACAATCCTTGTTCGTAGGCGTCCTTGGTCACTTTTTATTGGCCAATCAGTTGTTCATCGGTCGTTCGTCGGTCGTTTCTAACGATAATTATTGGACGTGTGTATGCAGCTTTATTCTACAACTGTTTCCCCAGCGTTTAACCTGAGGCTTTTTAAAGCCCGTGTTTGAAGTCCCCATGCATTCCCATGGGCTAATCTATACCAGGACGTTTCCTTCAGGCACGTTTTTTAACGTTATCTTAAACGTTGCTTGCAACATTTAAAAAATTAAAACGCTGGATAACCGCGGTAAAACGCTTCCATTGAACTCAATGGAGGCTTTTTCAACCTTTTTTAAGCTTTTATGAAAGCTTCCATTGAAAACAATGGTGGCTTTTATAAACATTTTTAGCAGGACTTTGAAATCTGGAAGCCCCCCTTTAATAAGGAGACTCCCAGATCTCCACCGCCCCACTCTGGGGAATGAGTACAGGGGTACATAAATCCCCTTACTCATTCCCTGAAAGGGTTAAAATATAAGTAAAACATAGGACAAGGGTTTAATGTTAAATTATTTTATTAATGTGTGTGTGTTTGTGTAATTTAATTTTTTTTTTTACAGGTTATCCCAATGACAGGAGGATTTCCAGGGTTGCAATGAACAGAGCCCTGGAAATCCTCCTGACAGTGAGGGATTGCAGGGCACTACGGGGATAAATGAGGACAAGCTTCTCCATTCACCCCTAGTGCTCTGGCTGAGGTTTTACATTTCTCAGCCATTCAGCACTAGAGATGAATGGGGAGACTTGTGCCCATTCATCTCTAGTGCTCTGTGTTTGGCTCAGAAATAGGAAATCCTGATGACAGCTCAAGCATCATCAGGATTTCCCTTTCCTCAGCCAATCAGGGAGCAGAGCAATCAGCAGAACTTTACTATGCTGACAGCTCTGCTCCCCTGATCGCTCCCGCAGCCCTAGAGGAGGTGTGACATGTGTTCTGTATGTGTAATACATGTCACAGCTCCTCTAGGGCTGCGGGAGCGATCAGGGGAGCGGAGCTGTCAGCATAGCAGAGCTCCGCTGATTGCTCTGCTCCATGATTGGCTGAGGAAAGGGAAATCCTGATGATGCTTGAGCTGTCATCAGGGTTTCCTATTTCTCAGCCAATCACAGAGCAGTAGAGGTAATGAATGGAGATACGTATCTTCATTCAACCTCTATTGCCCTGGTATTGCCTGCGGTTACAGCTAATTGAAGGCATGTGCTTTCAATTAGCTGTGACCGCAAAGTTCCCACGGTCCGGGAATCCCACAATGACATTATGATTTATAATGTCATTGTTGGATAACCTGTAAAAAATAAAAAAAGAACAAGTTAAAATAAAAACACATACAAATAAATTCATTTAAGATTAATTTTTATTTTTTTTTTTTAAACTTTTTTTTCCCGAATTTTTGCTGTCGAATACTGTGTTTTTCGGGTCTGGTCTATCCGAATTCGAACAGCCATATTCGGGTCGAATATAGGGACAACCCAAATTCGAACATCAACACTAATCAGCATTCTAATGCATAAAAAGTCCTCCCTTTGAAGGATTTTATCTGTCTTCACATAAAAACCTCTTCGATTACCATGCAGTAATGTTCTCAGTACATCCCCTATGGACACTTATTGGTGAACCGTGTAAAGGCTTCCTCATCATATAGATGGCTTCATGTGTTTAGCAATTTTTGGTCCTCTGTTTCATGAAGTGTTTATTGGGAAAGACCTTCCTTACTTATTTTATGCACTTTTAATTAATATTTGTATAATTTACTTTAACAATACATGTAAATTGCTGCCAGTCCCGTTTTTTGTCTAAGCTGCCTGTCTGTAACCAATTCACAGGCCTCTCTGTAACCAATTTGTTGTAGTCCATCTATCTTCTTTGCATTAATAATAAAAACAAAAATAATCTATTTGTTTTAAGACCACTATAGACACTTGACGCTTGGTTTAGGATACAAAGGCCAGTACCTCCGGTCTGCACTTATTTAGCATTTATTTAATATTTAACATAATTAAATTGTCACCTTTACACAGACATCACCAATAGGACAGTTTGATAGACAGATTGCTATTTATATTTGTTTATTGGTACATAAAGATTACCTGATTCATCTTAATGAGGAAGCAGTCTATGTAATCCCGGGGGTTTTGGGGGTCGAGAGTTTCCTGATTGATCTTTATTCTCTCAGACACAAAGTCCAGTAGATCTTGCAGTATTTTGGTAATTCTTTGGTGGGGTCCAGGAACATGGTCCATTATCTCTGGAATCATGTCATGCAGCTGGAAGATTGGCACAATGTTTTTATATCTTATTAAGGTGGAGTCACAAAATTAAAGCTTGTTTAATAATTCAAATGAAACAAAAGTAAGAACAGTTAACTTCCTAACCAGTAATTGTAGGTTATATATTGTTCAAAACACATATCCAATGATCTATAGTATTTTGTACTTTGAGTTTGTCATCACTTGCTCCAAAACTTGCTCTTTAGTGCATCATTATTACCTAACAGTAGGTGGCACTATTTCCTTGTGTCCTCTAGAGCAGTGGTCCCCAACCTTTTGGAGCTTGCAGGGAGCCGTGTGTCAATCAAATGGGGAAGAAAATTACCCCAAGAGTGACGTCATGATCAGGGGACACAACCCGCCCACCACCCTGAGCTTGCAATGTCTCTGGGAGAAGTGGTCCGCGGCTCTGGTCCCCAACTGGGCTCCTTTTCCTGACCCCGCCGGGGGATGCCAGAGCAATGGCCCACCTGTCAGATGGCTACATCTCGGACCGGGGGCTGTGGACCCCTCCTTCAGTGTGTAGTAAACTCTGCCTCAGACTATAGGAGTTTGTTATACTCTTTACATGAGAATACATGGCAATTTAGTGGCGAGGGTATAAACCAGGATTATTTTTCTAATGTCATTTTCAGGTCAAAAAATCTATTTATATCTGACTATATACAGTTATATACAAATTACTTTTTCTCTCTATTTTCTTTCTACTTTTATTTAACTTCAACCTTCTACATCTGTCCAACAACATGTTTTTTTGTAGAAGATGTGCATTACAGCATAACTGATTGACTTCCTTTGCTGCTTCTCCCTCTTTCAGTATAAATTCTGTTGTGCAGAGGAGTGAAAAGTCAGTTGCAGGTAGTCCCCGAGTTAAGGACATCCAACATACAGGTGAATCCTAGATACGAACAGGGCTTCCCTACCCTAGCAGGTCAGAGGTTTGATGGGGTGGTGGGGTGGTTTGCATGACTAGCATAGGAAACACTTTGCTATACACAGCTGAGGTTGTTAATGATCTTAAGAGCTGATCTGTAACATCTTGTAACTCTTTAATGACCAAGACAAACTCTGCAGTTGTTTCTTATTGCTCCAGAAGTTAATGAATGAGGGGGATTTTAGACTGACTCCACGTTTTGTTGAGACAAACATCTGACCTAATTGCAATTAATCAAATTATGTACATGTTCCGACTTACATACAAATTTAATTTAAGAACAAATCTACAGTTCCTATCTCGTATGTAACCCGGGGACCACCTGTATTTACATACAGTGCTTAGTTTTGAACACACACACACACATATATTATGTATTATTGCATACAGGAATATGTTAACTTGTGTCCTTTTACCAGATTGAAATTGGTCCACTTAGCCTTAGATAAAAAGTTGAAAACTGATGCTTGAAGCCTATGTAATGTTTTTATTGGATACTAGTTAAGGAGCATTTGTGTGTAGTCCTGTATGTTCAATCTTATACAAAACATTGTGTCTCTCAAGCTATACTTTCTTCAACAGAAAAGATATTTTAGAACAGTGACAATGCTTATAATATAAAGATTTTATTCACCAGTCAATATAAAAATGTTATTTACCTGTCCCCAGGTGGAGCCCATGATCTGGAATGCTTCATTAAACATATTAAGAAGTTTCAGAAACCTCATATCTGTATACTCAAACCGGCTCCCAAACACAACAGAGCAGATGACATTGGACACAGTCTGGACCAGTTGATTGATGGGATTTATCGGTGATTCTAAAGAGTAAGAACACAAAATGTGCCTAATTACACTGGCAAAACAATGTTACTGTGGGTGTTCAAATGTTAAAAGCATAGTACAATGAGAGGCCGTTGGATAGTATGTGTATTATTAGTTATGCTTTCCATACCATATTCTGCATATAAATATTTATTATTATTATTATTATTATTATTATTATTGTAAAACGTATGTTTAAGCAATGCCATATTTTATTTTGGAGTTACCAAGCTAGAATTGCCCATATCTGCATGCATTTCAAATATGATGATGATAAATGATCCAACATTACTGTCTATATATGAGCGATGGTATCAAAGAGAAAACCCCATAACATTGCTGCTCAAATTCACCGAGGATCAATAGGCACTTAAAACTGTACCAGTGGTGGTAGCGTTGTCAGTGCTCAGTGCCTGTTTCAGAAGTGAAGAAGACGGAACCTTTGGTCTCCCAAACTCTGTCCTCCTATAGCTGGAGCAGACATGGTAAGACACATTTGGACCAACCCTGAAAAGGTGAATTACCCAAAGCAGAACTAAAGTTTCTTTCCCACAGCATCAGTTTTGGTTGCAAGGATACCCAGAATTTCTGGCTTCCTCTTCATGATCTGAAAATGAGCGATCTCCCATGTGCCTCCCATGGAGTTACAAAAACAGAAGACAAAGTCACCAGCACTCCAAACTACAAGATTCTTGCTTTACTAAAAAAAACACAACTTGTTGAAAAGTTAACATTTTGGAGCTGTGCAATGTTGTCTTTTGGAAAGGACTTGCGTGTCCCTGAAACATTGGCTTTTCAGACATATTGTGACAGTGATTTTTTCAGTAAAGCAAGAATCTTTGGGGTGCTGGTGACTTTGTCTTCTGTTTTCATGAGTTCTTCATGGAGTCCTCTATGGCTGTCACTTTAAGCACCCTTCTTCTTTTATAAGGTCAGACAGGTCTGGAGCGTAGAGACGTTAGGAAGGTAGTGGAAGGCCTGCATAACTGAGGAAGACAGGATGCAGGCAGTGAGGGGGTTAATTATATAAAAAAGTGGGAGTTGGCTCTAGGATAGAAACGGGAAGAGAAGGGAAAATTGAGGTAGGGTAATAAAAAAGGTTAAAATGACAGGAAAAAGAGGGAGTGATCATTTTGGGAAAGGGAGAGAATGAGGGGAAAGTTTTTTCCCACCCTCCCATCTGGTTCAAGAGTCTGTTGAGTGTGCTGTGGTGAGGTCCTCCAAGGAAGTTGGTTTGGGTAGTATTTTCAGTGAAGGTTGCAGATTCTGCCTTTGGTGTGGATTATGGCTGTAGTAGTTAGAGGAATGGACTGTGATTTGTGGTGATATCATTCCCGCGCTTGGCATGATGCAGCTGGGAGCACACATATCATGGTGGCGCAGATCCCAAAAGCAGTAATTCGGAAGGGGAGAACTTCGAGGACCGATAATCAGAGAATAATGTTTGGGAAAATGTTATTTAACTTTAGTTGGGTTACTCCTATTAATTTGTCCTAATTTTGTTTGTTATTGGTGTTTTAGTTATTGCATGATATGATTATTTAAACAGTTATTTATTAGGGAAATAAAACACCTACGGGCCATTTAAAGAGGAACTAAACTGAAATCAGCTAAAAAAAATACACTTACCTTCAATCCCACAGGGCAGTCCGATCCATCGGGGGGTGTCCTGTATTGGGTCCCACGTTGTCCCAGCATTCATCCTGGAGCCGGAGCTCCGGCCACCGCCATCTTGGTCTGCCCTTTTATGTAAAGTGAAATTTATGAGTTTAGGTACACTTTAATAAAAAATTGGTGTAGTGTCTTTATGTTAAGGGGTGGGGTGGGGAACTGGATGCGGTACTCTGTCCATCCTCAAGTCATGTTTGCTGTGCATTCCTATCACAGACATTGCACATTAGTTACATCATCCCAGACCAGCCGATCAAAATGGCCGAAGATAGCAAGGAGGAAGCAATAACAAGAAAAGATAGCAGCACTCTACAAAGGAAAGGTTAGAAACATGAGGCTCGAGTTCAGCTTTAAGAGAATAATAAAACTGTTTGACTACATTTGGTAAAATTAGGCAGAATAGCAATGCTGTAGCTATTTTAGCATTGTCAGTCTGTGACAGAATGTTCTGTTGCTGGCAGGATGTCCATGTATTAGATTTTGCAACCGATTCCCAAAGAATGATTAGCTTAAGAAAACTGTATACAATGAGAAAACAACAAACATTTACATTTAACATACACTGCAGACGTTGCATTATCTATTCACTATTGATTATTAAGCAAAATTCTGTTTCTGTGTATAAGTACAAGGACTGGAGATGGATTACTTGTTCTAACACTTTAAACTTCACCTTTAGCTTGTACTGTGTACAAGAAATGCCTCCCTGTTCTAATTCAAATATTTACTAAACATTTGAAAAAGTCTTTGGAACTCTCAAGTTATGTGTACAGAAGCTAATACCTTATGTAACCTCATAGATCATATTTGTGCTGAGATAATATTCTAAAAGTGTAACTGACTGAACATTGTGTTCTCTTTCTCTACTCCTCTGGTTTCATAAATGCAGGACAATGGTCTCCTATAGCCTTAACATGATCGGCACTGTAGCAAAGTATACGGTTTTTATAAATTACAAAACAGATTTTATTTGGAAATTTAGTTGTGCCACTAAATTGCTTATAAAATTTGAAGATTTCCGCCTATACATATGTTATATATCACATAGGCCACATCCCTTATTGAACCCAGAAAAAAAAGAACATACGGTGAAAGCACCAATTTTTGTAGCAGGATTTTTTAGGCCAATATCAACACACATTTACACTTTTTACACAGTTTTGCTCTGGTATTAATTTAAATCACATCTAGTTGTTATTACAATTCCTTCAATTTTAATGTTATTTCTATTAGTCAATTTTAGATGGAACTTGAAACAAACAATAATACCATACTGAAGAAGATTAATACCATACTGAAAGAGCTGGTGTGTAAACGTGTGGCGCAGCTGTGGGATTTCAGTATGGTATTATTGTTTGCTTCAAGTTCCATCTAAAATTGACTAATAGAAATAACATTAAAATTGGTGGAATAATAATAACAACTAGATGTGATTTAAAATCGATACCAGAGCAAAACTGTATAAACAGTGTAAATGTGTGTATTGGAAATGAGCCTTTTACTGTAAATATTAATAAAATTGTTATTTTTATAATATATGTTGTTGATATTGGCCTAAAAAATCCTGCACAGAAATTGGTGTTTTTCACCGTATGTTCTTTTTTCTGCTTAAAGAAATTGAAAACCTAATTTGATTGGTATAAACCCCTAGGCCACCTCAATGGCCATTCATGCATTTGGAATGTTCTGTAATTGAAATCAGAATCTTTTTTCCTAATTTCCATTAATATAGACATTGCCATTGCTCTCTTCTTTCAGAGTTTAATAGTTTTTAGACTGTGCAGGGATGTGCAAATCTGCCTGGATTTGGTTAACAAACCACTTTGAAATTCTTCTTGAAGGATTAAAGAGTGTAAAATATTAGTGTGTGTGTGTGTTTGGGGGGGGGGGGGCAATTCCAGACAATTAAAGGGTTATTAGCCAGGTTTTCAACCAAAAGGCATGGAACCAGGACACAGCATTTGGAGACCTATACCAACTGCAAAAACTGCAGTAACTCTTCCCCAATAGTAGAGAGGTAGGAGGTTGCCCTCTGTCTGGTTTTAAGAGTCACTCTATCCATAATGAAAATACCAATGTGTGCAGGTAGGAAAAAGTTTTAGCAACCTTTCCACATATAAATATTTTTAATAATTCTTACCTTTGCAGGTTACAGCAATATCCAAAAAATATCCAAGGTGTACTGATCCGACATCAGCAGATCAAAAGAACCAAAAGAACTCCTTTTGTTCCTTGATGATGTTAGTGCTGATATTAGTCCAAATATGGACAGTGATCCAACATATGAGCAAACTACCAATATTTGACCTAAATATGAGCAATTACATCAAAATCTCATAGCATTACTGTTCATATTAACCAAAGATCTCACCACTGGTACAGTTTTAAGTTCTCATACAACTTCTTCAGTTTTTAGGAAGGGGCTCCGCTGAACTCTGTCCTGCTATAGCTGGGGAAGACGGGGGATGGGAGGACATCATTGGATCAACTCTGAAAAGGTGAATATTAATTAAGAGAATGATAGAGGTGTTTGATTGCAAGTGGTATTCTTTTTTATTACAACTTTTACGTGGGCATACCAGTGAACTGGTTCGGAGCCCAAGTGGCCCCTAAAACATATTCAAAGGAGAGGGAACGACCACCTACTTGTTCTCTATGGGGGAATATGAGCTTTAGGCTAACATTTTTGCCCTCCCTTGCAATGAGGTGAGCTGCTTCAGGGAACGCATTTTGTTTGTTTTTTTTTCTTTTGAATTAAAACAATTTCCAATAAATAAATAAACACAGTTTAAGCCTCAAGAGATACGTGTTGGCAAAAATAATGATGAGCCATTCTTGTTTTTTAACAAAAGTTTTCCAAACATTTCTCACAAAGTTTTATCCACATATGAAAAATAGCTTCTAGTGAATGTTTAGGATTTATCCTGGCAAGATCTGAACTACCGTAAATATATTTGCTCATCTAGTCTCATCTATTTCAAAGAATGAGATTTGAAAGAAATTTCGAGCAAATGCTGTTAAATCTTATCTGGAAAAATGTAGCAATTTTATCACTCTGCAGCGACCGTTCAACGGCAAATCGGTAATGAATTTATACAAATATCATCATTACTATCTTTAGATAACATAATCAGGACTTCATACGTTTCAGGTTCCTGAGCTCTTCTATTAAAAACTGAGCCTCTTCTTGGATTCTCTCCTCAATGCTTCTCTTTCCCATTCCAAAATTTCTTAGTGTCATCAATGTAAATCGACGTAGCTGCTTCCACCGCTCCCCATTGCTCAGAATGATCCCTGTCGGGCGAAAAAAAGTGTTTACATAAATATTAAAATATTTTTTAAATATGTAATGCTACCCATTGTTAGCTCTGAGTAGAGGTTAATGTGTTGGTCACCCAGTTGCCTTTTTCAGTCCTTTATCTCTCTGAACCATTTTCAAAAGATTTGGCTTTCTGATAAATGTTTCATTTTGTTTTCAATATATGAATGATCAAGCAGAAGGCCTTATGGAGAAGGGGGAAGGTATTGTTAATGGTCTCTTAATGGTCTCTTTTGGGAAGCATCCAACTCCAAACTTTTATTTGTTAACCACAAATTTTGTACTCACAGACCAGCAAATCAATTTATCTGCTGTAATTGTTCCCTTGTACTATTTTCTATGAGGATTGCATGCTTGGATACTGTATTAGATGCATTAAATAAAATAGAATATGGGTTAATGAATTACTGATGTATGTCAGTTTTTTTTTAGGTTAGTTGAGACATGAAAATGAAGACAACATTTGAAAAAAAACTATACCAACTTTGAAGCATAGCGGTGAAAAAGTTACAGTTTAGGGTACTTTGCTACTACATGGTCTGGGCAGATTGTCATCAAATCAAACTCATCAAATGAAAAACATTGAAAAAATTACATGCTAAAAATAAATAAAAATAAAGTTAAGAATAAAAGGTCAGAAAAAGATATGTTTAAAGTCCAATGTTTCAAGGGTAATTGAAAAGCCAGTAACAGTCTTGTCTTTTGCCACTTTATTATATGCACCTGTTCAACTGCTTTTAACTACAAATATCTAATCAGCCAATCACATGATGGCAACTCCATGCATTTACGCATGTAGACATTGTCAAGATTAACTGCTGAAGTTCAAACGGAGCATCAGAATGGGAAAAAAGTGAGTTAGTTGACTTTGAATGTGGCATGGTTGTTGGTGTAAGGCAAGCTGGTCTGAGTATTTCAGAAACTGCTGTTTTGCTGGGATTTTCATGCACAATCATTCTAGTGTTTACAGAGAATGGAACAAAAATGGGAACACTAAGATCATAATAACTTTATTGAAGTTATTATTTGAATTATTTGGTTTATTGAAAATAGCAGTAAGTTCAATGTACCCAAATGACCCCAAAAGTCACCAGATCTCAAACTACTAAAGCACCTATGGCACGTTTGAATGTGGATCTCACAATCAACCTGCTGACAATTCAGCAGCATGATGCTAACATGTCAATATGGACCAACTGTTCAATCTATGTTAGTTTGGGCTTCCAAATCCCCCAGCAATTTAGTGACAATATTGGACCTGATTTATTAAAGCTCTCCGAGGCTGGAGAGAATACACTGAACCTGAATGAAATAGCAAAGTAATTTGCTATTTGTTAGCAAAGTTTTCATTCCTAGACCAGACCCATTCCAGGTTTGCTGGATTACCCAGCTCCAATGATGAAAATGTATCCTATCCAGCCTTGGCGGGCTTTAGTAAATCAGGCTCAATGTGTTCAGGTGCTTTGAAATTATTTAAAAAATTTTGGCAAAAAAACATTTCTCAGTTTTGCCCATCGCTATTGAAAAGACAAATTGATTGAATTTTGTTTTTAAGTATATCACCCTTATCTGTAGGCAATGTTTGAAAACGATCTAACGTTTGTCTATATAAATATGCTAAAATGTCAAAAATTTCTATGGGGTGTACCTAAATTTTCATGTATAAGGAAAAGCAATGTTTGGAATAAATCTGAACATGACACTAAAAATGACCATTTTACTTCATTTTGGTCTTTTTTTATTGCGAAAAAATGCTGGCAGAGGAGAGGGAGCTTGCAGATGTTTCTCCTTTGGAAGGAGATAAGTATAGTTTTGTACATGCATTTTTCTGCAAAGCATTCTATTTCAAATGCATACAGTGTAAGCAAGCCCTCTAATTTCCTTAAAGTGCTCACACATTACTAAAAGAGACACCCACACCTTGTCCATGCAGGGCAAAGTCCTTCCAAAAGGCCCCCTAGATCTGCTCCCTCCTTTCATTATCATACCAATTAAAATTCTGAAATTAGAATAGAGTCAACCAATGTGAGTGGTGACACAACTCTCTCAGTCATGTGTTGGTGCTTGGGGCTGGAGACTGGCTGTTACGCCTAACTGGAGTCAAGTGTTAGCCAATCATTTGCTACTCTATTCCTGAATATGCTTGGTAGTTTTGCTGGTGCAATGGAAAAGGATCCAGCAAGAGAGCCAAGGAAAGTTAAGCATAATGATGTGGTGGGGGTGGGACATGGTATTTTACGGAGGGAATTCAAAGTGTTACTTATCTTGCCCTGTATAGCCAAAGTCATGGGTCGCTTTAACCTCCAATTCTGGGTGAAATGTAAATAGCTTTTACTTTGATACAGCAACAGTTAGCTATGTAACAGGTGATAGGGCCCACTGAAGGCTACATAATATGTTTTGTTTTAGTGCTTCATTTCTGTATGAGAAACATTTTGTTAAACCATTTTCTAATCTAACAAAAAGAAGCAAATCTAAAAAGCATTATAGTGATCCCGTAAAACATAAAAACTAAATGGGTAATGAACATAACATATTATGATGTATGATTAAAAAAAGCAGAAAGAAATCTATCTCTGGAGAGGTTACCATGTGCATTGAAGAATCTGTCCACTGTGGGCATATGGCCACGGTTGCTGAAGTCATCTCCTTTGTCAATCAATACCTCCTTCACCATTTGGTAGCCGCACAGAATTATTACTGGCCGTGAGCCAAAGTACAAAGTATATATTGAGCCATACTTCTCTTTCAGCTGAAATATGAAAAGAAAATAAAGTTGAATTTCCTTGGGTGCAGGAAGCAAATGCTGAAGTTATGAAAACCTGGTTACAAATACTGGATTTTTATGGATTTACGAAAGTTTTGCAATTTGAGGATCGCCTATTTGAAATTGATATAAGTATATTGGGAGCTATTGATATAAGCCACATTAGGAGTATGAAAGTTTTTTTATAAGGACCCCTCTTGTATTAACCTTGGTGTTCCTACTGGGGAACCAATATTACCTACAGTTAGAACATTCAGTGCTACTGACCAGTAACAGGATTCTTATTGATAACTTCAAGACCTTAGGCTGGGTCTACACGAACAGTTTTAAAAACGCATATAAGCGTTCCTACCACGTTTATATGCTTTTTATGCACTTTTACTAGTGTTTTAAAGCTTAACTGTACCGTGAATTGCCATGATTTTACTAAAGCGTTTATAAAAGTTTTACTTTTAACCCTTTCAGAGAATGAGTGAACAGGGGTACATAAAACCCTTTACTCATTCCCTGAAAGGGTTAAAATATGTGTAAAAAATTAGACAAGGCTTTAATGTTAAATATTTTATTAAATGTGTGTGTTTGTGTAACAAAACTTTTTTTTTACAGGTTATCCCAATGACAGGATGATTCCCAGGGTTGCAATGAGCACAGGCCAATCAGGGAGCAGAGCAGTCATCGGAGCTCTGCTTTGCTGACAGTTCCGCTCCCCTGATCACTCCTGCAGCATTATAGGAGCTGTGACATGTATTACAGATACAGAACACATGTCACAGCTCCTCAAGGGCTGCGGGAGTAATCAGGGGAGCGGAGCTGTCAGCACAATAAAGCTCCGCTAACTGCTCTGCTCCCTGATTGGCTGAGGAAAGGGAAATCCTGATGAAGCTTGAGCTGTCATCAGGGTTTCCTATTTCTCAGCCAATCACAGAGCATTAGAGATGAATGGGCACAAGTCTCGCCATTCATGTCTAGTGCTGAATGGCTGAGAAACATAAAACCTCAGCCAATCACAGCACACTAGGGGTGAATGGAGAGGCTTGTCCTCATTTAACCCCTAGTGCCTGGGGATCCCTCACTGTCAGGAGGATTTCCAGGGCTGTGTTCATTGCAACCCTGAGAATCATCCTGTAATTGAGATAACCTGTAAAAAAAAGTTTAGTTTAAGCCTTACTAATGTATGATAATTATCTAAACTACATTATAATAACTCATATAAAAGCAGGGAATTAGAAGTTTGTGTTGAAGTCTTCTTTATCTGTCTCATCAAAACTGTATTTAAGGAGAATCAGTATTGGCACCCATAGCTGCTGATATTGTTAATAGATTAGTCTATGCTCTATATCCTAACTTCCTTACAGTCTACTCTGTCTACTAATATTCATATCTTTAATTTGTTAGGGTGATTTTAACAAACTGAATAATGAAATTCTGAAAATAACACACAATGTATTAAAAAAACACAATATCCTGTGCTGTTATGGCTTTGCAAACAACCTGCTTTCAAAAAGAAGAATTTTCAATTGATTGCTTTTGGTTATTGTAGCATTTTTAAAAAATGTTTTTTTTTTATTTTATTAGATTAAATCTAATGGTACTTTAATTTAGAAGGTTATTTGTTACAAAATTCATTGTGATGGCTGATTATCTATGCAAAAATTCATTACTAAAAATATTCATTAAGGTAATACATTGGAAAAATTACATTTCTGTGATGCATTACAAATGTTCTTGTCCAGTACAATACAATATAATCCTAAAAATCCTTAAAATGTCCTTTCCATACCAGAAAAGTCTCTCTAAGCAATCAGCCTATTTGAATGTGAGAAAACTGTTGAGTAAATATTTAGAAACTAAAAATTTTATTTACTCTCACTTTGGCATTGCTCTTACGTAGGTGTTGTAAAAACCTTGAAACACACAGTAGATACACTGAGTATAGTGTATCATGTAGATACACTGAGTATAGTGTATCAATAATACAATCACTGTGCATTTAGGACTTAAACTAAAAGGTTTAAAGAATTGATGACTGGTGAGTGTAAATGCAATCTTTATTTGCCATCCCTAATATTAATATTGTATACCTTTTACTTAGATTACCAATCCCAGTTATACAATACACACACAGTACAATGCAATGGAAACCCACCTGATCCAATGACTCTACCAGTCCACCTCTCTTAATATGCAACAAATTCCCAATCAATGGCAGTGGGGTTGGTCCAGGTGGCAAATTGGGTTTCCTATACATTTTATCCCATGTAGAATAAATAAACATACATGAAAAAAGAAGGATGAGGATCAGGGTTGCCAAAGCTGTTATTTCCATGTTAGAATCACCTTCACCAGTAGCTCAGTAGCTCAAATGCTCAGTTCAGTTCTAGTGTTTTTATAGGAGAATGCATTGGGTATATGCCAGGATCAGTTGGCCTATATCTTAGTTCAGCCTGTAGTTGAAAAAAAAATGATTATCAGCAGTCAGTGAGGCTATAGTTCAGAAAAAGAACAATCAACATTATTGCATGTATAACACAAGGTCACGCAAACATTAACGTACAAATACAAAATGTTTGCACTGTGCTTTAATTAAAAAAATAAACAAAATGACACCATCTCCTTCACAATAGTTTTAAAGAAATAATTAGTAAAGTACACCTTGGTATAAAGCAACAGTTTTTTTTTTTCATCTCAAAGTCTATAGAACAGATATCATTTGTCTAGAGTTATGCTTACCTCTGAAAGTCAGGATACCCTGTGCAGGCTCTGCGTCAAACCAGTTGGGGTATATACAAGGACTAGGGATGAGAGAGAATGCCTCTGGCATTCAGGCAAAAATTTCCTTGAACTTCCAATGGTTCGGTGAAAGATACAGATAAAAATTTATCATTTGTAAGAGATACTTTTATTACAATGTCAGGAGGTTCTCTTGTGCAGGGCATCTTCTCAATGATTGCAGCTCTGGCTGCATTCATTGAGAAGAGTGTGCAATCCCCGAGGCACTAGAGGTTAATTAACCTGCATGATGCAGCCCTGGAAATCCTTCTGTTCGGCGAGAGCTCGACCTCTCGGCGAATCAGGAGGCCGTTCTTGCTTAGATTTTCGGTAAGCGAGAAAGGCCCAATTCGCCGCGAGATAGAACTTAATATTCGTCCTCGCTCATCCCTAAAAAGGACACCCATTTCTACTCCTTTGTAGCAGCACAAAGCCATTTTCCAAGCACCAGCACTGTCACATAGGCCCTAATTCATCAAGCAAAATCGGACGCTCACGCATTCGTATTCGCGATCCGAAATCGTAAGCCATCGCGCAATTCAGCAACTGAATTAGCTTGCGGACGGAGCCGCGCATCTCCGGCAGCTTTACACTGGCGAGCTTGCATTAAAAGTCACTGTTCCCCTAAAAAATCATTCTTTCTAATGGCCTTAATTGGCGGATGCGCGACCCCTATTGCCCATTTTGTTATGAAGGCAAGCATCCGGCTTGGCAGTGAGGAGGCGAGTGTACGAGCGCATATGACTCCAGCCCGCGGTAAACCGGCTCAATATAACGGCGCGAAAGTACGCGCGACCAGGGAGCGCGGATTTCATTGATAAATTTGGCCCATTGAGTCCAACACAATTGGGTCATCTGTGTTGACCTTAAAATGGTATGCTTCCTTCTTGGTCAGCAACCCACATACACCAAGTATCCTTGTTATCTGTGCATGTGGGACAGAACAGCTGGTGAAAGGCATTGGGTGGAAAGGAATTTGCCTGAAAGATCTGCCCTAAAACCAGGTGATCCAAACATTTCTACATGAGCCACTTGTTGATAGAAAGAATATTATATTCCCACCTCTGCCTCTGTCTGATGAAGCATTTCATTAAAGCTTTGCCAACTGAAAGAGAAGTTTCAAGTTTCTCATTTTGGCATTTCCTAGGCTGTCATTTGAAAAAATAAAGACCGGTGTGTTTGATGGTCCACAAATTCGGCAGCTCATCAAAGATGAACATTTCATCAGAACACTGTCAGAAGTCGAAAAGAATGCTTGGTTATCATTCAAAGCCATTGTCAAGGACTTATTTGGAAACACACGAGCAAATAATTACACAGAAATTGTTCTAACACTCTTGGGAGAGCTACAAAATGCTTGGTTGCAATATGAGCATCAAGGTGCATTTTCCGCATAGCCATCCTCCTAACTTCCCAGAAAACCTTGGTGCAGTCAGTGATGAGCAAGGTGAACAATTTCACCAAGATTTGAAGGTCATGGAAGGATGGTATCAGGGTAGATTTGATATACATATGATGGCTGACTATTGATGGAGCATCCAGAGGGATTGTCCTAACATTGAACACTCCAGGAAAGGCTATAAGCGTAAATATTTACCTTAACCGCTTACCTGAATAATTTTCAAATGTTTTACTGTAAAAAAAATGTCATAGAGTAACAATAAATCCTTTGTATAAACAAAGTCAATTTAAATAAACAGTACATTCAGGTTATTATTTCATTATTTTTTCACTGTATGTAAAATTTGTATGTTTTTTGACAAAAATTGGGAGATACCCTGTATTGTAAAAACTGGAGGTGATGGCAAAAAACTGGGGTCATTTCTGGATTCACCACTCAAAAATTTGTAAAAAAACAAGTGTAAGATCTAACTTAACAAAAAATGCGTTCCCCGGTGTAATATTAATACATTGAAGAATTCCCAGTTAAATCATTTTTAGAGCTCGTCATATATATATATAAATTTCAAACTCAGAAATCAGAATACACAGATTGATTTTAGACTAATTCTTGGGCAGTCGATAAAAGCAATAAATGGACTTTGCTTCTCTCAAATGATTTCATATGCTTCTGGCAGCTTCCTAATACATTGCTTTGTTTGGGGTTCAAAGTAATATGGCACCAAGGCTAGTTGAAAAAAAGTCTAGTAACTGACCGTGGATGAGAAGTATGAAAACTTACGAAATAAATATTAACCAAAAGAACAGTATCTCCTGCTAAAATATTCACTCACTGCTAAGAATGTGTCATGCTTTTATCTTGTAAACTAGAGTTTTAGCACAGAATGTCTCAACTACAGGTATATGTATCTCCAATAATGTCTGCTTGGTTTAAAGTAAACCCGTGACTGGATATGCCTGAAATTTTCTAGTTAACTAATAGTTTGCTTGATTTGTCTAAGTATTGATACCTGTTTGACGGAACTGAGAATAAATTTGAGTGGGTAGTGGGTAGTTTATTCGGCAACAGCTCTGATCAACTCTGCACTGCGTAAGTATGTGCCATAATTGGAAAGTAGGTTGTGTACACTTGTTGATTATGGCAGAAACTCACCACCCACTGAATTTACTTCCACTTTAAGCATAAACACTGATAACTGCCTGCAATGCAATCAGGAACACTCTTTTATTAATTCAGTATAATTTGTATATTATATAATTAAGATAATTTGTGTTTGAGCTGTTATCCAAATGTATTCATGTGACTTGTTTTCAGTTCACTTGCCTTGGATTATTGTTTTAAAGTTCTGTATTTGTTTTTTCAAGGCGGTGTTATTGTTAAGGGGTGTAGCTCCAAGAATCAGAAACTGTACAGTTTCCTTATATCAGCCAATCTGTCTGTTCTCAAGAATAATCAAAACATAATTTGCCTTGAGTAAATCAGCAATTCCCAATCCATTTCAATAAGCTTGCTTTGCAGATATTTGTTCTCATTAAAAAATCATTTGGTTGTAATGCTGATGAGTCACTGATTAGTACATGTATCCAAGCAGTAAAGTTCGCGTTAAGGTCATAAATGTCTGTCTGCACTGAAAGCACTAAAGAATTGGCATGTCAGGTAGGCAACTATCATTTTTAAAAGACAAATCAGGAACAGAGAGTTTGGACCCTCCACAGAGTGATTGTCTGGCAGTTATTTGTCTGACCCTATTGACAAACCTGTGCTATCCAATCTGGACTGAATGATTCTAGGAACATATTTAAGGGATAGGATACATACACCTGTGGATAACTTAACATAAAAGTACAGCCAACACATTTTCTTTAGTGATGGCTCGACTACCAGATGTCAGAACCCTGGCATGATTCATAATGTGATCTGTGGAGACTTCTGTCATATGTACTTTAGTCCATAAAACTACAGCTTTATTTAAGTGTATGTAAATATCAAAACACAAAATGTAATGCAGTATATTGCAGCTTACCAATTCGTAAGCAAGAAGTCTGCATTAGATTTCTTCTTGCATGGTAGTCCTCCAAACCACCTCCCATCTGAAGATGTCTAAACTCACTACTTCACTCCATTCATTCTTCTATATGGAGGGAATCATGGTTGTCACCCAGAATGGATTTCAAATTTGTTTCCCTCTCTTGATCTCCATTACATACAGGGTGGGGAGAATATTAGTTTGGATAAGGAAGACACAACTTTTTTTGCTGTATTTTTAGTTCCTGGGAAGTACCAACGAGCCTGCATTTTTTCATATTTGACATGATCAACAGTTTTTATTTTGGTACATGCTGCAAAGGTTCTTAGCCTGAAAAACAAAAACTAATACAGACATTACATTTAAGGACTAATGAGCTACAACATTTAGTTCTAGTGTTTAGATATCATTATAATATTCAATTAGGTCAATTAGGCACAATAATTACAATAAGTACAATAATTTTAAAGCTGATAATATTACCTAACCTCCTCCTTCCAACTAATATCTATTAATGTCCTTTTTTTACTCAACTACCCATTCAGCTCTGAGTCTTCTCTCATTTTCTGTGTACAAAAGTTGGGGTATTTGTGGTATCCATGTTTGTGTGATGTAGATACTTTCATTTGTCCACCCAAATGTGGCATCCTCTTAGGATGCAGAAGAGACAACTGCACCAGTGACATCAGATTGGGAGAGGTAGGTATATCTACAACATTGCATTAGCATAATCAGCACAGCCAAGGTATCTGCACAGTAGATTTAGGTCAGAATTTATTCATTTACAAAGTAAGGAAACAACCTATAGAATGGGTAAGAGGAGGGCAGGAAGGTAGTTATTTTTGCCCAGAAATCTGCCTCCATTTATTGAGATAGACCATACCAGTGCACACTCATGTATGTTATTCAAAAGATTCTGCATTCACTAAAAATTCTTAGTATTGTATTTTCTATAAGCAGTACTCATTGGGAAATTTCCCCTAGTTTTTTTGTTGGAGCAGAGAACTATAGGAAATCCGGACTCCGGATTTAGACAATAAAACTTTCATCCCCTAAATTAAAGAATGTTTAGAACATGTATCAGGTTAAAATTTATTTCTGTAACAATCACTTTCCCCATTTCTTGTCCCTGTTACAAGCTGTCAAACAGACAAAGGATGACTTTCTGTAAATGAAAAAAAATAAAAAAATCACCAAAAATATATCACAAAAGGCTATTACTAGGTGCATATTGTGGTTAGTAGCATATAATATTTTTGGGTTGTTCTGGCATAAATGGACCTAGGTCACTGTATCTATGGTATATATATATATATATATATATATGAATATTTTAGATTTATTATATTGTTATATAGTCCTTTGTGACCTGTTTATGGGAGAGCATCCTTTGGTTCTTCATAAGTCCATAAAAATGTAATGCATTTTTTATGTGTAAAGGTTTATATTCACATATATCATGTGTTTAGCAAAGTTTATTTATGTAGCAGATTGACTTGTCACTGTTTTATATTTTATGTAGTTTTGTTATTGATTATCAATATTTATACAATGCTTTTATTACATTTGGAGCAGGATTCTTTAATTTACTGATATCATGTAATGTAAGTTCTCCTTTTTGCATTGATAGCACTGCAGAAACAGTATCTATTAGTTAACGTGGAAATCTTTGTTTTTTAGGTCATGAAAACTATAAAATGTTCTTCATATACATTTTCTCTCTGGGCATGGAAGGTTAGGTCCCACCAAATTCTTTGCACATACTGTAAAACTGTTGCAATAGATCAGGGATCATTGCTTTGGTATAACTTTCAAGCCATGGTTATTTAAATTACGTTTATAAAACCATTTTGGCAGACATTTATCATGGGCGTTATGTAGGGAAAGGACCAGCCCTTTAACAAACAAGGGTGTGCCTGAAATATTTGCTTGATATGTTATCTGTGAATTTGCAGGGCTAATACAACGCAGAGGTATTTGTGAGAATTATGAAATGTATTCATTTTAAAGTTGACACTTTATTAAAATTCACTCCTTTAACAAAGAAGCCCAAGCTGGGATTGGGGCAAAAGCCTTTCCTCCCTATCAAAAATTTGCATAATTTGCACAATTTGCTGTCTCTAACCATTAATGTCTATTTACCATATAGCAAACACAAATAAAATACAAACTTTATAAAGTAAAATGTGACGTTTTTAGCTTAGAAACAACTTGTTTTCTTACAGTCTCTTGACATATTATGCATAGTCAGTTCATATTCAACACACAGGTTTGGTATCTGACATTGGCTGGAAAACTTTCCAAATGTGGTCTCAACACTTCAACCCCAGCTACAATACAAAAAGCATACACGCTTTGCACATTTCCACTTCAAATATATTTTGGAGTGCATACCACTAAATAGGATAAATAACACAATTGGAAATTACTTTTTTGATTTTCTTTAGTTCGATAACTTACAGAAGTGTTTCTCAACCCTTGTTCCACAGAATCCTTGGGTTTCTCCAGAGGTTGCTAGGGGTTCCTTCTGCAATGGGCATTTTTCCCCCTTAGGGCAGTTACTACTGAACACCAATGAACACCAATTTGGCTCTTCATAAGGATGTCAGTATTTCCACTGGCCAACAACATAAATCCCATTGGCCACCATTTTAATGTACCATGAACTGTGCATATCATAAATTTTGTCAGGGGTTTCCTGAGACCTGAAAGATATTTCAAGGTTTCCCTTATGTTAAAAAGGTTTAGAACAGTTGTCTTATATAAGTAATATTTTGCAATAAAAAGCTGCTTTTGACATGCAGAAAATGCTTGTGCAATTCTGTGTCATAAAGTTGTGATTAGAGTATGATCCTGTTTCTGGAAGTCTTTATATTTTACAAAATTTTCACTGATAATTGCTTCTTCAAAACCTCCAGAACAAGCAAACTGTGGAACCATTATGCGGTATTGGCTCCTTTATATGTTTTAATTAACAGAGCAATGTTGAATACTATTATGTCAGCCATGAAAAACAAAAAATGTGTTGTCCTTTTGTATCCATCTATATGTTTCATCAGGAATATAGAAATCTGTAAGCAGGGAATGTTTAAAGTGTCTCTAAAATAAAAAATTAAGTGGTAGAGCTTTTAGGCAAGAGACAAGAAAAGACTGCATGGATACACTATTAGTGACAGTACAATGGGTGAAGAAGATCGCCATGAACCTGGAAATCTGTTGTAGAGTTGGAAGATGGCAGCTTAAGGAGAAAAAGTGGTGAGAGGTTCCTGGACCTGTCATTGCTGCGGGGCCCCTACAGACAGGTACGGTAACAGATGATTCACTATACAATCTAATGCCTTTAACAGCTTAGGCCTCATGACTAATGCAAACTATGAAACACTAGGACATGACAGGGCTGCAATGATAATAGGACAGGGTACACATGGACAGATCTGCTGCCAACTTGCATTTGAACAATTGATCGATTTTCTAATCCAGAGTTGAGCAAAAGAATGGCCCAAAACACAATACACAAGTGCACAAATAAAACGGCCTAGAGCTGCCAAGTGAGAGAGGCGGGAGAAGGTGTACCACCTTAGTACATAGTAAACATGTTCACACATAACACATTTACTGGCCCTCACTGCAACACAAATAAAAGTAAAAGGACTTTAAAGCAAAAGATATGTACAAATGTGTGTACATTCAATTAAACTATATTAATGCGTTCAGTCCCTTTAAAACCAATCCAGTCCTTAGCAGCAGCCAGCAGAGAAGCAATAACCCTCCATACAGCCAGCATTAATCCTATGCATCAGATCCTAGGTAAAAGGCCTACCCCAGCACCAGCAAATCCCAGGCAGATGTGAAGGAACACTGCCCTGCCAGAAGTAGCCCTGGGGGACCAGCTAAAAACCAAAACACTAGAACTGACCTAAGAGACCTCATGCTTCTACTAGTCCAAAATGAGATTATGTTCTGTTTCCTTGCCCCTTCTCCTCCAAACTTTAACTCTCCAGCACTGCCAGTGTCAGTCAGATATTGATAATCTTCTACTAATCTCCTCCAACGTCTCTGCATGGGTTTCTTCCCCACCGGTACTCCAGCAGTCTTCTGTGTCTTTTTTACCATTTTTGCAGGCTCCTGTCTCCTCACTGTGTGTAGAGGAGTGCTTTATTAAATGCATTTTCCTACTCCATGATATTTTTAATGGAGCTGGCGTCAATCAACTGGTGCAATAGTGACTGTACCGCCACTAGATTGGTTGGCATGCCGTAGGATGGCTGGCAGTATACCGTGTACTGTTTCCTGGCCTAGCATTTCCAATAGGGGACTGAAAAATATAATATAAAAACATGGAAGAGGAAAAAGGAAGAAGTGAAGATGGGACTTCCCTGTACATCCGTAGTACAGAATTCCATGGCTTACCCTACATTTACATAACACACAGGAACAGATCCATAATCAGGAACTGGCATACAGGGGACATCAGATAAACTAAACATCCACAGCTTGAATCTCTCTGGACAGATTTAATGGACATGAAACTGCAATTTTTTTATGGGAAGCCATGTCTTTCAAAACTTTTTTTTTTTTTTTTACTTCTGTCTGTCCCTGTTAGATGCTCTATATTCTGTTCTTTTGCAACTAGTATAGTATCACAAAACGGCAAGCGCTGCATCTCACCCTTATTTTTTCAACTCTTCTCTGTCCCTGTTAATGGCTCCAAGCTCCATCCTTATCAAAGCAGAACAATAACATAAAATGGCAAACACTATATATCCTTTATAAAAAATAGAATCTTTCCTGTGTCTGTTAGCCCTGTCTATCCAAAATAGCACAAAATATCACCATGCTTGGCTATGCCTTATCTTTTATAGGGGCTGCATGTATGTCAGTGCCCTGTAAAAGCCGCCTGTCACAGGATGATTTTCTCACTGATGGGATATCCAAATTCTGATTGCTAAAATTCCAAGTTCTGACCCCATGTCAGAATAGCTAAAATTTGCCTCTGATCAGTGCTATCCAACAACTTCTACTTCTTCTTCATCTTATCCCTTTGCAGATGGGATTGCAAGAAAATTAAAGACAATTACTCACACTGTTTGCCGTCAGCATATTTTTTTTTTTTAATAAATATCTGCATTCATTTCATTTTTTGTCTTTTATATCTGCTTGATGTTGAGCTTTAAGTATTTGTTGTACAGATAAACTGCATACACCACATTCTCCATGATATAATTATATATTAAAAAACATAAAACACATTTTAAAAAGTTTAAACTAAGAAAAAATGACATAGCTTTCTTTAAATGTTTAGATTCTACTCCTAAAAAATGCTTCTAAATACAAAGAAATATTTTAGTTCTATCACAGATAATAAGATCTAACAATACAATTTTACTGAGAAATGAACTAGACCTGAGTGAATGGCCCACAATTAACCATGCATTTAAATAATTCTTTGCTGTTGCACAGGGAGAATCACCAAGACACCTGTCTGCAAAGCACAGCATGTCTTCCTAAAACTCATCTGGTCACATTTTACCACAATCAAATCATATAAATATGTCCATGGTTTTTGCTTGCACCATAGGTAGGTTTATTCAGATGAACTAAGGGCACTTATAAGCATAAAAAAATCATATTCATATGTTTCACGTGCTGGGTGCTTATTTACAAAGTTGACATTGCATCAACCACCGACTGATTAGTTAGTTGCAGTTGTTTGTTAAGGATTTATCATCTCCACCTAGTTATACAGTTCAAAGTTTAGATATAATATAATGATAAATAAGTATACAAAACTTGTTTCACAGAGACCTCTGGTGGCATATCTACCTACCTATCTATCTATCTAAAATGCAAAATGCAAGAGTCATCTGAATAAAACTAACAAGAAAATAAACTGGAAACATTTATGTCATTTTATTGACTAGTTTATTTTTAGTATGAAAAATGCTGTAGGTCTTACCCTATCTACTTGGTGTATTCCCTGTTGCAATACTTAAATATAATGCCCATGTTTTTAAAGTGGAACTATAGTCTCTCTTTGAACAGTGGAGATTCAGGCAGGTGGTTATTCCAGAAAATGACAGGTAATTTCTCTTCCTCATAAACTGTTCTTGCCTATCCATTCGGCACCCAGCTGTCAAAAGTTGCTGAGCTGCGCATGGGATTGACGCAATCCAGTCAGCGCCATATAAGAATATTGTTTAAAGGAAGAAAAGAGGAAGGAAGATGGTGGTGCCCTGAGACAGATAGATGAGTATCACTGCCTTAGTTCCACTTTAATGATGTACTTGGTTGAAGTTAAACTGAAAGTTAAATACTGTATTTTTGTTACTTAGATATTTAACGTCATGGACAGAGGTAAAGCCCATCATGGGTGAAACTCAGTTGGGGGTAGAATGTGTGGTCAGTTTACACCATTTGCTAAATAAATATTTTATTTGTTGAATTTACTGGAGTGCAACAATTAACAGTTCTCATTAGATTTCAAATAAACTGACAATAAGCAGGAGTTATATCTTATATGAGGAAAAGAGATCTCCTTTAACAATACCAGAACAATGCTTACTTATTTTATTGTCTAAAACACATTATAAACAGTAATACACTTTTTTTTCAGGAAATATATGATCAGTATTTCATACAGTTTGTAATGTTGTATACAGGGCTCCCTGCATAACAAAAATCATTGTCAAAGTATTGTCAAACGTGATACTTGTCAGCCTTTGGTGAATGCAGACACAGCATCAGGTCAGATGCCTGTTGAAAGCGTTTTCTTTAAAATCCTGCACTTATGTATTGACTTAGTCTTTTGCTATTGATAGTGAGCGGCTGATCTGAAAAGGCCTGAACCTAATGCTGCTGTTGATGTGATCACAATGTGGTGTACCTTGTCTAAGCTGAAATTATATTAAGACTATTGGGTACTACACTGCTGTATCGCCATCTGCGAAACGAGTCGGGTAATTTTAAACTGTTTGGATAGCTGTTCTTTGTTAATTGATGATGAGTTGTTTAAGATGACTATATTTTTGTGCTTTTTATCTTTTTTACAAAAGTGTGTGAAGTATTTGAACCTAATAAAGGTCTTTTTTGATGCTTTTATTACAGTAGAACCCCGGTTATCCGGAACTCAGATAACTGGAAAACTCAGATAACCGGCACCCGACAGCTCTGCTTTCTTAATTGCTTCTGCAGCCCTAGTGGAGCTGTGACATGTGTTCTGCATCCAAGAACACATATCACAGTTTCGCCAAGGCTGCAGGTACAATCAGTAAAGCAGAGGAGATCTCTGATGATTGCTCCGCTCCGTGATTGGCTGAGAAAAGAAAAAGCCTGATGACGGCTCAAGCGTTATCAGGGTTTCTCTTTTCTCAGCCATTCCACACTGGAGGTGAATAGGGACAAGTCTCCCCATTCAAGTCTAATGCTGAATGGCTGGGAAACCTCAGTTAACTGGAAACTACACTTATCCAGAATCGGCCATTCCATGTGGGTGCCAGATAACCAAGGTTCTACTGTATATAACATAGATATATTTTCTGATGCTTACCAGAATCTTATTTTTTGTTTGTCTTGTCCTGCTCTTGTTTGTTTGTCCTCTCCACATTTTTGTGCTATTTATGAGGGATATGACGATACATTGATTATTATTCAATTGATTGAGGAATAGACACTGCATCTTAGTCAAAAGAAGATGATCTGCATACTGAAGATCATTGTTGAGGTAGAAAGGAGCTTCTTTTAGAGGTATGTAAGTTAGAGGTATGGGTTTTTAGCTTAGCGATGGTTCATAGAGATCATGTAGGGCTTTGCAATAAAGCTTCCACTGTTGGGTACAGGCGATATGTCAATGTCGTCAGGGTTCATATCACATTTGAGGTCAAACATTTGTAAAATGTAAGTAAGAAATAAGAAAATCTCCATCCTGGCAAGACCCTCTCCAAGGCAGACTCTCTTACCTGTTGGAGAGAGAAAAGTCACACATGCTATTACATATATGTATTACAGTGTATGTCTAGACAGATGGAGGGAAAAAGCATAACAATGGCTGCATAAAGTATATGAAGCTTGACTGTAAAAAAATATCCAATGTGTAGCATTACCATTACAAGATACACATGTGCTTTAATGTAAGGATTTAGTTCTACTTGAAGCAAAAGCTTAACACAGAGTATACACCCACCTAATATGTTTTTGTAAATAAAAAAAATTAAAAAAAAAGAAAAGAATAATCAGCATGTGCATTGTACCTAGAGAGAATGGGATAAAGGCCTCAATCTTCTTTAGTTTCCCTTTATCATCTAGAAAATGTTCTGGTTCGAATGTTTGTGGATTCTTGAAGTATTTCTCATCTTTTAGGACTGTGGTTAACATAGGAAACACAGTTGTACCCTGAGAAGTAATATAGAACTTTAAACAAGTTAAAGAATACACAACTTGTATTATTATAATGTATATTATGTAAAGAATGAGGGATAGCAAACTGTGCAGATCATTTTGTTAATTAAAGATTGTATTATGATATTCATAAAGGGAATTTCACCTTCAGCCAAATCAAAAAGCGTCAGAATGGCTAATTTGCAATTTATATATTGTGCAGAAAGTAAAGCATTGTGTACAAGAAAGATTAATGACAAACTGGGAATGTATATGTAATTGTTTTGTCTACAAAACGTACTAAAATAAGAGATTTAAAGCGGTAAATAAATTGAACATGTCTTGTGGCTTCATTACAGTTCAAGGCTCAGATGATGATGTATAACATCACTACTGCTAATATACAGCATTTATAGGGAGTAAAGAAGCACGGACAAGAGTTGTGTCCTCAGAGCATGATTAGAACTCCTTTAGGATTAGATGATTTATTTACATGTTTATATGAGAACTATTAAATTTTATTGTTTACAGGCCAGACAAGTCAGGCAATGGTAAAGCTATGTACCCACGTCATAGCTTGTTTTTTTGCTAAAAACAATTGGTCAGGCTAATTTCGGAATAGAATCTGACATGTGCACAGAGGTCACCCAACATCATTCATGGATCCATGAACGGCAAATGATGCACTACTACGATTTTCCCACAAGAAAGTTTTGTACCACTGGCCTTTTAAATACTGCATTGTAATGTGTATGAATGTACCCACTCTAAACTCTATGTCAAATGACTTTGCCGAGAATGCTAAACCATATGGATCTGACAGAATCTCCCCAACAGGAATGTGAACAATTCAAGTGAAAAACAGTAACAATATCAGTGAAAATTTAACATTTAGGCTACACATAGATTTATTGAAAGTTTAATTTAGACAGCAAAATAAAAAAAGTAAGAAAAGCAGGGTTTTATGGTAATAGAAGAATTTTATTTTGCTCAATACATATAATACATTACATGTATTATGATAATCAGATTTACAAAATACACCATTTTATTGTAGCCATACCACAGTTTATTACATTCATCCATTATTGGTATGGGTAAAGGTGTCTGAACTAAACAAAATATTCTTATTCTCGCCCTATAGCCCAATTTATGGGAGGACAGAAGTGTGTCACCATAATGTGATCTCATTTTCCGATGCAAATCACTATTCTGGCTTCCTCAGGAGAGGTTGAGACACATAACATTGGTATTACTTGGTACAAAACAGGAGGATATACCTGTAGAACTAAAGGGTAAAAGGGTTATCTATTCCACTCTTTTCAATGAGGAAGGGTTCATGTTGTGTAAAGAAGAGAAGCTCGTGTGTTATGCAGTGGAGCTAGTAAGTAGTGTTGGTGTTCGAATTCGGGTTGTCCTTACATTTGACCCGAATATTGCTGTTCGAATACGTATAGGCCCGACCCGAAAAACACGGGTGAGTGTGATTTGTGTAACTAACTTTTATTTTTTTACAGGTTATCCCACAGCACGATGATTACCACGGCTGCATTCATTCTAGAGGTTAAATGAGGACAAGTCTACCCATTCATTCACCTCTAGTGCTCTGTGATTGGTGGAGCAAAAGAAAATCCTGATGACGCTTGAGCTGTCATCAGGGTTAACCTCTCCTCAGGCGAACTGCAGACAAACTCCAGATGAACTCTCAGTGGAGTTTCTCCATTGAGATTTCATCTGAGTTCATTTCCCACGGTCATTGATAAGTACAGCCCGGTGACCATGGGAACCACGGTCACAGCTGATTCGAGGCACGTGAGTGCTTCCAATCAGGTGTGACTGCAGGTGAACTCCAGATGAACTCTCAATGGAGTTTAGTTCCCACTGTCACTGGGCTAGTACAGCCCGGGGAAAGTGGGAATTTGCGGTCAACAGCTGATTGGAAGCACGCTCATCCCTACATACTACAGTTACGCTAGGGCTGCAAAAGCAATCGATTGCTCTTGCAGCCCTAGCGGAACTGTAGTTCCGAGAACACATACTAACCAAGAACACAAATTACAGTTGTCAGCTCCACTCCCCTGATTGCTCTTTCAATTCTAAACAGTCACGAAAAAAATCAGAATTTTCCCCCCATAGACTCCAATGGTGTTAGAATTCGGCGTTTGATCACCCGAAAAATATCGTGCTATTCGATCGAATTGCTGCCAAATCAAACACTGAGCTATTCGACCAACACTACTAGTAAGTGCATTCTGCCCACCTAGAGGCAGCAAGGAGTCAGCATTATGGTTGACTAGATTCAGTTTTTCAAGAGTTGAATACTCTTGAAAAACTCAAGAGGAATACTTACCTATACGAAAGTTTTATTTTAACAATCATTCACCTGAAATGGAAAAATATATCTTTGCAGTACAGTACAGCTATTGTTAACCCTTTTGTCTTCACAAATACATTATAAACCACTGAGTAGCCAATCTTATATCCTAAAATTAATAATTATTTATAGTGTGGATGATAAACCATTTCAAGAACCATTTCTATGATTTACCAGTAATCTTATCTTCAGGTTACTGACCTTTGGGATGTGGTATCCTCTGAGCGTTGTATCCTGGCTGGTGGCACTTGGGAACCCTAAAGGCACAATATCAGTAAATCTTTGGATCTCATGTATCACTGCATCTGTGTATGGCATGTTAATTCTATCCTCCACTGAGGGGCATCGACTCTGGCCAATCACTTGATCAATCTCCTCTTGGACCTTCTCTGTTGGAACAAATAGATATGTTAAATGGTTTGTGATAATCCTATATAATAAAGTTTTGACAAGAAAGCAGACTGTACCTAGGATATTTTGTAAAAAAAAAAAAATGTTGTTTCAGTAGCACTGCTCTAGTCTGTGATGCATGTTTCACATATGAACAGGTTGATTTAAATACAGAATTAACAATCTATATGCAATCTGATACTACTCCAGCCCACTGCTGCTAAAATAGCATGCCTTCCAGAAATTGTTATAATGAAAAATTGCTAGCAACATGAAAATAAGGTAGAGTCTTGGTGATCTGAAACAGAATCAAACAGTAATTAAAAAATAAAACACACATCATAATTGTTACTCATTGCAATCACCTTAGAAAAAATGCTAAAGATATACTTTATTAAGAAAGATTTTGCAGCACTTACTTCTTACATCTGGGTATTTCAGTAGAATAAGTAATGAATATCTCAGGGTAGTGGCAGAGGTTTCTGTCCCAGCAAAAAAAAGGTTCATCACATTGACAATTAGGTTTTTAAAGTTAAATTCTGTATTGAGGTTGTCCTTTTCCTGCAGTGAAAGAAAAAAGTGCATTGTCAGATCTTTAATCAGATATTATGTACCCAAGAAAAATGTGAAAGATGATGATACTTTTGAAAAACCTTCTGCAAGAATGTGCAATGAGAAATACACCTGAACAGATCACCAACATGGTTTGGTTTGGGGTTGCGTTCCCTCAAAAATAAGCTTTGCCTTGCAAAACAACCAAACAACCTGATCTCCTCATTCAGTGGAGGATTAGATATAGCAGGTCAAAATCAATCCCTATAAATGTGATGTACATCAGATATTTTAATAATAGGGTTTTAGGCTACTGCTGGTTACTTATGGGAATAGTAGCATGAAACCATGCCTAAGAAAAACTTTGGATACAAAACATGAGAATTTATAACCAGATATGTTATAGTAAATGCAGTCTTCTGAAAGCTGACAGCATCCCTCCTATCCCTTCTATTGTCATTGATTATAATAATGCAGTAATTATAAATGCAAAGGACGGCATAGATGAGGCCACAATATGTACCGTATTTTCCGGCGTATAAGACGACTGGGCGTATAAGATGACCCCCTGCTTTTCCAGTTAAAATATAGAGTTTGTTGCACTTAAAAAAAAACAGTAACAAAGAAAATTTTTACTTTAAATAATTTAATTTAACCAGATCCATAATTTAAAGAATTGTCTACCCCTCTATGTAAAGTAGTAACACAGCTCCACCTAGTGGCTGATTTGTAAATCACAATATTCTATAACACGCATACAAATCTATACTGCATGGGTCACAGCGTTCCCGAAGCTCTCTGATGGCTGACTTTTGGTAACCCGAGCTCGGATCTTCTCCCGTCCAGGGGAAGTACCCGGCGTATAGGACGACCCCCCACTTTGACACAATTTTTGGGTGGTTAAAAAAGTCGTCTTATACGCTGGAAAATATGGGTATATTGTTTATATTGGTATGCTCCTGTTGACTACCTACATATACAATAGATCAGTTATCAAGTTAGGTGCACTGATTAGGTCATTGCTTTATCTTTCCAAGAGAAGTTTTAGCTGGTACCCATAGACATCCTATGGGCCCTAGGCCTTTTTCTCAGTTGCTTTATCATAAGTGTTAGGCACATCAGAGGTAAGCACAGAACAAATCTGCTAGTATGAAAGATGCAGTATCAGCATGTATTACCTCTATCTGAAATCCTACTTATAATATAAAGTAATTATTGTTCATTTTATATAATTAATAAAGCCATGTGAGTCATTCTTTTTTCCCCATGGCTGGACAAAATGGACAAAATCACCATACACATATATATACATCCTATAAATAAGCAAAAATAGGTATTTTAGGTATAAATAGGGTCAATTTTGGTTCTTCATACCTCTTTCAAGTCTCTGCTGAAATAGTGAGTCTCCATTATTTTTGTTCCTATACTGTTTGAATTTGCTTGTTTGCACTATTTGGGCTTCAACATAAAATAAATGATACATCCAACAGGGAGAATGGCGCATGCCCCTTTTTGGCACACTAGATGCACATTATTAAATGAGAATAAAAGGGCAAGTAGGTCACCACCCCAAATTTCCCAAAAGATTTAAGAACCTCTTTGCTGGTTTAACTCTCTCTATCATCTACCAATACCTGTGAATTGAAAATATCTTTGTAAGTCTGAAACTGGAAAGCAAATCAATCTACCAGTTTTGGTTACAATAAAAACTGACCTAAGATAGCATGAATATTAGTTTGTTTCTGACCTGTATCTAGTTTTGGGCCATGTAAATATGGATTTCACATTGTTTTGTGGAATATCCCACAAAACAAGTTAAAACATTTAGCAAGACAGATCTCACCTCTTTCATCTTTATAAGGAAGCAATCAATATAATCACTAGGACAATTCTCATCCAGTGTAGCCTCATGCATTTTGATCTTCTTCATCACAAAGTCATTCAATTTGTCAAAATTCCTGAAAACTGTGTGGTGTGTACCAGGTAAGTACATGAAGAGACGAGGTGCCAGTGAAAACATCTGCAAAAACAGAATACAGTCTGATACAAGTACCTTAAGAACTGCTTGTCACACTTATTTCTTCTTCACTAAACCACATGCGTGCAGTTCTGGCTCTGGGTGTGCCTATGCTACCAAGCTTTTTCAGTTTTGTACAACCCGCTGGCCAATCAGGAAAGAGCCTCTCAATCATCCCTGGCTATAAAGCTAGCTCAGACACAGCACTCAGCGTTCATGCAACGTGTCTCCACTAGTGCAGAGCCCCTAGTTTTTGAGCTAGTTCCTGGACACCTGTTGCTTAAATCAGTTTTACCTCTGTTCAGCTCCTTCGTTACCCCCTTCTTGCCCAGCCTGTTGTTTCCTGGGCCTTCCCTTGTGCTGTTCCAGTGTTCCTCCCAGTCTGTGGATATTCTTGTGATGCCTGTGCCTCCTGTTGCTTCCAGTGTCTCCTGTGTCTACTGTGGACCCCGTATCACCAGAGTTTATTTTCTGGATCGCTGGTATTTGACTCGTGGCTTGTGACCTGACCTCTCTTGACCTAGTTGGAGCTTAGAATCTGCGCATTGACCCTTCTTAGGGTTCACACCACTTTTGTACAAGCCGTATCGCCCCCTATTAGTCCCGTAACCCCTAGCGTGATACTGCCATGTCTTCAACATGCTACTACCTTGTAATGATTTCCTCTACATTAAACATTTTAGAGTTACTAACAACTTTTTTAGCACACTTAATTGGATAATAATTGAAAACAGATTGTGAGGAAAATGTGCTTATTATTTTTTTTTTTTTTTGTCAGTCGTTTAAAAGAATGATAATGCTGTTTTTTTAAGAGTCCCAGCAATAAAAAGGTAGCAAGTTTTCAACCATTTCCCATTCTATTCAAAACTTTTAAAAATGTCTTGGCTTGACATACGCTTTAAAATGGATTCATACCAAGGTATTATGAAAGTTATCTCATACAGATGTCCAATGGATGTTAAGGATTGTTGCTGGAAACAATGTTTTGTGATAACACGATAAGCAATCTTCAGCAATCCATAGAAATGTATTCACAGTGCAACCTTGTGTGCATTATGTAGCCAGTAGGATATGTACTCTCATATGAACCAGATCCACAAGAAGAACAGCTTCAGTTTATTTGTTTTGTGGTGCTATAACCAAAGCTATAAATATTTGTATATTACCTGTGGTTTAGGGTTGCCGATTACCTACTGGCATTTTTACACTATTCACCAACACAGAGAACAGAACAAAGAAGCTAGAAGACTAGCAAACAAGATACGGGAGTTGGAAGCCTTAATGAGTGAAGAAAATTATGACTTAGTTGGCATTGCTGAATCCTGGCTTTGTTCTTCGCATGACTGGGCTGTCAATATTACTGGGTATATTCTCTTTCGTAAAGACAGAGTCAAACGAAAGGGTGGTTGTGGCTGTCTGTATGTGAGAAGTGATCTAAAAGGGAATGTAAAAGAAGAAATTGCAGATGGAACAAGCGATGAGTTTGAGGCATTCTGGGTGGAGTTGAATGTGGGGTTGAATAACACACAATTAATTATTGGAGTCTGCTATAGGTCCCCCGGTGCTAAGGAAGAAATAGAAAATCAACTACTAGCACAGATAAAAAAAGCAGCAAAAAGTGGAAGTGTTTTAATCATGGGAGATTTCAACTACCCTGGCATTGACTGGGGTAATGGCACTACAAGAACAGCAAAAGGTAGGAAATTTGTGAAATTAATACAAGATAATATTATGGTACAGTTTATAGAAGCCCAAACTAGAAATGATACTCTGCTGGACCTAGTTCTTTCTAACAATGCAGAGCTTATAACAAATGTGCAAATAAAAGAGAATCTGGGTAGCAGTGACCATAATATGATTTCATTTAATGTTAGCTATAAACAGGAAGCAAAAACAGGAAAGATAAAAACATTTAATTTTAAAAGAGCAAATTTTCCATTATTAAGGGCGGCTCTCTGACTTGGACTGGGAGACGATATTGTCCTCTAAGAACACAGAACAGAAATAAGAATGTTTCAAGTCTGTTCTACAAAAGCAAACTGAAAAATATATTCCAATGGGTAATAAGATTAAGAGGCTAAAATTAAAACCTATGTGGCTTGCAGCTGAAAAGCCATAAGGAACAAGAAAAGGGCATTCCTAAAATATAAAAATGAAGGATCACCTTCATCATTTGAAACCTATAAAGAATATAACAAAAGATGTAAAAATGAGATAAAATGTGCAAAACTTCAAAATGAAAGACTGATTGCAAAGGAAAGTAAGGCAAACCCCCAAAAATGTTTTAAATATATTAATAGCAAAAAGTTCAGATCTGAGCATGTAGGCCCCTTAAAGCATGTCGCTAGGTTGGTAAATGGGGATAAAGACAGAGCAGATTTACTAAACACTTTTTTTAGCTCTGTGTTCACAAAGGAAAATGGCAGAGCTCAAGTCCAAATTCATATTACCAATGTCACTGCCTTAAATGAGTCACAATGGCTCGGAATTGATAAGATTTGGAAACAGCTGGGAAAAATTAAGGTTGACAAAGCACCAGGACCTGATGACTTACATCCATGTGTCCTCTAAAAGCTAAGCTCAGCTATTTCAAAGCCATTATTTCTAATTTTTAGGGACTCTTTAGTCATTGGCAAGGTAGTGATGGATTGGCGTAAGGTCAATAAAGGTCCTATCTTCAAAAAGGGAGCAAAGTCATTACCAGGTAACTACAGACCCGTTAGTTAAACGTCCATAGTTGGAAAGGTCTTAGAGAGTTTAGCCACATAGAGAAGTTTCTGCTAGAAAATAATCTTATCAGTGATAGTCAGCATGGCTTCAAGAAAGACAGAAGTTGTCAAACATATTTACTCTCTTTTTATGAAGAAGTAAGTAAACAGGTAGACAGTGGAATAGCAGTTGATATAGTGTACTTGGACTTTGCTAAAGCATTTGACACTGTACCCCACAGACGGTTAATATGCAAGTTAGGGTTGATAGGTTTAGAAAAGTCAATCTGTAAATTGATAGGGAACTGGCTTAAAGATTGCATCCAGAGAGTTTTACATAATGATTCATACTCTGAATGGTCTAAGGTTATTAGTGGTGTACCCCAGGGTTCAGTGTTGGGACCTTTACTGTAACATCTTCATAAATGATATAGAGTTTGGGATTAAAAGTACAATTTCTGTGTTTGCAGATGACACCAAACTATGTAATGGTATTATGTCCATACAGGATGTCTATAATCTACAAGCAGACCTGGATGTACTGTTTGATTGGGCAGCCAAGTGGCAAATGGCATTTAATATAGATAAATGACAACATGCATGCTTCATACTGTCAAGGGGGAATACATTTGGGGGAGTCAGAAATGGACTTACCAGTGACTGTTGATCCAGGGAACATCCGATTGCCTCATGGAATAAGGAAGGATTTTTTTCCCCTGTAGAAGCAAGTTGTACCAGGGTTTTTTTTGCCTTCCTCTGGACCAGCTTTGTCTTATAGGGTTTTATATCTGGGATATGTATATTTCCCTAGTGGTTGAACTTGATGGACTTATGTCGTTTTTCAACCCGACTAACTATGTAACTATGTAACTAATTCGTCTGGTTGGTGTTGAGCAGTATATACAGCACTTATCCTGCCTTTTTCAGTTGTAATTGTGATAATTTTTGTTTTAAACCTTCAACCATCCATAAAATTAGGCTGCCTACCTGAGCCCATGGTGAAGTTACAATTCTAAAAGATTCCCTCATGAGGGCCAGGATTGACAGGAACTCCTCATCTTCATAGTCAAAACGTTCGTTGAAAAAAATTGAGCAGACAACATTGGATACAGCCAGGCTCAGGAGAAATGTGGGATCAAATGGAGCTCCTGGAAGAGAATTTACATGAATAGGTCAATGCCAACATCTAAAAATTGGTCATCTTAGATCCACTACTAACCCTCTTTTTTTTGGAACTCCTCTGCCAAACGCTTGGCCTCTTCTTGTACCCGCTCCTCCAGACTTCTTTTACCCATCCCAAAATTCCTCAGAGTGCTCAGGGTGAATCGTCTCATTTGTTTCCAGCGCTCACCATTGCTGAATAGAACTCCTGTGTGTACAGACATAAAATTGTTTTACTTTTTTACAAATAGGAAATTTACTACTCAGTTCATCAAAATTTACTACTCAGTATCTCTGTTACATGTTATTGGGATTTGCCATGAACTAGAAAGAAATGGATGCTTGGTATTAAATTTCAGTTATTGTGCAAACTACAAATCTCCCCACTCCCCTATGTATTGTTTAATGTTCAGTTTGTGTGACTGCCATTACTCGCTCCCTTTATACACTGAAAAAAAGGCATTGGACATAGAAGGACAGGGAGCTTTATTATTTGTACTATTACCAGGTAAAAATAATAAAAAAAAGTTAAAAATTAGAAAAATTCTGCATCAACCACGTTGGTAAGGATAGGTAAGGTTCAATACTTTAAATGTTTTAAATTTCTTGTTTAGATAAAACAGAAAACAATTTTCTCAGTTATTTTTATTAATGCATTTCTTTTGCTATGCCCAAAAAAAAACTTGTTTGCAAAACTTATTTAGAGCAATAGCACATGGCTCACCAACAATGGATGTGTGACTTTACTGATGTCTGAATACCTATCAAAGATTTAAAGCATTTTACATAAACCATGCAAATAACGAAACTCATGGGTGACATGGTGACTCAGTGACTGTCACTTTCTGCAGCACTAGGGTTTCACGTCCCAAAGTTCTCCCCACGTTTGTATGGGTTTCCTCCCATATCCCAAAAACATGCCGATAAGTAATTGACTTTTCCCTCAAAAATTGGCCTTAGGCTGCAACAACTGAATGAACTCCTGCACCCCTGCATGGGAGTGACATCATTCTGGCCCGTCCAATTAGGATGGCTGAAAGTTGAAACAAGGAAGAGAAGAGGGAAGATGGCAGAGCTTGTGGTGGAAGAGGTGAGCATAAACAGGATTTGGTTAAGCATTAGGGGATAATTCGTACCATGACTATAAACTTTAAAGCTTTAAGTATTATGTCTACGCTGTATAAATACAAAATAATAATAATAGCAAACCATACCATTCCAAATTAGCCATTCATAAACATTCTATATTTACCATAGGAAGATAAAAGTCCTCTAAATACTGTACATGCAAACGTTCAAAATAATATTACAATTTATCATGTATAGCAGCAGTGGCTCTGGCCGGTGCACCCCTCAGCGGGGTCAGGAGAAGGATCGTGCTGGGGTCGGCACCAGCCAGACCATGTTTCCCAGAGGCAAGGACTCAGGGCGGTGGCCGGGTTGTGTGAGACCTGTGATGGGAGAGTGGGCAGGAAATCAGGAAATCTTACAAGTGGTTTCTTACCATGTCCATTGAAAGCTATCTCCGCAATGGCTAATTTAGCTCGATCACTGAATGCCTCTCCTTTATCAATCTAGGCTTCTCTCACCACATCATAACCATTTAATACCAATGCTTTTTCCTGTCCCAAATAAACCATGGATACCGGACCATACTGGGAGCCAAGCTGGAGATACAAAGAAAACAATTCCATCATTTTTCAAAAACCTACCATCAAGAATATACAAAGTGAATTCCTAGAATGATATCAGGTTGGTTTGGACAATGGATTTAAAACTCATGACATTGTGTTATGAAGCAAAACACTTAGAATTATTATAGGCATTGTTTTTTCTTTTGATAACCATCAAGACACGGAAAAGCAAATTATGAAAAATAGCAATGCTCTCAGCAAGTGTAGTGGGACATGATGATCAGGACACCGATAGCTGAAAATGTTTTTATTATTTTTTAATATTAAATATTTATTATAAGGTTTTTATTGGTGAACTACTGCAATTTAATTTGAGTTTGGATGGATGGTTGATTTTTACCGTCCTATCTATAGGCATATTTACAAGAGTGTTCTTGGATTTATCAAATGCTTGAATATCACTAAGCTTTTTTCCTATCTTGCGCAGAAAATGGAACAGAATAGAAAGTGTTGCTGTTTTTAAGAGGGGATAGGGGTTACTTTTAACTACATTTTTAAAGGCCCTTGACATTTTTTATTCTGTAGCATAGACGCTCCAATGTATTGCAAAATTTATATGCTTTATTTTGGCAATGTCATGCACAGCAAATGTAACGTTGCTCGGTTCTTTCTAGGAAAAAACAAGAAGGCGTAGTTTGTACTGACCTGTACAAAGGCATGGACTAAATCCTTGAAATTAATTTGTAGGATGTTTCCCAGTAGAGGCAAAGGGGTCGGACCAGATGGCAGCGTGGATTGTCTACCCTTCCTCAACCAGATAGTCACTAGGAATGTCAGGAGAAAGATAAGGATCAGTGTCCCAATCATTGAAAGCTCCATGTCTGTATTGTCACTGGCAAGTTTTTCCTAAGAGGTACCCTGACACCTACAGCAGACTTTAACTTGTAAATAGAAACTTTGCTCGTCTGGCCGAAATCCACAATGACAACCGCCTGCTGCAGTCTGATCCCCTCCCCCCTGCACTACAGTCTGACAGCTCCCTACTCTAGTTGTATAACACTGGACACATTCACTATGTAATGCATGTGATCACCAGCAAGGAGGAGCCTTGATTTTCCAGTTCTCAACAAAAGAAAAAAAAATGGACTACATGATACAATGACTAGAAAAAGAAAGAAACAAATAAAAACAAAAAAAATTAAAATGTGATATATAGTTAAAAGAGCACTGATGTGTTATAGTAAATTGCAGTTCAGTTTTGTCAGTTTAAATCATTATTTACTTGCTTAAAAAAAAAAAACTGCTACAGCATGTGCTAAATCATTTCCTATGCCTGCCTGACACTTAATCTGCCATGTCTGTTCTCTTCTTGTCTCAGCAAGTTTTAGTTCTCTGAAATCTGAATATACAAAGGCTTCACAAAGTATTCATGTACTTCAATTGAAGTCCCTTCAATTATTTAAGTTTTGTTATGTCTCAACCTGGTGCTACAATCATTGAAATTCTTTTTTCTTTCTCATTAATCTATACTCAAATTTGTAAGTTTATTAAAAAGAAAAAAACTGAAATATTCAATTTGTATGTTCTTGTGTATTATCATGTTGATCTCCTGTCACTCACCGACTTTTAGTGTGCACCCATGGATTTCTGGTCATACCATATCGTATGGCAAAATAGGTCAAGAGCGAATTTAACCCTGAAAACATTTGCTAACAAATAGCTAATGACTTTAAGAACATCCATTGCAGGTTTGCTGGATTACCAAACTTCACAGATGAAAGTGTATTCTCTCCAGCCTTGAAGAACTTTATTAAATCGGGCCCAATGATTCAAGTTTCACCACAGTATAACAAGATGTTCCGTGCCACCAGTCCTAGACATGGAGTAGCAAACAAGCAAGGTTATATTTAGGCAGATCAAGGAAGTTTATGCCCAATCTCTGCTTCGAACATGACAGCTTATATCCAGCAATATGAGGAGTATTGCCTTGCCACAAAAACATAACAAAAGCTGAATGGTGCCTTAACACATCTGAGTGCCATTAAAGGAAAGGTAGGGTTTCCATCGGGTATAGAAACCTTGCATAGCTAATCATTTTTATAAGATGACTGCGACCTATTTAAGACAGAGGTAGATTTTCAGTTATTCAATTCTGTTAGAATTTTTGCTATGGGCGGGCCATGATTAAGTCTGTACATGTCCGGGGCATTGCGTGATACCTGTATCCCCAAATAGGTAAGGTGGTGCTTGCCAATTTAGAGCCTAGCCTGTGTATCACTGTTAACACCTCTAAAGGTGGGGTTGATTCGAGGCCAATTATTTCACTCCTTTTGAATTTTTTTTCGAAATCACGAAAATTAACCAAAACATTGTATATGTTTAATGATACCTGGTAAATCCCTAGTTTGCTCTCTGAGGAAAAGCATGATGTCATCTGCAAACATTGCTAGTCTTACTTGCTTATCTTGGATACCAATCCCCCTCAAACAGTTTATAATCGTGGAATGATCTTGCCAAGGGTTCTATGGCTATATTAAATAGAAGTGGGGACAAAGCACACCCCTGATAAGTCCCTCTACCCTGGAGGAATACCTGGGAGAGCATTTCTGCTACCTGAACTTGGGCCACAGACCTGGAGTACATGGCACCCAAAAAATTTGCTATCTGCCAGTGGAAGCCAAATTTGCCTAGCGCAAGATGCAGCCAAGGCCACTCAAATGATATCAAAATGCCTTCTCCGCGTCGAGGGCCATTTAGGGCCAACGTGCAGAGAAGGATCCAGACAAACGATAGGGCGATAGGAAGCAAGGTCAAGTGGCTCTTTTTGTTTTTTGGTTAGTACTTTAATGTATGCCAATTGACCTAGTTCCAGATATGTGGTTGAGGAAACATATCATTGTATAACGCTGTTAGGGGGAGGATACCTTGTCAACTAAATTTGTAGAGAACTCAGAAGGTAAGCCATCTGGTCCTGGTGCTTTTGTATTGGCAGATCACTGTATGGCCGACATTACTTCCTCTAGCTCCTCCTTAATGAGCCTAGGAAGAGGTAACTTGTTGAGAAAGGACTGGCCCTGGGAAACATTACTGAACTGGTATACAAAGAATTATAAAAGGATGTGAAAATAGGGACAATGTCTCTTGGTGATTTATGTACTTTACTTTGTGAATCTCTAATAGCTGGTATACATGGGGGTACTCTGAACTCTTTATCTAGTTTAGCCAGCAGCCTTCCAGATTTACTGCAATGGCGGAAAAATTCTACTGCATGGTAGGTTCTTATCGTGGCTAATCCAGAAGTCACAGGACCTTTTTGCTTGCAGCCAAGAGTCTCTATCAGCCAGGGAAAGAGAGGTCCTGTAGGTCACATAGGCTTGTCTCGCCTATGCACAGGCATCCATATATTTGTGAACAGTCCTCTTTGTAGCAGCGACGTGGGCCATAATTTGACCTTTAAGAATCACTTTTGCTGTGTCTAAATATAGTTTTGAGTTGGATTTGTGGGGTGCGTTGTGGTATTTATAGTCCTGCCACCAATACTTTAAGTGTTGTTGAAACAACAAATCCTTTGCCAGGAAAGAAGGAAACCACCCTACAAAGTCAGGTTTATAAAAGTAGAGTGATAGTAACTGGCGCATGATCAGAGATCACTATGGGATGGATGTCTGTAGTGTCCATGTTGAGAATTAAGTCATCCGTGATTAATATGGAATCAATCCGTGACAATGTAGAGTGGGCTGCTGACACATGTATACTCCCTCTCCAGAGGGTGCAGATGTCTCCAAGAGTCAACCAGGTTGGTAGCCGAGAGAAACGACATGAAACAATATGAATTTGATATCGCTGTTCCTTGTTTTGGTAGTGGTGGGAGTCTATCCTTGGTAGAATCCACTACTGCATTGAAATCTTCTGCGGCCATCAGTAAAGTACATGGAAGACTTTGAAGATGTGAGATGAAGTCAGTATAGAAGGCTCTATTGTCCTGGTTAGGGCCATAGACTGCCAGCGGCATGACGGAATTAGCCGGGAACTGTAGATGGATGGATGCCCATTGTCCCTCTGAGGTATCACTGGATTTGGAGATTGTGGTGTATTGCAGTGATATGAGTACTGCCTGACACAGGGGCCCCCCCAGACCTCCCCTACCCAATTTGCACATGAGGTGGTAGAGGAGAGGTGCATCTCTTGTAGTATGGCCACTTCAGTTTGTATTGTTTTTTAGATGTCTTAGCACCTTAGTGTGTTTATTGGGCGAGCGTAGGCCTTTATTGTTTCAGGTGGTGACTTTAATTCAAGGAGGTAAGAACAAAAAGAGAATGGTATTTGCGGGTAAAGAGCCCAGCATAAGTTCCGTGCACCCGTACCAGACAAGCAGCAGCACAGATTGATAATATCCATCATCCAAAGATAAATGCACAAAGAAGAAGGTATAGTCCCAAAGTTTCAGCAAAGCATTCAAAATCTTTAACAGGGTATGTGAAAACCAACAACCAAAAACAATGTGTTCTAGTGGAGTGGTCTCCCACAAAAAACAAGTAACACATGGTATACAGCAATAAATTGGAGTAAGTGACTGAAGGACAATTATGACCTTGATAATGAAGATGGTGAGGATGGTCCTGATATAGCTTCCATGGAGTAGACGAACGATGCAGCTTGTAGGGGGTCCTTAAATATTTGTACTTCTCTATCTGGCGTAAAAAGTTTAAGCATCGCTTGGTACATCAGGGCAAACCTTATCTGTTTTGCTATGAGCTGCTTGCTAATAGGAGAGACGGCTTGGCATTGTTTAGTAGTTTCCACCGAGTAATCAGTAAAGAGCAGTACCCTGCTATCATCCACACTAAAGTGATCTTGTCACCGATAAGCCTTTAAAAGATGCACCTTATCATTAAAATTGAGATAATGGGCAATAATTAGACATGGAAACGGTTCTTTGCCCCGGATCAGTCCCAGTCTGTAGGCCCTTTTCACTTTAATTGATACTTTAAATCTCAGGATTCTAGGAAGTGTAATGGAGCAAAGCTTGTGTAACTCAGATGCTTTGTACATTTCAGGTATCAAAATAATTCTAATGTTGTTGCGACATGCCCTGTTTTCCATGTCAATTATTTTCTCATTCACCAAGTTGTACTGCTCACCAAATTATTGTGTACGGGTAGTTAGAAGCTTATCCTCCAAATCACTCACTCTTTGTTGCAATTCATGCAGATCCTCCCCACACTTGTTCACTACTTCAGTTATGGACTGCAGATACTGTGTCATTTTGGAGAGAACCGCTGTCCTCCCCATTATCTTCCGCTGTGTACGTCTGGATGCCCGGGGAGCTGTAACAAAGCGATCCATCCGGTCTCCGAAACTCGCCTGATCTGCTGGTTGAATCCCGGGCCACAGGGTGAAGTCACTAAGGCAAGTGAACAAAAAGGAGCCGAAGCCACTGCTCGTCACTGCCAACTACATTGGGCTCCAGAACCATAAGTCCCACTTTAAGATATTTACAGAGTTGTCCCTAAGACACTCTCTGTATGCTTTGGGTCATTGTCATGCTGGAAAGTGAACCTTTGGCTCAGTCTGAGGTCCTGAGCACTATATAACAGCTTTTCCTTCAGGCAACCTCTGTACTTTGCGCCAAGCAGCTTTGCCTCAACCCTGTCCACTCTCCAAGTCCCTGTTGATAAAAAAAGCCCGCAACATGACGCTGCCACCACCATGCTTAATTATTTCATTGCTATTGGGCAGGTGATAAACAATGTCTGATTTCAAGAGACTTGTCAGCTATTCATGATGAGATGTCCGACAGATGGCAATAAACTTTTATATAGGACTGAGGCGTGCACAGGTAGATTTCTGTGTCATCTGCATACAGATCGTATTGTAAGTCAAAGGAAGATATGAGCTTGCCAAGTGAGGAGGTGTATAGAGAAAAGAATTGGTCCGAGGACTGGCTCTTGGGAAATACCATTAGGAGGGAAAGTGGGAGAAGAAGAGTTACCATTGAAAGAGACTTGGAAATGCGACAAATAGTGGCAGTTAAAATTACTTTTCTGTCTAAATTAATAAACAAATTTCGCCGACTCCCTATCTCGGATCCACTGCATTATCTTCAGGAACTCCAAAGATTAATTCCTAATTTTATCTGGGGTGGTTGCAAACCACGTATCCCTAAGGGCACCCTTCTCCAACTTAGGAAAGCAGGGGGTCTCTTACTACTATGTTGCAGGCTAAACAGCACAGCTTTCAGCATATCATGGCGCAGTCAGTACAGCCTTGTGGGTATCAACTAAGGCAGCTGAAAAATCTCCTCTACCTATAGATAGGTTACTCCAGGTCCTTTCTCACATAAACATGTTAATACAGGTATTAGACATACTATGCAAGTGTTGGATAGATATACCTTTTCAGGTGTCCTGATGTCATCCCACGCTTATCTTATGTTTCTCTTCCACAACCATTCCTTTCCTCCAGGTCATTTGAATTATGCAGGTTTTCATTGGTGGAGAATGCATAATTTGCATAAGGTTTATGATATGTTGTCCCTTCAGTGTCTGAGATCATATGCCTCTGTTCCAAACTGGGTATCCCCAAAGATTTTAAGGTCGCTCTCTTGAATGTTAGGTCTAAGCACTGTATCTTTCCTCAGTTTCGTTCTCACTAATTCACTTTTAGTGCTGTTAGGTAAGTGCTTGCTAGGGCATGGAGTTTATCTTTGCCTATGGTCTCACTTGTTAAACTTAAGATGGCTTGGTACCTTATTAATGGGAAATCAGCCTGTCAGCTACTTTAAATAGTTCTTTGGCTAAGTTTCACAAAATGTGTGTGGGCTATTCCTAATGCCTTTTACTCAAAGTAAAATTTCTCTTTTTAAAATTACCTTTTTTAGCTGACAAAGAAGTTTTTAAGGATTTAATTCCCCAACAAGTTTTATTGTTACTAAAAAGTGTAAAATTTAAACAATACGAAATTTTGGTTCATATTTTTTTTTAACTATAGCACACAGTTTTTTTAAAGAACAGCTCTGTATTTGCAAAAAATTATCTACCCATGCCAACAATAATTATTGTTTTTTTCCTTTGGCTGTTCCCATCTTGAATTATATTAAATTTATCTTGGCTGGTCACCAGCTCAGTTGGCAGAGACATGCACAGGGTGCAGAGTCTAAGCAGCTGCACGGTCTTCACCAGAGCCTCTAGAGGTGAGGATGTTGTGCTGTGGCCAACTGCTAGGTTGTGGCCCCTGTGCATGCCGAGGCAGGTGACTGCCAACAGGCAGAAACAGGACATGGTACCAGAGCGAGGAGCATAGAGTAGTCAGGCAAGCCAGAGGTCAGGGCAGGCAGCGATCAGGAGTAGTCAGGGTCAAAGCGAGGTCAGTACACAGAATCAGGAGCAAGACAATGAACAAACAGGAACCTGGAAGCAGAGCCAAAGGAACTCCTTGTTCAGGCAACTTCCTGTTGCCCTTCACTTCCCTTCAAGGGCAGGGCCTGTGATGAGTGGAGCCATGTGACCTGCTGCATCCTATCCTACTACCAGAAGGGTCCAGGAGACTAGAGGTTGGTGGTGTTCACATCTCCATCCACAGGGGGAGCGCGTCTGTGAAACACTCTAGTCCTCTGAGGTAGTGGAGCAGCTGACTGGGAGTCACATGACCTAGACCAGGAAGTGAGCTGAGGAGATGATGCCTTACCAGAGCTGGTGCTGGCAGCAGAAGAGTGAAATATGGGTGGCACTGACTGAGGCACAGATCCCCTGGCCCTACAGGGATCTGTGACAAAAACACAGTTTTAATTATTTTCATTTTTCCTGTTATTTGCACACTTTTTGTTTTACAGCTGTTTTCACATCCTCACATTTTATGTTCTTATATAGTGCTGTTCAGTTCTATGGAGAAGGACGGGTGAAGACAAACAGGAGGCACCCTATCCCTTTAGCATAAGAAATGGTCTTCTCAAGTCAGTTGTTTAGTGATCTACCTAGGGGACCACAATAGACAATCTAGAATTTCACTTGTGGTTATCAATTATCAAGCATTAGGGTAAAACCACAAAATCCATTCTAATGAGCACAGGTCACAAAGCTGATCTCTAGCTATTATATAATTTGTCCACATTTGTATATGCAATTTTCAAGTGCAGTTAGTAATTCATGTGCTTTTCACCCTTTAGCCTAATGTTACAGGACTTATTTAAATAGACTAATCATGCTACAAAAACTTGTATCAAATAATTATTAGTAAATAATAAATACCAAACAGATGGAGAAATATGGCGCCCAATGGTGTATGCTGCACAAATAACATGACACAATGATTATACTCCATGCTACTTGTGTAGGTGAAGTAACTATATTGTACATTCTTTTCTTTTTCTCTCCAACATACAGAGAAAAAGTTATTTAATATACTCAAATTCTGTTGTTTATTCAAGTTAGTATGGTGACAGTTTACTCTGGGCAATATCTCAGTGAATGCTAAGTAACCTAAATTGTACTGTAGTGTCAGATCTGGGATACTATAAGTAAATATTTTGACTAACTTATTTCTCTTGTACATGTTTTTAAATTTGTGAGATCACTCATACCAGCGGGATCAGAGGACAGCAATAAATCAGACAGCAGACTTCAAAGTTGCAGTTAAAAACAGGCTCCTGCCCGTCTATTTATTAGCACTTTAACAAAAATATAGAAATGGCTAGGCTGAGCAATTACATACCATTACTGAGATGGTCCCTCTCTAACAGTAAAGCAGTTTAAAGCAAAACCAATACAAGGCAGTCTTTAGATCACAAACAAAGATAGCAGGTATAACCAACCGTTATTTGACCATTTTTAAGGTTTCATTTTACTCAATAATTCATAACATGTGTACTTTGTTGTGATGTTTTTATATTTTTATGTAATAATGCCTGTATATATATAATTACATTTAACTGGACAATGAAAGGTCAGAATATAAATGATGGCTTGCTTTGTTCTCTTATATTTCTTACGTTCAGATTTACCAGGTAATAAAAGTATTACATGTGGGTGCCAAACATGATTTTAAAATAAGTGATAGATTTTAGATATAGATAGACAATGGTATGATTTATGTTCCCCAAAGCTTGTTTTTTTTTTATACAGCAGTGCATTAGTGGTCACCAGATCAAAAGGTTTTCACCCCACGAAGGATGCAGACAATAATAGAAACCTAAAAGTGATTCTTATGCTTTACCTCCATAAGTTTTTTAAAAAGAGGTTAGTGAAAATTACTAATAATTCTAATAATTATAATTGAATTAGAAACATAGGAAAGGTAATATTATCATTTTCTATAGACATTGTTACTCACAACATTACTTTAACGAGGTGGTCAGAGTCCAAAAGATCTAGCGAGGGATGAATGACAACTTATACTGTATGGGGGTGTTTAAGAACCCTGTCAACTTAGGAGCCACGTCAGCATCAGAGATTTCCATATTACAAGACAATGTGAAGTTCTGCAGGATGGTGGTGAGAAAGATAAACAGTTCCATCCGAGCCATACTTTCTCCAGGGCACATTCTTTTTCCTGCAAAATATTTTACTTTAATTTCTGAGCTTTTTAAGGGTAATGCTCTATCAATAGTAAGGTCTATCAAACGTAGGTTTGTGAGCAGACCTGGTCACTGCTGCATCACTGACCAACCATGAGAGCCAGTTTCACATTCTGCAGAAAAGTGATAAAATATATACCGTATTTTTCGGACCATAAGACGCACTTTTTTTCCTCCTAAAGTGGGGGGAAAATCAGGGTGCGTCTTATGGTCCGAATGCAGAGGTACAGGGGCATATTTGCGCCGATCTCTGCCTGTTCTGTGATCCAGCGTGCGGC
>NC_092871.1:14304474-14314970 GCF_032062135.1 Pyxicephalus adspersus
TGGGCGGGCACAAGTGCCGCACGCTGGATCTCAGGGGAAATCAAATGAATTTTTTTTTTCTTGTTTTCCCGTGCGGAAAACCTGGTGCGTCCTATAGTCCGGAGCGTCTAATGGTCCGAAAAATACGGTATATTATCAGTTAGGAAACATTTTTTCTTCCTGGGACCCCTAAAGCACAATTTATTGCATTTAGGAAGCAAATTAGAGACATTTATTAGGTTGTTGCTCAATCAAGTCTCCCAGTATGACAGTTAGAGCAACCGACCAATGGAGACACCCACATAAGATTTTAGAAACCATCTGATTATTGCAAGTGATGATCAAATCAGAAGTATCTCTGGCTGCTCTTGGGCTGTTTATGACTTGATTACCCAGATTATACAATATTAATCACAACATCTGGGTATTTATAGAGACCCACCTGCAGAGAAAGGCATGTTGGCATCATTCTTTTTGAATTTTCCATTATCATCTAGAAAATGGTTTGGATTGAACTTGTATGGTGTGGCGAACTGTGTGGGGTCACGGTGGACAGTGCAAAGCAGAAAGTAGACATCAGTACCCTATAGGAAACACATTACAATACAAATTAAAGGTCCTACCTGGGTTTTGTGTACTGTATTCTTAAAAAGGTAAAAAAAAAAAAAAGAGCCTCTGGTAAAAGAATTGCATAGCTACTGGCTTTGCAACAGCTGTTAAATATACTGGTTACCAGGCCATCTTTTCTTAGCGTGATATCCCCCAGTGCAACAAGCCAAACTGCCACTGTTTTTCACAAAGAAAAACTGCCCCCATTCATGACTAGGTGACTAAGAAAATGTCCCTTTCATTTTAGTATTCTGTTGGTGGTATGGTGCAATGGAACATGTAACTTGACAGCAAGTTGTAACTTGACAGCAAGTCACACGGGGTACAGCTCTACCTGTAGTTCTACCAACAGTTTACAAGATTCATTCACCTTGGACACCTGTACCAGCAACCTCTCATCTTTCCCCTTCATCTCTATTTCTTGCCTAACTTGCTTTCCTAAGACACCCCCTCTATGTTGTCATCCACAAACTGTTTTGCTCCTTAAAAGCTCCATAGAGCGCACTCTTGGCTAAATGTCACCAGGGGTGGGTCAACTTTGGCACTGCCAGCCAAAGACATTGCTCCTCATTATAAACAATGGGCTATAAATCCATTGTCAAAAGATACAGTGGTAAGCATTCTTACTGGCAGGTGATTATCAGGGGTGATCCTGTTCCCCAATGACCACCTGTTGGTAAGAATGAACACCGCCTCATACCTTGACAACAGGCATGTAGAATATTGTTTACATTGGTAATAAAAATTGAGAAGAAATCTCCACTGTTCAATAAAAAATAACTGACTAAAGCTAGCTTGAACAACATACAAAATATGAATAGTAACTTAATAATACACATTTATATAGTTATATGCTTTCTACCTTTGGGATATGATATCCTCTAAATTCTGTGTCTTTTGTCACCATATGTGGCACGTTGAATGGACCAATATCACTAAATCTTTGCACCTCTTGGATTACAGCCTGTGTGTATGGCATATTTGGCTTGTCGTCCATGTTTGGTATTCTTTCCCGTCCAATTACCCTATCAATTTCTTCATGAAGTTTAGCTGGTAGGAAAATTTCAAAAAAGATAAAAAGGAATTAAAAATACAAATAAAATTTATTATATCATTATTAATTTTTAGGATGTAGATTAAAGACAACTATAACTTTTTATGCACACGTTTTTGAACAGCTTAAAGAAGTATAATAGGAGCAAACAAAGAATGAATATATTTTACAGGATCTGGGAAATATATTTAAACAGAAATTGGATAAAATGCATTTCACCGATACTTAGATAGGGTGGCTGTGTTTCTTTTGTTTTCCACATTTATTACTGTCATGTGATACAGTCACTTTACATGCCTACTTCCCTACGGTGAGAATACTCATTTACTGTACTCTTTGTATCTATAGGAAGCACTGTCGACTTAAAGCAGAACTGACATTGAAAAACAATGAGACTTACCCATACAGCTGGATAGAAGTAGATCCCGCCTTGTTCCTGGTCCATATGGTCCCGCGTTGTGCTGTCTTTCTTCTTTTTCGTGCCATAGGCTGGACACTAGTCACCGCCACTCATCTTCTTGTGATGTCACCTGATCTTGTACTGTGCAGATCGGGTGATGCAATTTCCTTTAAATGTAAAAAGAAAGTGCCCATCCCAATGGGATCCCTAAGGCATGATCAGAAGGGGTGTTCATGAAACTGAAATAAAAAAACGCTGATCTCACACATGTGCATCTCACAGCTTCTAGGTCAGATAGTCTGTAAATATATCAATGTTTTGCTCTTTTAGATTAGGAAATTTTCTAGTAAGGTATATGAATAATACCACCTTGGGGTTTGGGATTTTCTTGCATAGCTCCAGGTGTTTCTGTTCATCCTGTTGCATTTTCAATAGCATAAAATTAAAAAAAATCCAGAAGGAGGATGGGAACCTCTAATAATGTCCAAATCAGGTGTGCACAAAACTCAAAAGAGAGATCTCAACAACAGAGCCCCTGAGAACCTTAAGCATATGAAAAGTGATTTAATAATTCAGCATTTGTAAAACACTGAAAAAGTTGGGCTGTTTTTTATATAGCACTGATACAGCTGTCCTAAATATTTTTAACCTTGTTATCTTCTAACTACTCTTACCTTGTACTTCTGGATACTTTAGGAGGATAAGCAATGCATGCCGCAGGGTGCTGCTTAACGTCTCAGTTGCTGCTAGAAACAAATTGTGGATTGTAAACAGGAGATTTTTCATAGTGAACGCAGTGTTGGGGTCATCCTTCTCCTATATGAACAAGAGACACCTTAAATTAATGGACGAGGAATTAATAAATAAGGGTTAATCATTAGAATTTTTAAAGCCTACAAGTGCTTTAATCAACAACAAAATGCTAAAGAAAATTTGTTTTTTTTATATATACAACAGGCTTTTGTGATTTTAAAGTGTGCATGTATAAGACTTTCCATTGAGCTTTCCAAATAAAACCTCTGCATAAAATTACCAGTCAAGTTTGACAAATTGTAAAGAAATAAATTGCTGGGAAGGCAGTAAGAGATCATGGATCATTGACTATTCCTTCTATTTAAGGTAATGAACATATCTATTTGCCAATACAACCAGTACCTTTTCCATCTTCATTAGGAAGCAGTCTACAAAATGTCTTAGATTGCTGGGATCAAAAGTCTGCTGGCAGGAGTTCACTATTTCAGCAACAAATTCATCCAATTCTTTCGCCATTCTGACTGTCTTGTGATGTGGTCCAGGAATGCAGTTCATTAGTGATGGGAGCATACTATGGGCCTGCATAATCAATAATCAATTAGTAATAATAATAATCAATTAGTCCTAAAGTGTGCATGTATATGACTTTCCACTGAGCTTGAATTTTCTTAAAATTAAAACATTGAGGCTCTTACAAAACTTAATTCATATCAAAGAATGATATGAGTGGAAGACTGCATTTAACATCAGAGGCTAGAACTAGGACTATCTTGTGATACCTCTCAGCCTCAGTACTTGAGAACTCTGCCAGCATTTTGTCAACTATGTCTTCTGTGATCCTCATAAGTGTTCATGTGTATGTTTAGCACATTTTTGTTTTTTCTTAGTCTTGCCTCTGCAATGGCTTCCCGTGAATGTGTCAAACTCAAAAAAGGGTCCTTTTGAACTCCCACAAGTGTCTATTACACATAATTTGCAAAGGGGGCTCTATCTGAATCCCAAGAATTTGACAGCCGTTTCCAAATAGACCTTCCCCAGAGTTCATAAAACTACACATCACTCTTCAGGACTTTCCATTAGTTACCAGCAATTCTTTGGTAATTACTCCATCCATGTGACCCCTATTACTGCTCTAGCTTGAAAATATGTTGACCAACTGATGCCATAAAATTCTTCTATGCTTTGAAATAGGATTTCTTTGCTGGTCCAGCCTTATGAGACTGGATATCACAAAGCCTATTTTTTTTTATATCAACATCTCCTTAAAGCGAGTATGTGCCATTCTTTTTCATCCCCCAGTTGGGCTAGGTATCCCTGGAGATTATTTTCTAGGAAGTTCTCTTCAGCAGAGAAGAGCTAGACTCTAGAAAAGAATACTGCTTGTTGTCTTAACTCTTGGAGGTTTCAAATCATAGTGTCACCACTTTCACAGACCATAAAAACCTCCAGTATCTACAGACTCAATCTCTCCCTTTCTACTGGTAAATACCCCTCAGCTTTTAAACATGCCATAATTCTCCCTATCCTAAAGAAACCCTAACTGGACCCCTCCCTACCCTCCAACTACCGCCCTATCTCCCTTCTCCCATATATCTCCAAACTCCATGAACGCCTTGTCTACAAAAGACTCACCCATTACCTGAACACCAACTCTCTCCTTGACCCCCTCCAGTCTGGTTTTAGAGCTGCCCACTCCACTGAAACAGCCCTTACTAAAGTGGCCAATGACCTCATCAGAGCTAAGTCTCAAGGCAACTTTTCCCTGCTCCTTCTCCTTGATCTTTCCTCTGCTTTTGACACTGTTGATCATCCCCTTCTAATACAAATCATGCGCTCCATTGGTATCTGTGACACTGCTCTCTCTTGGTTTGCTTCCTATCTGTCTGACCGCTCCTTTCAAGTTTCTTTCAATGGTAACTCCTCCTCACCCACTCTCCTCCCTGTTGGTGTCCCCCAAGGGTCAGTCCTTGGACCGGTCCTCTTTTCTCTGTACACCTCCTCTCTCGGTAGTCTCATATCCTCCTTTGGCATACAGTACCATCTGTATGCTGATGACACCCAAATTTATCTGTCCACCCCTGACCTGTCTCCCTCAGTCCTGGATAAGGTCTCATGCTGCCTGTCGGCCATCTCATCATGGATGTCTGACCGATTCCTGAAACTCAACCTGGATAAAACAGAACTCATCATCATCCCCCCCTCAAATTCCAAATCCCCCCCTGACATATATCTAACTGTTAACAACACTGTTATTCGGCCCTCCCCTCAGGCACGTTGTCTTGGTGTCACCTTTGACTCGGCCCTCTCATTCACCCCCCATATTCAGAACATTTCCAGGTCCTGTCACTTTCACCTACGCAACATCTCCAATATCCGCCCCTACCTGTCCCCTGAGACCACCAAACTCCTTGTACATGCTCTTATCATTTCTCGTCTGGACTACTGTAACATCCTTCTCGCTGGTATTCCACTAACCCGACTCTCCCCTCTACAATCTATCATGAATGCTGCAGCCAGACTCATCCATCCTTCGCTCCGCTCCTCTTCCGCTACATCTCTTTGTAGTTCTCTCCATTGGCTTCCTTTTCACCTTAGAATCAAATTTAAGCTCCTGTGCTTTGCCTTCAAATCCCTACACAGTTATTGTCCCACTTACATCTCTGACATGGTTAAAAAATACTCCCCTGCCGCTCTCTCCGCTCCTCCAATGACCTACTAATGACTTCCTCACTCATAACCTCATGACACGCACGAATACAAGACTTTTCTAGAGCTGCTCCAACTCCCTGGAATGGTCTTCCTCGTCCTATTCGGCTTGCTCCTACTTTCTGCTCATTTAAAAGAGCGCTCAAAACCCATTTTTTCAAACTTGCCTACCCGGCTTCTTCTGTCATTTGAAACCATCACTACTTCCCACACTACATATCTCACATACTTTGTGTGTGAAATTCCCCCACCTACTAGATTGTAAGCTCTTCGGGGCAGGGTCCTCTCCTCCTGTATCACTGTCTGTATTAGTCTGTCATTTGCAATCCTTATTTAATGTACAGCGCTGCGTAATATGTTGGCGCTATATAAATCCTGTTTATTAATAATAATAATAATAATACAGACTGATTGTTACCCAAATTGCAGACAATCCCATTGGTCTTAATTTTTATTTTTCCTGATTTGACCTTCAAGTCCAACTCCATCAACGACTAATGACTAACTCTAACTTTATTTAAGGAATCCACTAGGTTCCTAGGCAAGACTTCATAACTATGACTAAAATCCTAAATTGGGCTAATAACTTAAAACCTTTCAGTTATTCTTGTTTCCATCAAAAATTCTCACATTTCCTACTCCCAATAAGATTGATGGTCAAGTCTTCAAAATGATGTGGAAAACTATGTAAAGGGTTGTTCTGTCTGTGCCAATGCTACTGTTTTAAAAGTTCATTTGTTAGTCCTCCCCTCCAAGGGCCTTATTTAATAATAATTATTCATATTTCAGATATTGTACAATAATGTGGTTAGTTTGCACAGCATGCTAACATTGTTTCTGACAATGGGGTTCAATACATCTCCTGCATTTGGAAGGGTCTATGTGAAGTTTAAGTAAAATGGAAGACTTTTTAACAGTATGGTCCACAATTTACTGGTAGTTGTCAGCCATCTATCCACAGACCAACCTAATGACCTAAAAAAGGGAGGGGGTAATGTTACATTCTTCATGTATTTCTCCAGTAATTTAGTACCCATTCTCTGTTTTCAGTTTAACCTGAAGTACAGGCATTGCAACCAATACAGGGATATATTTCAGACACTTAAAAGTGTAGAAGCACATTGTTCAGTGTTCAAGTAATGCATTTCCTAAATAGATCCAGGTCCACTGCTGAAACATTCTGCAAACTTAGTGCCTTCTGTAAACCTCCTATGAACATTATGTTTCCTGTGACTTCATGTATTTCAGTGTTGTTTTGCGTGCTTAAGTTTCTATGTTTCTGCATTCCCATTTTTTTAGCTGTTAATTGTCAAGTTACCAACTCTTGCTTTTTCACTACATGCTCTGGTGTTTTCTGACTGTGTTTACTCTATAGCTATAGAGTCCATCATCCAGCACTGGTGAACATTGTATGGTTCCTCAGACTCTGCACCTTTTTTCAAGGCTTACATTTCCCAAGAATAGAATTTCCACTATCTGAACAAGCCTTTAAACAAATACATTTTTTTTTTCATTTCAGACAGAATTAAAAGGATTCCAGAATTACTGGATCACGATCAACTATCCCTATTACTTATTGCTCCATTATTTCTGTATGTGTGTGTTTTTCTAGGTTAAAATGTTTTTATATGTTTTGACATGACAAACATATTCATAAAGATATGTAAAGTTAGTCAATGATCCATGTAGCAGACTGTTTACCTGACCCCAGGGGGAACTGGTTAGCTGAACTATCTCTTCCACAATATAAAGAAGTTTTGTGAACCTCTTATCTGTATAGTCATAACGATCTCCAAACATAATGGAACAGAGAATATTGGAAAATGCTTGCATAAAACTTTTTGAAGGGTTTATTGGGTGTCCTGAAAGAAACATTTTACTTGTTAAATTATCAGCCCTAAAAAGACATTTTGGTTTTAAGTTAGAGCAGAAGACTAAAAGACAGGGACAGTTAAAAGTGAGAAATGTATATCATTGAAATAGCATATTTTGGTGACAATACAGTCACATACTTTTTGCTTTTTGGGGTTATAATTTATATTTAAGTTTAATAACTTAAATTATTTAAAGTTATAGATTAAATTAGAAAAATGCAAAAATTATGCATGGAAGATGACTCAAACATTTTCTAATTTATTCCAATCTGTACATTTTGGTGAAAACATTTAGAAATAGACTTTATTACAAAACCCTGAAACACAGCACCAACACCAACATTGCAAAGATAAAATTGTTAATCTTTCCTCAAGTCATATCCTTTTACTAATTATGGTACATAGACTTACAGAAACACACAACTTTTATTTTTAACATTATTTGGGACATCTTCCTATTGCCACCACAAGCATTGAAATGTGGGTAAAAAAACTAAGCAGTCTAAAAAAAGTCTAAGCAGGAAGCAGACTATCTTTGAATGTGAGTTTGCCAAAGGTTAACAGATGGTTAACTTTGCCCCATGATGGCCCTTCTCAGCCCGCTGGTGCTTGCATGTGTCCAAACAGCAACACTATTATCACATTTTTAGTTTATCTTCCATGTATAAAATTTAGGGACAGACATTACATTTGTGTCACAAAAACCTATTTACCCCTTTTCCTCAAGTAAAATAACATTTAAACTGGTAAGTAGGCAATGAACAGACATTACTACCAACCTTGCAACTTTCTAAAATCTTTTATCACGCATCGGGCCTCTTCCTGAATCTTCCACTCCATACTTCTTTTTCCAAATCCAAAATCTCTTAAGGTCTTTACTGAGAAACTGCGTATTATTTTCCAGCGTTCACCATTAGAAAAAGTAATACCTGGGCAGGAATAAAATGCCTTTTAGGTTCTTGTCTAAGTCTGGTTCTGTTTAAACCAGTGAGATATAAATACTAATCATACCCTTGACGAAAAGGATATAAATTATATGAGATACTATTAGGAGAGTTTATTCATGTCTAACAAATGTGTACAAAAGAAATTTGTATCTGTACAAATACTTGGAGGCAGAGGACTCTGCACAATATTTGAACATGCTGTGTAATCTTTGTGTTCATATATACTACATTACTGCATTGTTTTATGAACGTACTGGTATACTGGAAAAAAAAAAAAACAGATTAGTAATGTTTAACAAAGTTTGTATGGCTTTTTGGGAATTCTAAACTATAGGCATTGGGGCATTTTGTGACAATTTATTTCCCTAAATAAAAGAACCCTATAACTGCTTTCAAAAACAGTAAATTTTACCCATTGGCTAATACCATTTTGAAATTAAAATATAACGTACATGTTAAAGAAAAATGTGTAATGCATTTTTACAGATACAATGTCTGCATCTTCAGACACATAATCCCCCCAAAAAATGATACATAGATAGAAGCTAAGCAGTTGGTTGAACCAAGCAAAACCCAGATTTGGATAATTGGATACCACCCAAGAATAAATAAAAAAGTTTTGCAATAGATAAAAAAAATGAAAATTCATTGCAGTCATGGTCCAAAACATGCTATGTTAATAGCCTTGTCACATTATGCACAAATTCCTGATTGTTTTTGAAAGCCATAATTTATTGTTGAAATACCATGTCTATATTCTTAAATATACAAGGAACCCCCCTTGTTGTTAATTTTTGCACATTTATTGTTAGAACTAGAGATAAGCGAATTTCTCAAAAACTCCACTTGGCTGGTTTGCCGAACTTTTCGAAAAGATTTGCTTCGATCCAAATTTATTCTCCGTGAATCCTGTTAAAAAATATCTATTTCGGACCTGCAGGGAGCCTTGATAGTGGTGTAGAACACTGTGCCTTGCAGTAACATGCATAGGGAGACTGCTGTGGTAGTGAAATAATACTGTGAGTTAGTATGACATGCAGATGACAGGCATCGCTATTAGAATCACTGCACACTTTACTTATTTGGGCAGTCATGGGGCCAAAACTGACCAAATAACAAAAGGATGACTTCAGCCTTACAGGTCCATGTTAGCGTCAAGAAGAAGTGCACTCCTTTTACACCCTTGTCAGCTGATTCCACAAAGATGTCTACAGAACCTGTTCTATTAACCGCTTATACAAGTAGAGCTCCCCCGACAGAGTGGAGAGGGTGTCAGCACTAATTTTGTGTAGACTTCACTGATTATTTTGCCCATCCTCTCATCCATCAATAACCCACAAAAAACGGATCCTGTCTGTGGAGCATATGTCTTCACATTTGCTCAAAAATCCATCAGTATTGCTAATGCCAAAAAAAACAGGAGTGGATCCAAAACAGATATGACACGTGAATGGAATATTTGCATATCTTCTGTGTTTTGTACCCACTCCTGTTTTTGGCTACCAAATCATAGGCCAATTCTGATGGGACCATACGGGCCTTACAGCTGCTACACAGACAGCCGTTGTGTGTCTCTTTTTTCCTTCCTTCTGACAAATCAGAAGAAGGGTCAAATAAATAGTCATCCAGGCCAAAAAGACAGAATAGTGGCCCAGTCATGGAGTGGGGAGGATGAAAGAACATCTTGAGAAGTCAACAGAGTGAAACAATGACATAGTGCTGAGGTGGAAGCAGCATGAGGAGACCACAGAGTGGCGAAATGACAGAGTCTGGAGGTGGCGGCAGCAGCAGCATCAGGAGGAAGCCACTGAGTGGCACAATGGCAGAGTCTGGAGTTAGCGACAGCATGAGGAGGCTACAGAGTGGAACAATGACAGATTGTGGAGGTGGCAGCAGCAGCAGCATCAGGCGGAGGCCACAGAGTGGAACAATGACAGAGTGTGGAGGTGGCAGCAGAATCAGGAGGCCACAGAGTGGCACAATGACCTAGTGTGGAGTTGGCGACAGCATCAGGAGGCCACAGAGTGGCACAATAACAGAGTAAGAAATTGGCGTCAGCAGCAGCATCAGGCGGAGACTACAGAGTGGCACAATGACCAAGTGTGGAGGTGGCAACAGCGTCAGGAGGCTACAGAGTGGCACAATGACATTGTGTGGAGGTGGCAGCAGCATCA
>NC_092871.1:14316187-14329906 GCF_032062135.1 Pyxicephalus adspersus
AGCATCAGGCAGAGACCACAGAGTGGCACAATGACAAGATCTGGAGTTGGAGACAGCATCAGTAGGCCACAGAGTGGCACAATGACAGAGTCTGGGGTTGGCGACAGCATCAGGAGGCTACGGAGTGGCACAATGACAGATTGTACAGGTGGCAGCAGCAGCAGCATCAGAGTCCAGAGTGGCACAATGACAGATTGTACAGGTGCCAGCAGCATCAGACAGACTCCAGAGCGGCACAATGACAGAGTCTGGAGTTGGTGGCAGCATCAGGAGGACACCACAGAGTGGCAAGGTGACAGTGTGGAGATGGCAGCAGCATCAGGAGGATACCACAGAGTGGCAAGGTGACATAGTGTGGAGGAGGCAGCAGCAGCAGGAGACCACAAAGTGACCCAGTGACTGAGTGGGGCGATGGGTGGCAATTCCAGTAGAGGAAGGTGGGTGAATGAAGGAGCCCTTGGCATCTGATGTGTGGCATCAGGCTTGGACTTGACTCCAAGGGGCTCTAGCTTCTGGCTCCAATCACCCTACGTGCGCCGGGTGCAACCCGCTCTGAGGACAGGTGGGGAGTTTGACTGGGGCATTACACCTGTTAAACGGTAACGCAGGTGTGCTAAGGCAAGCTCAGGGAAGACAAAATCCTCCCATGGAGGAAAAGGGCAAAAGTTCGTTTGATATTGATTTTCAGAATGAATACAGACCGTGAAAGTTGGGACTCTTGATCCTTGCTACTTTTGGGTTAGGAGCAGGAGGTGTCAGAAAATTTATCACAGGGATAACTGGCCACAGCATCAGGAGGCCACAGAGTGACACAATGACAGAGTTTGGAGGTGGTGGCAGCATCAGGAGGCTACAGAGTGGCACAATGACAGATAATTGGCTTGTGGTGGCCAAGTGTTCATAGCGACATCGCTTTCTGATCCTTCGATGTCGGCTCTTCCTATCATTGTGAAGCAGAATTCACCAAGCGTTGGATTGTTCACCCACTAATAGGGAACGTGAGCTGGGTTCATTCAACACATTCAGCTTCTGCGTAGTTGGATGAGTGCACGCATACTGTTGTCTCTTAGCAATCGCTTCAGTGATCGATTGCTGACGGAATGACTGTTGAGGAGTAGGAGGGGCAGGAGCATCTGGACCAGCAGAAAATGGAAATAACATACAGCTCCCTTCGGCTGAGGTAGTGGATGCTGGCCATGCTTCACTTTCTGCCCACATATTCCACATATAGTCATGTTGACCTCCTCCAGTGGCTTAACAAAACTTAACTTAGTAGCTTAACTGCCACACCGCCGAGTAGGTGATTTTCCCCCCAACACTCCGCACTGACTGACAGCTACTGCTGCTGCCTCCGTGAACCCCTGCACCACTACTTCTCGGGCAGGTAGGCTTCTGCAAAGCATGTGGTCTACCCCGGGCACGTTTGACTCCTGACCTCCCACTGCTGCCAGCCTGCTGACTACCAGCCAGGCTACCACCTTGCTGGCTCAGCCGCTGCCTCACGGGCAAGCTGCCACCCTCTTCTCCTGATGATGATGAAGCCCGTTCTTCACCCGGTTCCCAAGTGTGACTGGCTTCATCATCATCGAGTAGTGTATGCACATCACTGATGTCCTCCTCAACGGTCTCTGGGTCAGGAGACGGAGTGCTTTCAACACCACCTCCCACTCCACTCTCCTCATCACTACTTGCCCGCCTAGCGGAGGAAGCAGTGGATGTCTCCTCCAGGTCTTGGCTGGGCAGTAGCTGCTTGCTGTCCTCTACTAGCTCGTTCTCATTGTATAGTGGAGCTGAGCCCACAGCATACAATACTTCTGTGGCTGAGGGAACAGCAAAGGACAGAGGCAAGTTGAGGACAGGTGAGGGCACAGGGTCTGCTCCCGGGCCATGCCATCTAAGGGTTGTGTCTGACAAACCCACCAACTGTTGGCTGGGGGTGTCTGATGTTACTTGGGATGAAGTGGATGACCGAGTTAACCAATCAAGAATCACTGGGTTGCTGGTTAAGACACGACCGCTAGATGACACCGGGAGCTCAGGCCTCTCTCTGCGACTCCTGCTGACACGCCGCCTTACTCTGCTGCAACCTCTGTCTGCGCCAGATACATTTAGGCTTCTTCCACTACTCTGTGCATTGCCTGCCACTTCTCTGTCTGACATACTTTTACTTGAACCAAATAAATAATAGTAATGGCTATTTGGATCCCCAAATAATCTTTCCCTGCACTTGTAAATCGCTTTTCTAGCACTGTCCCTAGCGCCTTCTGATGTCTCTCCCTGCACTAAGATGCTGTAAAATGATTCCTCCCTATCCTTTTTCTTATAAATCGTCTTTTCAGTTCTTTTCTCACAATGAGGTTTCTCCTAACACCTCCCCCTAGCACCTGCATAGGTCTCTCCCTGCACTCAGAGCGCTGTAAAATGTCTTAAACCAAGATGACTGAGGCTATTTAAAGGGGTGTGACATCACAGGGCTGGCTGGATGCTGATTGGTTGTATGCATGGCATTATGGGTCATCCTGCCTTTCCAGAGTTCCTTGTCCTTGTTGGAGGTACAACATATTACAGCTTAGTCTATTGCTGGATTGACTGCAGTTCATAATTATGACTTGTGTTTTTTTCTCTCTCTGTTTTTTCTATGATGTGTTACATATATCCTGTGTCATTCACCATGTATGGAGACCTTCCGTTTTTACATGCATGTTCTAATAAAGACAAGTTCTGTTAACCTACAATGGCTGTTCTAGGATGACTCCACTGCACTCAGCAATCATACTCTGCAACAGGTTATGGGCCCAGTCATCGGATAAAGCCTAGTGACCCGGCACGGCCCAGGCAGAACAGAGCCTCAAGAAAGTGTGGCTGACGTGGAGATCAATATAAGGAAGCTTTCCAGGGACATCTCCTGTAGAGAAGGAAGACTGTTTATATATTTATATATAAAGGAGGGAGAATGGCTGGAAACTCAGAGGTTAAATGCTCAGTGGCCAAGCTGAACAATGACAATTATCAGCTATGGAAGTTTAAAATAGAAATGCTGTTATCCAGAGATGACTTGTGGGAGGTTACCACCACAGAGAGGACACAGGACACTGATCAGGACTGGGACAACAAATACAGACAGGCACGAGCCCATTATAAGCTAACTAGTGGAGGATGATCAGCTCATTCACTTATGCCATGAGGGCACAGTGAAAGGTATGTGGGATGTACTGAAAAGACGGCATGAAAGATCCAGTTTAAATAGCAAGTTGTTTCTGCTGCGGAAACTTTACAAAATAAGGCTCAGCAGAGAACAGAACATGCAGGAGCATATAAATGCCATGCTGGAAGTGATTGCACAACTCAGATCAATCGGGGAGAATATAACAGACAGTAACGCCGCAGCCATGTTGTTATGGAGTTTACTAGATACATATACTGCACTGATTAATGCGCTGAAGACATAACCTGAAACAGATCTGACACTAGCATTTGCAAAAACCAGGCTCATAGAGCCATAGAGAGAAAGGAATTAGTGCATGACTCCACAGAAACTGACACCAGAACCACTTTTAAAGCTACAGACGCAGGGTTACACAGGAAGGAGACTAGGGTGTGTTTTAGATGCCACAAACAGGGACACAAAGAAAGACTGTACTATATGGAAGGCAGAGCAAATGAGACAGCGTCCCTCATATACTAAACAGAAGGTTAAAACCACAATCTATGATCCATGAGAAGGAAACTGGAATGCCACATTTAAAGTGACAGACAACCATAAATGTCAAGGCTGGTACCTCGACTCGGGGGCAACCAGTCACATGACAAATGTTAGAAGTTTTTTCCACAGAACTTGATCTGAATACAAAGAAACCATTTACCTTGCGGACGGATGTAAAATACATGCAGAAGGATATGGGAACGAGACCCTTGTATGCACTGATAATGCGGAACACAATTTAGCTATACCAGTGAAAGATGTGCTTTATTTTCCTGATCTAGATTGAGGACTCTTATCTGTGAAGGGTCTAACAAGCAAAGGACTCACTGGAAAATTCCAAGGTGACAAGTGTTCTATCCTGGACGGCAAGCGAACAATTGCAAGTGCCAAGCTGGATGATCATCTGTATCACCTCAAAACAGTGAAGGAAATGGTGAGACTATGTACACATAAGCATAACGACTGCATACACATGTGACACAGGCGTCTAGGTCACAGACTCCCAGAATGTATACAGGAACTACAAAAGAGGAATCTGACAAAGGACCTAACAGTATCTGTTGAGTGTGAATGTTGCATAAAATCCAAAGCTACAAGAGCAACATTTCCCAAAGTCAGTCAGAAGAGAGCTTCAAGACCAAGTGACTAGGTTCACAGTGATGTATGTGGTCCTCTAAAACCACCTACACCTGGAGGCAACAGGTACATAGTGACTTTCATAGATGACTATTCAAGATACACAGTCACTTACCTAATGGAACACAAGAGTGAAGTAGTATAGACCAGTAACAAGTTTCAAAAGAAGCCTCTTATAATTCGGAGTGATAATGGAGGTGAATTTACAGGATATAAGATACAAAATACTGGGGTGAGGTGGCAATGACAGCCACATATTTGCAGAACAGACTTCTTTCCAGAACAGTGGAGAAAACTCCATATGAACTGTGGCACAATGAGAAGCCAAGTGTAAAACACCTAAGAATCTTTGGATGCAAAGCATTCATCTACATTCCCAAAGAAAAGCGAACCAAACTCCAAAACAGAGCAGTGAAGGTGTCTTCGTTGAATACAGTGACAATGTCAAGGGCTACAGAATCCTAAATCCCAAAACAGACAAGGTCACTATTAGCAACAGCATAACTTTTGTGACGATATGAGAGACAATGTAATGACAACAGAAGTAGCAAGAACAGAAGAGAAAACTGAAGCTGACCAGCCCACCTCCGTAACTTCTGAACAAACAGTTGAAGTGAGTGCAGACTCTACCAGTACTGAAGAGCAGAGACAAGCAAACTCAGACATACAACCGAGACGCTCAATGAGAGAAAACAAAGGTAAACCATCTGTACGTTTCTCATACAAGGCAAGCACTGCCAGTGCCAATGAACCTACATCTTGGGAAGACATATCTCAGCTTTCAGAATAGGAAGCCAGCAAATAGATAAAAGCTGCTGAGGCAGAGATAAAATCCATGCATGACACCAAAACATAGACACTTACAGAACTACCACCTGGAAGGAAAGCCATAGGTTGTAAATGGATTTTTAAAGTTAAGTACAATGCAGATGGCACAATAGAACGATACAAAGCAAGACTCGTAGCCAAGGGATATTCTCAAAAATTTGGAAGGGACTATGATGAGACATTTGCACCCGTAGTTAAACACGCTACAATAAGGACTCTGCTGACAGTAGCCTCCATGAGGAAAATGCATGTGAAACATTCTGATGTGAAAACTGTGTTTCTACATGGCGAGTTAACAGAAGAAATCTACATGGAACAACCACCAGTGTTCAAGGATGAACAAAGGCCAGACCTAGTATGCAAACTTCACAGGAGTATATATGGTCTAAAGCAAGCAGCCAGAGCGTTGAATATAAAAATAAATGAAGTACTTACACAACAGGACTTTCAAAGGAGTAAAGCAGACCCCTGCTTATACACAAAGAAATTGGCAAGCAGATGGATCTATATGCTTATTTATGTGGACGATATCCTGATTTGGTTTGAGCAAGAAGGGGATGAAGCAGAAATACTGAAAACCCTAAATCAGCACTCTGAGACCAAAGATCTTGGCGACATAAAGAATTACCTCGGCATCCTGATTGAGAGAGAGGAAGATGGCAGTTTTCTCCTGAACCAAAAACATAAAATACAAGAAATAATTGAAATATTCGGAATGGAAAATGCCAAACCAGTAAAGTCTCCCATGGAAACCAACTAAATGAAGGAGATGAATAGCCAAGACACCCTGTTACCAGCTAATACTCAGTACAGGAAAGCGAGAGGGAAATTGCTGTACCTTACCACTGCTACAAGGCCTGACATTGCAGCAACTATTGGAATTCTATGCAGAAAGGTTTCAATGCCAAGCCAGATGGATTGGAATGCTGTAAATCGAATTATTCGCTACCTTAACGAGACTTTGCACTACAAGCTAAAGTAACCAGCGAACGATGAAAGCACCTTAACAGGATATGTGGATGCCGAATGGGTCGGAGACACCAGCGACAGAAAATCTACCAGTGGCTACCTATTTCTTCTGTCAGGAGGTGCTATTAGTTGGACTAGCAAAAAGCAGCTCTCTGTTACACTATCTTCAACTGAAGCAGAGTACGTTGCAGCAGTACAGGCAAGCCAAGAAGTTATATGGCATAACAACTGTTAACAGACTTGGGTCAACCACAGTTGGAACTAACAAAAATCTTTGAAGACAATCAAGGATGCCTTGCACTTGTGCAGATGGAAAGAGTTAACTCGAGAACCAAGCACATTGATGTGAAGTACAACTTTCTTAGGGATCTTCAAGAACAGGGACTTCTTGAGTTACTTTACTGCCCGACTGAAGATATGACAGCAGATATCCTTACAAAGCCCCTGACCGCTGAAAGACACTCAAGGCTTACAAAGAAGATGGGTCTACTGGACTAAGCCTTAGCTGTTGAGAAGGGGTGTTGGAGGTACAACATATTACAGCTTAGTCTCTTAGTCTTTAGCTTCAGTTCATAATTATGATACTAGATGTCACTGTTACCAATTCTTACTTGTGGTTTTTTCTCTCTCTGTTTTTTCTATAATGTGTTACATATATCCTGTGTCATTCACCATGTAATTTTTACATGCATGTTCTAATAAAGACAAGTTCTGTTAACCCACAGTAGCTGTCCTAGGATGACTCCACTGCACCCAGCAATCATACTCTGCAACTGTCCTCACACGTGTAGCCGCCATTTTAGAAAAAATTGCAATTCATTACCATGAATCGCAAAGGAATTCGGATTCGTTGCGAATCAAATTTTTTCTGAAACTCGGATCGAATTCCACTTTGTCAGCTTCGATTCGCTCATCTCTAGTTAGAACCCTTTTATCCACTGAATTGAGGGCGTTTGGTTATGTACATTTTATTTTTGTGGGATTGGCACAAAATGCAGCCATGCTAACTTGCTGATATTCAATCTTTTGTGCTTGACTGTACACATCACTAAATTTGTATCCACTCTACTGAATTACAGTTGTTGGTAGAATAATTGTACAGTGTATACAAACTAAAGTTTGGCTTTACAAATCTAAAATCACGCAGGTCTTTGTTGCAGAAAGGGACAGGCAATGTCCTTTCTAAAATAAAACGTACTTACCTGGCTGATTTCTTTCTTCTGTGAAAAATCGCCAAGCTGAGCATAGGGAGTAAATTTCAGCTTAAACTAATTGATCATCAAACATTTTGTATAACAAAATGAGCATAAAAGTCATAATGAAGGCTGATAGTTCTAATTATAGATAATAAATATGCAGTATTTCCAATTAATTTGACAAAACAGTTAATTAGAACTGGAGATAGTAAATACCCATAATACAGAATTTATAAAAAAAAAAAATCCATGCAATGCCTATGAATTTTTTTTTTTACCATAATCTTTAGTGAATTGAAGGGTTGGCAGATTTCCTCGAGCTCCAAAGTCATCATTTTGATCAATAAGTGCTTTCTTTACAGCCTCATAGCCACAGATCACAATGACGGGGTCTGAACCAAAGTATAGGGTGTACACTGGGCCATACTGTTCATGTAACTGTAGCACAAATGACAAACATTAATTTTTATATAAAACAAACACAAATTCACATTTAGATAACACTCAAGATCATTACCTAATGCATGGGCTTTTCAACTCATTTTCAGTTTTTAATCTTTGAGGGCAAAGATCGTTACACATCTAGTATCTCGGACAGTCATCAAGTTAGTAAGGTGTGGTTTGCAAAAAGTCAGAAAATGTCCCCATGTATGTGAATATAATGATCTTTATATGGTCCTGATCTAAAGCATTGAAGTGCTTTAGGGTTTTTTGTTTTCCTTTTTGTGAAATCACAAAATGTTTGAATAGTAAAACAATGTGAAGGAAACAGTTAGGTCATGCAGACAAAAGTGGTAGAACAAGAATAACGTTCCAGGAACAGAAAAAAAAAGGAATGTACTTTGTTAGGAGAGGCATGCAGAGGGATGATATGTAAGCATACTCTTATGCATATATTAAACAAACTGTGATATAAGAGTTTAGAGATACTGATTAATTTATTATAAACAGCCTTAATAGGTATAATCACAGTGGCATTACAGAAAGCATCTGAAAATCTGTGAATGGCATTGGATTTAGTAATTTAGCCATGGAGGAAGAAAATCATTGTGGTGTCTATTTTTAGTTATAATGTTTTTGAGAGGCAATGCATACATACTCTTTTGCACTTATGTCCCCAGGTCTGCACATCCCCTACAGTTTAAATGAAGAATTCCTATTTTGTACTGTTGGATGATATTTATATTTTATGGAAAATTCCTAATGTTGGTCATAATATAACAGACATAGGAACACAGTTAACAAAGTTAATAGAACCATAACAGTGATGTCAAGTCAGCTATCATAGTTTGGTGGCAAGATTGGCAGAACACCACAATGCTTATGAATGATAGATATAGCAGGGCTTAGCTAATCCAGCTACCCGACAATAACAGCTGTCAGGTTGGCTGAGCTATACTATATTTGTCATTGACAGGTATATATCAGATCTCAACTCATCGCTCAAATTCCACTCTCCAGTCAGATGTTAGAAATGTTCTGATCAAAAATTGTAACTATCCGGCCATCAAGGATCGTGAAGAAGGGTTTGTTATCATTATAACACCAAAGGTTTTTTAAGATATATTAAGCACAGTCTAACAAGCCATGGGCTATTTAAACTTACATTTTCCAATAAAATAAAAATGAGAAACGCAATTCTTAAATTATAAAAAAAAAACAATAGTTGGTAAATTCAGCACTAGATCTAACATTAGGCAAAGAATTATTTGTTAAAAATGTTTAGAATATCTCACCTTTATAAATGAACTCACTAATGATCCTATCTTTATGTTTAGCAAGTTTCCAATCAGGGGCAAAGGAGTTGGACCTGGTGGGAGACCTTTCTTCTTATACATTGTCTTCCATGTGGAAAAGATGAAATAACATGTGCAGAGAAGTATCAGCACTGCAGCCAACAATCCTGTCAGTTCCATGGCAGCACAAAGACTAAAATGCAAACCAGCAATAAACTCTCTTGGTTCGTTCAGAAGGGTGGAGCAAAATTTGGACAAACTCCAGTGGAACCCAATCTTTTTTAAATTATTTTTTACTATATTACTTTAATCTTGAAAGTTCGATTAATCCTTAAAGCAGACTATTAGTCAATCGTCTTTTTATGTCCAGAGTCTTTTCGTAGATAAAATTATATGTGCATATTCACTCCTATGTTTTATAATCTACCTATTGTGCAATGCAAGTATTGCATATTTTCGATATTACATGGTAATGTGTTCTGTACAATCTATAATAAACCATACAAAATAAGATTTAGATTTTGCCACATATGGGCACTGGCATAATCAAAGAACTAATCTGTGTTATGTCACAAAATATTCCTGATTTGTGAACAATGAAGAGTCAGTGGAAGTGAAGATATGGGATGCATTTATTGTAACATCTTGGTAAAACCAATCATGTTTGTGATATTGGGGATAGCAAAAATATTCACCTAAATGTAAAGAAGTGGAGGCTAGAGTCCCTCATTAGGGCCTTTGTTTAACAACAAACAAGGATTATATAATTCCCCTTAGCAGATGTCTGTCAAGACAGGTCAAGATGGTGGACCCTCCGAGTCACCAGCCTAGGTGGCAGAGATGTGCACGGGGTGCAAAATCTAAGCAACCGCTTGGTCTTCTCCAGAGCCTCTAGATGTGAGGATGTTACACTGTGAGCAGTTGCCAGGTTGCGGCCCCCGTGCTTGCAGAGGCTGGTGACTGCTGACAGATAAGAGTAAAGCATGGTACAGGAACATGAGACAGGTACACAGGAGAATCAGCAGCAGCAAACACAGACCAGGACAACCAAAACCTGGTAACAATGCCAAGAAGACACTCCTTGTTCAGGCAACTTGCCAGTTACTTCCTTTTTATAAGGGAGGTCATGTGCCAATGGGAATCACATGACCAACAAGTAAGAAAACCCACCACCAGAAGGAGTGCAGAGCCGAAGCAGCTCAGGTGGTGTTTACACTTCTGCCAGCATATGAAATGGTTCTGCGGAATATTTGCATTCTCTGGGGTAAAAGGGGCAGCTCTCAGGGGATGGCATGATTTAGACCAAGAAGTGACCAGCGGACAGGATTTCTGAACAGGGCTGCTGCTGGCTGCAGAAGAATGTGAGGTGGGTGACACAGACATAGACACAAAACCCCTGGTCAACCAAGCATCCTTCCTGACCCACTAGTTTAAAACATGCATTGTTAAAGTTAGAAAATTGTGTCTACAGCTGTCATCAAAGTCAGCATCTGGCAGAAGGGTAGTGAAGTGGTCTCTGAGCTCTATTTAGGAACACATTTATAAACAACATTCATATTTCCAATACACACTTCTCTTCAAAGTCGTAGTTGGCTGATTTATAGTTGGTTATGGAGAGCATTTTGAGACCAACTAGCCTCCTAGGCCTAAGGAAAGCTATGAAATCATTAAAAGGAAGGTACCCAAAGATAGCTTTGCCACATCCCCTTAACATCACTTAGAAACATGTAATTGCATTTTCTTTGGGATATTTTAAGGCATGCATCTTCAGAACTGAAGTTCCTTAAAAATCTTAAAAGAGTGTGAAAAAACATTTTTCTAAAAGCCTTGAAACCAAGATTAGCCAGTCGGCAGTTCATAAAATCTGAACCTGGGGAATTATGAATTTTGAGAAAGTAAGAGCATCATAATCCCTCTCAGATAGCCCCCACCCTGCTGTCATTGGATGGTCCTATTAGTCCTATCTCTGTGTTGGCATAGAAAAAGCCATGTAAGTCTAGCAGAGGAAGCTCTCACAGATATCATCTTGTTGCTGAGGACAATGGCATTCACACATTGAGCACTGCAGGGAGCCCAGTGTTTCGGACTAATACCTTGAACTTTCTGGACCAAGGCAAACCAATTTTCACCTAAGTATTATTTCACAGTTTTCACTTTTATTTTACACTGTTGCTATTATTCTGTGATTAGTCTTTATACTTTTGTACCTGTTTATGTGCTGTGTTTTTGATATGTTTTTACTGAACACTAAAAAAAAGTATAGGCTGAAGCTCTGAATCCTCTAAATAGAAATAGTGTAACTTGCTAATTCAAAAACACTATTATAAACATTGTGATTACATCCCTGTTTGGAGAGTCAGACTTAGAAGCAGAATCATAACTTCAGTTGTCAAGGGTTAAGATGTGTGCTTTCATTTAAGCATGTGGTGGCAGTCTACGTATTCTATATTTGTGGTAAATTAAACCCGTTAGCACCAGAAAATGGCACCAGAAAATAGGAAAATGGATACATATGCACCCATTTTGTCACACACTTAGAAACAGGACCACTGGGGGATGCTACGATTTGTATGGGGGTGGTGGGAGTCCTGAGAAGGGCCAAGGTGCAGAGTTTAAACAGTAAAAAGGTTTTTTTACAGAGCCCCGGACGGTGAGGAGGTTGCGCCGCTGGTTACTGGCAGGTTGCAGTCCTTGGGCACACCAAAGTGGGCGAAACACGGTACCAAATTACAAAACAGAAGGATATTTGAGGAAGGCTAGGGTCGATGCAGGCAGCAAGCAATAGAGGTCAGGTCACACACCAGGATTCCATTGCCAGGGATCCAGGAGACAGACGCCAGTGACACAGGGGCCACTGCGAGCAAAGGGACCACAGAAGATACAAAGCAACAGATGGCACAGATGACTCAGGGATATCCAAAGACAGGAACACTGGAACAACACAGGGAAGTTGGCTGGACAACATGGGGTTTACACAGGAGCTGGACAGAGAAAACACTGAATAAAGCACCAGGTGAACAGGAACTAGCTCAACAGAACTAGGGGCTCGGCACAATGGAGACACGTTGCACAAATGCTGAGTGGTGTGTCTGAGCTAAATAGCCAGAGATGGTTAAGAGGCTATTTCCTGATTGGCCAGCGAGTTGGACGAAACTTATAAATCTAGAATGAAGGCACGCCCAGAGTCATAACTCTGCACATGTGCAGGAGAGAGATGCCTGTGCTTTAAAGGGGAAGAGGTAAGTATGACACATTTTCTAGTGCCTTTTTCTTGATTGATCTTTAACAGGTTTATTATTACACAGTATTTATATTTCCCCTGACATATTACACAGTTAAATCACAATTAATTCATATAATTAGGCTATCTCCATCCCTGGCACCATCTGTTACTTACTGGAAAGCAAACTTTTCCCAGAGAACTGAGTAGTTGGCTGACCCTGTTCCCTCTCCCATTGCTGCAGCATCTTCCTTCTTTACCTATGTCATTTTTGTGCAACTTCATGGCACACATTTTTCATCTTCCTTAAATGACTGATTTATAAGCTTACTCAAGAGTAGAGGTATAAGATACAGACCCCTCAAAATATTTTTTTTAGAGATTTAGGCCCTGATTCACCAAGTAAAATCAGAGGCTCGGTCATGCATTCGAATTCGCGATCCAAAGTCGGAAGCCTTCGCTCAATTCAATAACTAAATTTCAGGCTTTGGTGTATTCCCGCGGAAGTTAGTAGCAGAAATGAGCTTGCAGCTGGAGCTGTGCATCCCCGGCAGCTTTACACTGGCGAGCTTGCATTAAAAGTCACTGTTCCCCTAAAAAAGCATTCTTTCTAATAGAACACATATTACCCTTAGCTCTAAAAAAAAATGTTTGTGCTGTTCAAATGTTTAAAACATCTATATGTGCTAATACAAAAAAACATATTTACATATTACATTCTTTCCTGTTGAGCAAGAGTTAACTGAGTTCAGCTCCTCTACACCTGTCTAAACGTTTACAACGCTTCCGTGGGTGAAACCTCGGCTTTGCCATCAGACTAGATTTTCCCACAAAAGTCACAAGCACACACACGTTCTTGTTTGCTTCTATAGATAAATATGTACATGTGTTTGTGTGTGTGTGTATATATATATATATATATATATATATATATATATATACCACCTGTGAGATAATTAATAAAGAAGCACTGGGGGTGGGGATATAACATAGAGCAAGGAGCTCAGTCAGTAGCTTGGCTTGGAGAGACACAGACAGGGGTTTGTGTCAGCGCAGCTCTATTTGGAGACACAGCCAAATGGACTGTGTGAGAGAGCTCGGCTGAGATACTCAGGAAGTCGGTCTGGGTGAGAGCTCAAAAGTGTGTAGAAGGTTGCTGAAAGCTTGGTTCAGCCCTCCAGCTGATTGATAGGGATGTCTTGATGTATAGTAAGTGCCGGACAGGCAAGGTTTTCTTTTGCTGTTTTGTTATTTTATCTGCAACCTTCAATAAACCTGGCTGCGAGTTGGATGAACCAGAAAAGTGTCCTTTGACGCTAGCAAAGGCGATCCTAAGCATAACCCCTCACAATATATATATATATCGAAATGCATATCTGTATGTATGTATGTGTATATATATATATATATATATATATATATATATATATA
>NC_092871.1:14330418-14334186 GCF_032062135.1 Pyxicephalus adspersus
TCACCATCAGGTGTGTTAGAATGAGTATGCAACTCAGCTGGACAACTATTTCACAACCAGTTTGGACAACAAGTGGAAGTGTGTTTGTATACAATAGTGCTAAGAACAGGCAGCACAGCACAATGACAACAAACCGATAACACAACTACAAATGAACACAGGAGTTGTGTGGGGACAAACAATCACTTTCACATTTAGTGAAATCACTAAATGTTCCTTAATACATGTATTATAACATGTTTGCCTATAATCCTTTATTAAAATATTTCATTTCTCTAAATTCAAACTTGAATGAAATTTTTATGAGGTCACAAATTGTTACACTCATACTAAAGATAATATAGATAATAAAGATTCGAACTGACCAGTAAAATGGACTGGAGATGCGCAGAAAACAGGGCACAGGTGTGCGCTAACCAATTGCTATCACCTCACCATTGAATCACGCAGCTGAAAATTAATCGCCTTAATTGGCGTATTCAAGATCTTTGACCATCTTTGCAGGAAACTGGCAGGCGAGTTCACTAGAACTCGGGCCCGACTCGCACTAATACAGTTTGCTGACCGGCGCATACGTACGCGCCACGTGCATACGTGCATTTCATTGATGAACCAGACAAATTTTACTTCCACTGCAAAAAATATTTATGCAAAGAACACACTAAAAGTTTCACTTTTTGCCACACATGCATCTAAAAACACACATACATGTGTGTTCTTGCACAAAAAAACTGGTTTGATTTGCTTGATTGGTTTTGGTTTTTTAACATTGCAAATCTACATTTTGTATTATTACTTGTTTTGTTTTTCTATTTTTAAAAGAAAAAAAACTTTTTTTGCCTTTTGTTGAAGTAAATATATATGTAGGTCAAAACTGACCCGTAACACCATAGATGTTACTATAGTTAATAATATTAACATAAAAAGAAAATATTTAGGAGATGTGTTTTAATACCCCTCAGTGATAGTCTGGTAACATAACAATCTTTTATTTAGTTATATAATTCTCTTGAAGTTTATTTTACCATTTTTTTTATTAAAAACTAGAGATATGCTAAAAAAGAAAGGCCAAGGGGTCACACCAAAAATATTAAAACAAATCTTTTTATGGATAAGGAAGCCTAACAAGGTAATCAAGAGGTAAAATAATTAAATGAAAAATAAATATTTTGAAGGTATTTTATGGCTGATTTAAGACACGGGTCAAAACTGACCAGTTAACATAATGGATAGCCACACTAAGCTAAGTATATAGGAAGCTAAGAAAAAAAACAGTTGCTACATATTATCCATGATTTAAACTACAAAATTCACCACAGTATGTAGTTTAAATCATAGACCATGGATAATATGTAGCAACTGATTTTTTTTTCTAAAATATGAAATATTTTCATGACTATGGTTTAACTGTTTAGTATTAATCTGTTACTAAGTCTATGATAGGCTTAAGCATGAGGGTTTTCACTTAGGATTTATTGACTGATATGAAATAGTATATTCAGTAGCACTAATTAGATATGACTGCATTGATTGTCCCCTGCTCTTTGTGCTCTAGTCCCCTTTGAAACAAACCCAAGAAAATTCAGGCCTTATACATTCTCTGCTAAGATTATTCCAGTTTGTTACAAACTTCATCTGACTGTTTCTTGCCCTTCATTCCTGACCACTTTTTCACCTAAATCATTACAGGAATATAATGTTCATCAAATCCTAAATTGCAAGGTTTTTCAAGAAAAACTTCAGTGTTGAAGCTGTTCCATTACCTAAGTGCTGAGGAGCAATCTTGGGTCCCTCTATGGAATTTATTGACCCTCTGGTGAAAAAATTCTAGATCTGCCTTGCTTTGCAACAAGGATCTCATTTGGTAGCAAGGCCCTTGCAGGGTGCTCTGGTGAACACTGTGCTGTTCCACAGATTCTACACCTGCACAAACTAATATTGTCTTAACCTAGGCAAAGTCACTTGTCTGAAGATTAATATATTTTTATTAGTAATAATAATAATATTAATAAGTAGTGCTTAATTTGTATCTTATTTTTGTTTTTTGTTGAAATAGAAAATATGACATGGCAGGAACATATTCATGTTTACCTGACCCCAAGGAGAGCTGGTAAGCTGATATATCTCTTCCACAACATAAAGTCGTTTTGTGAACCTCTTATCTTTATATAGTCATACAAGATAGAACAAAGAATATTGAAAAATACTTGCATAAAATGTTTTGAAGGGTTTAACAGGTGTCCTGAAAAACAATTTTTTTTGTTTCTTTATGCTAAATCTGCTCTAAATAGCATTATGTTCTTAAGTTAGAAAAATAAACAGATGATTAGGGATGGGCCATGCTGATCCATCCTTTGTTGGGGTGACCCCGGGGGCCACAACCTGGTGGCACCGAGCAACAAAGACCCCAGAAGTGACAAGGATTACCTTTTGGTGTTCTCTGGTGAAGATCAGGTGCCTCTTAAACTCCATAACCTAGGTGGAGAATAGGGAAATAGGAACATCTCCTGCTTCCTATTAGCCGTGCAGTCTGAGATGTACTAACTCAGCACCCCCCTGCACACATACTGAAGCTTTGAATGCAGAGGAAAAAAAACGTCTTTTTATGCCAAACTGGTTTTCCTAAAAGGTATATATAAAATCCTTTATTCTTAAGCATATTAAACAAAAATATTAAGCAAAACAAATATTGTATGCACAATAATGCTTGTCACCCCGATAGTTTTAGAGGGGATAGTCAATTTTGTACATGAAATATAAGTACTAGGCTTCTTACATAATTTCTGAAGCCCAGTACAGACAGACCTTATACTCCTGGTTATTCATAAAATACAAAGGTATAGTCTCACTCCCAACGCATTTTGCCCAAAGGAAGCTTCCTCAGGGGATCAGGAGACCTTCAAAATTATAATGGTAAATCAAATGAAACTATTCAAAAATAATACCAAAAAATGTCACACTCAATAATATTCTATTGTACTGACTTACTTTGTGTGTTATATGGATTTTAACCATAGAAGGAGACGGAATGTTTCCTGTTAGTCCAGGATAGGTATAATAGTCAAGGTGGTAGCAAAAAAGTATAAACGCTCTAGAATATATATAAATATAATATATAAAGGGGGCGAAACAAGAATGTAATCATTAGTTTGTATTAAATTATGATAGAATGGTAGTTTAAGTTAGTAAATGAAGTAACTTTTAGTTGAATACCAGTCGTTGTATATATAAGTTTGAATGTTTATATCGAGGATAATTCACGCATATGTGGTTTGCACGTTTTGTTGTGTTATCATTTGTTTAATTTTTATAATAAAGAATTTTCAATGTTACTGGTATTGTTGAATTTTACAACTGTTAGTTACTCGGCAACATAGTCATATCTCTCGCTCTCTCTCTCTATATTATATATATATATATATATATATATATATACTGCCCTTTAGGTCTCTCACCTTTTCTTTTACTTGTAATACAGAACTTGCTAAAAAGCTGTTAATCTTTTAAAAATAATAGAGTGCTACACATTTTGTGCAAACTGTGTCATATTTTAGTTGAAATATTTTTGCACTCAAATAGAATAGTAAAGAAAGAAAACAGAATAAAATGCTAGAAAAAATGAGGCAGCTTTAAAGCCTTTGTCAAATATTTGTCAAGTGACATGTAGCAGCCACAAAATTGGGTGTTTGTTTTTTTTTTTGCACTTGGACATGTCATTATCATTGATCAATATGATCCTTTAGATAGGTACACCAGTAAACAGATCTT
>NC_092871.1:14334669-14438735 GCF_032062135.1 Pyxicephalus adspersus
CATTAGAAAGAATGATTTTTTAGGGGAACAGTGACTTTTAATGCAGGCTCGCCAGTGTAAAGCTGCCGGAGATGCGCGGCTTCGGCCGCGAGCTTATTCAGTTGCTGAATTGCGCGACGGCGTACGATTTCGGATCGCGAATACGAATGCGCCAGCGAGCGTCCGATTCTGCTTGATGAATTTGGGCCATTGTGTGCAAAATATTTTGATGCACAGTGTAAAGCTGAGATTTACTAATATCCTGTTTTATCAGGAAACCATTTAGGCGCCAGTGGCTAACTATGTTAGTAGTGGGATGATACAGACGTCAGGTGTAATAGGGTGGGTGATTGGATAAATTACATCTCTTTTGGGTTCAGTAGATAATGCAATGCAGTGGCTTCGAATGACTGATTTATGAGCTTCCCCTATAGTAGAGGTATGAGATAAAGACCCCTCATTGCCTGCAAATTCACAAAAGAAAGCAGAGATTTAGTGTTTTACCCTGATTTAGCAGGAAACCATTCAAGCACCACTGCCATACTATCTTAGTAGTGGAAGAAATGCAATCGCCAAGTGTAATATGTGTGAGTCCAAGTGAGAGAATAAATAACAGAGCAATTATAAGGTGTGGGGAGATTAAAAAAAATGATCAAATCAGGTATGTGTTTGATGTAGGTAAGAAAAAAAAGGGAACTATCAATCAGAAAGATGATCAATCCTTCAGGCATCAAATAGTTTATGTGGAGTAATAGGTAGGCAAAACGTTTGGGATTGGTACAAGGCAGCTAAGGACGGTAAGCTGCTAGAATTCATTGTATTCATTCTTTGGATCCAGCAAGTTGAGCTTTAGGTTTCTATTACCAAGCTTACCTGTTTTTTGTCTGACCGATAAAAAAACCCCAATTTTAGACCTCTAAAACTCAAGCTGAAATTTGCACCCAAAACTACATCAGAGTCAGAGAAGCAACATCTCCTACTCTGTATGAATTTTTCACAGTTTCATTTAGACAAAATGCAACCTATAGTAGACAGAGTCTTATTTATAGTTTATTGAAAACAGCTTAATATATACAGGTAAAAAACATATAAATTAGTTGTTTAACCTACCACTCAATTTTACCTCTTCCCTTGATCAGCAATTATCCGATGCCACATCCCTAAATTTGGAAAAGGAAAAAATAGATATTGGGACTTTAAAAACATTACTAGTCACACAAAACTTACACATAATTTATACTTTTTAAAAACAGAAAGCTTTTTATTTGTGTAAATGAAAATCAAATTAAAACAAATATAGAATCACATTACAAAGCCATGTTAAGTGTAGTCTCGTGCATATGTTCTACACGTTTCGTGGAACAAGGTCCGCTTCATCAGGAACCAGGAACCTACAATATCATCAACTACCTAATTATCACAATACATTTTGTATGTAAAAAACAAAAGCACACATATATTTATCATTCATTGAATAACAATAACATACATAGATAACATACAAGATCATACATTGTTCACAAAAAGTAATACATTTACATCTATGGCCAAAGGTGGGGGGAACCAAAAACCACACAGCAGACTGTTGGGAAGATTTGGCTGTTCAAGCAGATTAGGACACTTATCAAATCTATCATAACATTAATTAAGCAACCAAATCCAAGTCATAAATAATACATCTACCAAGTATACACAAAAATAAAATAGATGTGTACAACAAAAAATTCCAGCTTATTAGTGGGACATTCAACCTGTAAGAAATCATAAATTATATAACTAATATTTATCTGTAAAGGGTAAATATTCATTAGTTCTGTTTAGAAGAGACGCAAAGCAGGACTACCTTTATTGTAAACAGGGATTTTCAAGGTACCAAACTCTTGATTAAAAAAGCTAATTTTTATTTTACTAAAATTTATTTAAAAAAATTATTAAAATATCTAATGGAACATATAAATTTGCAAAAATAGACCATGATAATATCATAAAATCTGGTCTCCAGCTGCACAATGAGCAATCACCGCTCGAATTGTGCAGCTGTGTCAGCTGATGTTTACTTCCACCTTACCCGGAAGTGATGGCACTACCGGTTTCGGCGGTCTCCAGGAGGGTAGCATTAAACTGACAGGTGGGTCCCCCTGGTGATCCTGGGAGGATTATAAGCATATTGAAGGCAGGTGAGTACTTGTTTAAACTGCTAGCTTTGACTGCTTTGTAAAGAAGCAGTGCTTTATATCCATGGAATTCTTTTTTATTCTACCTTGTTGGAAGTTGCTTGGTTGAACTTGGTGAAATGTCAGGTATGTGTACTTTATAATGGCGTTTTATGACATATTAGAATCATTATTTTGGATTTAAATGTTTAACATTGTTTATTTATATTCAGGACCATTTGTCCTAGCTACCTGGAATGTTGCCCTAAATACTTCAACATATATATCCTCTAAACTTTGAAACCTTTATGACTGGCCCAGAATTTTAATACCCCTTTCTTCCCACAAGCCATATGCCTTGTACATAGATCCTTTGGCAAAAACAGGGAGTAGAACGTATAGAGGCCGCCGTGGTAATTCCAGTCCGGCATTGGTAAAATTTTTTAGTCTCCCTCCCAGCTCTAAAAGAGACCAGGGTTGTACCAACAATGATTCAAGTTTAACCACAGTATAATAAGATGTTCCATGCCACCAGGGATAGATACACCTTTTCAGATGTCCTGATGTCACCCCGTGCTTCTTATGTTTCTCTTCCACAACCATTCCTTTCCTCCAGGTCATTTGAATTATGCAGGTTTTCATTGGTGGAGAATGCATAATTTGCATAAGGTTTATGATATGTTGTCCCTTCAGTGTCTGAGATCATATGCCTCTGTTCCAAACTGGGTATCCCCAAAGATTTTAAGGACGCTCTCTTGAATGTTAGGTCTAAGTACTGTATCTTTCCTCAGTTTCGTTCTCACCAATTCACAACTTCACAAGCAAGTTTAACCACAGTATAATAAGATGTTCCGTGCCACCAGTCCTTGACATAGCGTAACAAACAAGCAAGGTTAAATTTAGGCAGATCAAGGAAGTTTATGCCCCATCTCTGCTTCGAACATGACAGCTTATATCCAGCAATACGAGGAGTCTTGCCTTGCCACAAAAACATAACAAAAGCTGAATGCTGCCTTTGCACATCTGAGTGCCATTAAAGGAAAGATAGGGTTTGCATCGGCTATAGCAACCTCACATAGTAATCATTTTTATAAGATGACTGCGACCCATTAAAGATAGATGTAGATTTTCCAGTTATTCAATTCTGTTACAATTTTTGCTATAGGTGGGCCATAATTCTGTACATGTCCGGGGCATTGCGTGATACCTGTATCCCCAAATAGGTAAGGTGGTGCTTAGCCAATTTTGAGCCTAGCCTGTGTATCACTGTTAACATCTCTAAAGGAGGGGTTGACTGGAGGCACAATATTTCACTCTTATTGAAATTTTTTCTAAATCACAAAATTGAATTAAAACATTGTATATGTTTAATGATACCTGGTAAATCCCTAGATGGTTCTCTGAGGAAAAGCATGATGTCATCTGCAAACATTGCCAGTCTTACCTGTTTATCTTACATACCAATCCCCTCAAACAGTTTAAAATCGTGGAATGATCTTGCCAGGGGTTCTATGGCTATATTGAACAGAAGTGGGGGCAAAAGACACCCCTGATAAGTCCCTCTACCCTAGAGGAATACCTGGGAGAGCACTTCTGCTACTTGAATTTGGGCCATAGGCCTAGAGTACATGGCACCCAGAAAATTTGCTATCTGCCTGTGGAATCCAAATTTGCCCAGCACAAGTTGCAGCCAAGGCCACTCAAATGCTATCAAATGCCTTCTCTGCATCGAGGGCCATTAGGGCCAATGATGCAGAGAAGGATCCAGACAAACGATAGAGTGATAAGAACCAGGTTCAAGTGGCTCTTTTTGTTTTTTGGTTAGTACTTTAATGTATGCCAATTGACCTAGTTCCAGATATGTGGTTGAGGAAACATATCATTGTATAACGCTGTTAGTGGGAGGATACCTTGTCAACTAAAATTTTAGAGAACTCAGAAGGTAAGCCATCTGGTCCTGGTGCTTTTGTATTGGCAGATCACTTTATGGCCAACATTACTTCCTCTAGCTCCTCCTTAATGAGCCTAGGAAGAGGTAACTTTTTGAGAAAGGACTGACTCTGGGAGACACAACTGAACTTAGTGGTGTACAAAGAATTAAAAAAGGATGCGAAAATAGAGACAATGTCTCTTGGTGATTTATGTACCTTACTTTGTGAATCTCTAATAGCTGGTATACATGGGGGTACTCTGAACTCTTTATCTAGTTTAGCCAGCAGCCTTCCAGATTTACTGCAATAGCAGAAAAAATTTCTATTGCATGGTAGGTTCTTATCGTGGCTAATCCAGAAGTCACAGGACCTTTTTGCTTGCAGCCAAGAGTCTCTATCAGCCAGGGAAAGAGAGTTCTTGTAGGTCACATAGGCTTGTCTCGCCTATGCACTGGCATCCATATATTTGTGAACAGTTTCTTTGTAGCGGCAACGTGGGCCATAATTTGACCTTTCAGAACCCCCTTTCCTGTGTCTAAATATAGTTTTGAGTTGGATTTGTGGGGTGCGTTGTGGTACGGTATTTATAGTCCTGCCACCAATAATTCAAGTGTTGAAACGACAAATCCTTTGCCAGGAAAGAAATAAACCACCCTACAAAGTCAGGATTATATAACTTGCCATCAGATAGGGTGATAATATCTGCCGCATGATCAGAGATCACTATGGGATGGATATCTGTAGTGTCCATGTTGAGAATTAGGTCATTCGTGATCAATATGGAATCAATCCGTGACAATGTAGAGTGGGCTGCTGACACGTGTATACGCCCTCTCCGGAGGGTGCAGATGTCTCCAAGAGTCAACCAGGTTGGTAGCTGAGAGAAACGACATGAATTTGATATTGTTGTACCTTGTTTTGGTGGTGGTGGGAGTCTATTCCTGGTAGAATCCACTTTAAATCCCAGGATTCTAGGAAGTGTAATGGAGCAAAGCTTGTGTAACTCACATGCTTTGTACATTTCAGGCATCAAAATAATTCTAATGTTGTTGTGACATGCCCTATTTCCATATCAATTATTTTCTCATTCACCAAGTTGTACTGCTCACCGAATTGTTGTTGTGTATGGGTAGTTTGAAGCTTATCCTCCAAATCACTCACTCTTTGTTGCAACTCATGCAGATCCTCCCCACACTTGTTCACTACTTCGGTGATGGACTGCAGATGCTGTGTTTAAGTATCCTTGAGGTTTGGTGCTAAGCTAGGCTGAAGATGCTGTGAGACTTCCAAAGCTAGCATTTTGCAATAATATCACTGGGCATTGATATGCAGAGAGTCTGCCCTACCTGGGCTTGTTTGCTGGTCCACATGCTCTGCAGACGTTTTGGCCATTTTTGATAGAACTGCGTCCTCCCCATCATCTTCCGCTGCATACGTCTGGATGCCTGGGGAGCTGTAACAAAGCGATCCATCCCGTCTCTGAAACTTGCCCGATCAGCTGGTTGAATCCCAGGACCATAGGGTGAAGTCACTGAGGCAAGTGAACAAGAAGGAGCCGAAGCTGCTGCTCGTCACTGCCAACTACATTGGGCTCCAGAACCATAAGTCCCACTTTAAGATATTTACAGAGACACTCTCTGTATGCTTTGGGTCATTGTCATGTTGGAAAGTTAACTTTTGGCTCAGTCTGAGGTACTAAGCACTATGTAACAGCTTTTCCTTCAGGCAACCTCTGTACTTTGCGACAAGCAGCTTTGCCTCAACCCTGTCAAGTCTCCAAGTCCCTGTTGATGAAAAAAAAATCCTGCAACATGACGCTGCCACCACCATGCTTAATTATTTCATTACTATTGGGCAGGTGATAAACAATGTCTGATTTCAAGAGACTTGTCAGCTATTCATGATGAGATGTCCGACAGATGGCATTAAACTTTTATATAGGACTGAGGCGTGCACAGGTAGATTTCTGTGTCATCTGCAAACAGATGGTATTGTAAGTCAAAGGAAGATATGACCAAAAAATTGGTCCGAGGACTGGCTCCTGGAAAATGCCAATATGAGGGAAAGTGGGAGAAGAAGAGTTACCATTGAAAGAGACTTGGAAGTGGGACAAATAGTGGCAGTTAAAATTACTTTTCTGTCTAAATTATTAAACCAATTTCGCGGACTCCCCATCTCTGATCCACTGCATTATCTTCAAATACTGCAAAGATTAATTCCTAATTTTATCTGGGGTGGTAGCAAACCACGTATCCCTAAGGGCACCCTTCTCCAACTTAGGAAAGCAGGGGGTCTCTAACTACTATGTTGCAGGCCAAACAGCACAGCTTTCAGCATATCATGGCGCAGTCGGTACAACCTTGTGGGTATCAATTGAGGCAGCTGAAGAATCTCCTCTACCTATAGATAGGTTACTCCAGGTCCTTTCTCACATAAACATGTTAATACAGATATTAGACATACTATGCAAGTGTGGGATAGATACACCTTTTCAGACGTCCTGATGTCACCCCGTGCTTCTTATGTTTCTCTTCCACAACCATTCCTTTCCTCCAGGTCATTTGAATTATGCAGGTTTTCATTGGTGGAGAATGCATAATTTGCATAAGGTTTATGATATGTTGTCCCTTCAGTGTCTGAGATCATATGCCTCTGTTCCAAACTGGGTATCCCCAAAGATTTTAAGGTCGCTCTCTTGAATGTTAGGTCTAAGCACTGTATCTTTCCTCAGTTTCGTTCTCACTAATTCACTTTTAGTGCTGTTAGGTAAGTGCTTGCTAGGGCATGGAGTTTATCTTTGCCTATGGTCTCACTTGTTAAACTTAAGATGGCTTGGTACCTTATTAATGGGAAATCAGCCTGTCAGCTACTTTAAATAGTTCTTTGGCTAAGTTTCACAAAATGTGTGTGGGCTATTCCTAATGCCTTTTACTCAAAGTAAAATTTCTCTTTTTAAAATTACCTTTTTTAGCTGACAAAGAAGTTTTTAAGGATTTAATTCCCCAACAAGTTTTATTGTTACTAAAAAGTGTAAAATTTAAACAATACGAAATTTTGGTTCATATTTTTTTTTAACTATAGCACACAGTTTTTTTAAAGAACAGCTCTGTATTTGCAAAAAATTATCTACCCATGCCAACAATAATTATTGTTTTTTTCCTTTGGCTGTTCCCATCTTGAATTATATTAAATTTATCTTGGCTGGTCACCAGCTCAGTTGGCAGAGACATGCACAGGGTGCAGAGTCTAAGCAGCTGCACGGTCTTCACCAGAGCCTCTAGAGGTGAGGATGTTGTGCTGTGGCCAACTGCTAGGTTGTGGCCCCTGTGCATGCCGAGGCAGGTGACTGCCAACAGGCAGAAACAGGACATGGTACCAGAGCGAGGAGCATAGAGTAGTCAGGCAAGCCAGAGGTCAGGGCAGGCAGCGATCAGGAGTAGTCAGGGTCAAAGCGAGGTCAGTACACAGAATCAGGAGCAAGACAATGAACAAACAGGAACCTGGAAGCAGAGCCAAAGGAACTCCTTGTTCAGGCAACTTCCTGTTGCCCTTCACTTCCCTTCAAGGGCAGGGCCTGTGATGAGTGGAGCCATGTGACCTGCTGCATCCTATCCTACTACCAGAAGGGTCCAGGAGACTAGAGGTTGGTGGTGTTCACATCTCCATCCACAGGGGGAGCGCGTCTGTGAAACACTCTAGTCCTCTGAGGTAGTGGAGCAGCTGACTGGGAGTCACATGACCTAGACCAGGAAGTGAGCTGAGGAGATGATGCCTTACCAGAGCTGGTGCTGGCAGCAGAAGAGTGAAATATGGGTGGCACTGACTGAGGCACAGATCCCCTGGCCCTACAGGGATCTGTGACAAAAACACAGTTTGAATTATTTTCAATTTTCCTGTTATTTGCACACTTTTTGTTTTACAGCTGTTTTCACATCCTCACATTTTTTTGTTTTATATATAGTGCTGTTCAGTTCTATGGAGAAGGACGGGTGAAGACAAACAGGAGGCACCCTATCCCTTTAGCATAAGAAATGGTCTTCTCAAGTCAGTTGTTTAGTGATCTACCTAGGGGACCACAATAGACAATCTAGAATTTCACTTGTGGTTATCAATTATCAAGCATTAGGGTAAAACCACAAAATCCATTCTAATGAGCACAAGTCACAAAGCTGATCTCTAGCTATTATATAATTTGTCCACATTTTTATATGCAGTTTTTAATTGCGTTTTTTTCTCTTCAACATACAGAGAAAAAGTTATTTAATATACTCAAGGTTATTCAAGTTAGGATGGTGACAGTCTACTCTGGGCAATATCTCAGTGAATGCTCTGTAACCTAAATGGTACTGTAGTGTCAGATCTGAGATACTATAGGTAAATATTTTAACTAACTTTTTTCTCATGTACATGTTTTTGATATTGGGGAGAAATGATTGAGTCAGTAAATATTGCCAATTAAGCTGTAGGAGCAAAGCAGGCCAATCTAGGGCTGAAAATTCAGTGGGGATTCAAAACAATATGAACAACCTAACAAAGTGTTTCTCAATCATTTGAATATTGGGAAACCCTTGAAATAACCTTTCAGGGAACTCCTGCTATAATTAATATATCCACAGCATACAGTTTATTAGTATGGTTATCAGTGGTAAGAAGGTCTCTTACATTGTTTGTTATCAAGATGATAGTCAGCACAACTGGCTTAGTGGTTATCACCCATTTTCCAGCACCAGATCACAGGTTTGAATCCCGGCCAGGACTCTATCTGCTAAGAGTTTGTATGTTCTCTCTGTGCCTTCATGGTTTCCTCGCACATCCCAAATTAACATTAATTAGGTTAATTGGCTTTTCCTCACAAATTGTCCCTAAATTACATTAATGACATATGACTATGACATTAAATTGTGAGCCACAGTTGATATGGCAATGGATTTTATAAAGCTATTTGGCAGTATATAAATAATGGATAATAATGTCCCCCTTACAGAGCAAAAAAGACCTGGAAGGTCCAAACTTCTCATTGCTCAAAGAACCGCTAGCAACCTCGGGAGGAACCTTGGTTAGAGAATCTTTGGTATACCCCCAAAATATTTTTATCTCATGTATGTAAATATTCTGAAGATTAAACTTTTTCATGAGTTATCTTGAGAATTAACAGAATTACACTTATGTTTGTGTGCATTGACTTTCTTCCTACTGAATTCTTATGGAATTTTACAATCCAACCCCAATTATCTCTTCTTAATTAGGCCTGTTTTGAAAGAGATGTCTCAGGGTAAAGTAAACTTAATTCAAAGACCTAACTCACAATGCTAAGATCCTAATTTCAGCTAGTTTTTCAGCTTGATATGGTTACTAAATAATTCTGTTTCTTCCAGCTCTTAATACAGACACATCCAACTATATATATATATATATATATATATATATATATATTTAGTGAGATCTCTCATAGCAACGGGATCAGAGGGCAGCAGTAAATCAGACAGCAGACTTCAAAGTTGCAGTTAAAACAGGCTCTTGCCTGTCTATTTATTAGCACTTTAAGAAACAAAAGAAATGGCTCGGCTGAGCAATTACGTACTATTACTGAGATGGTCCCTCTCTGACTAACAGTAATGTAGTTTAAAGCAAAACCAATACAAGGCAGTCTTTAGATCACAAAACAAGTAAGTTCCTCTCACGTGTAAACCGTTTCATTGTCTTGGCTGGCTCCAGAGCCCTAAAGTTCCTGGCCGTTATGGGATATATATAAAATAAACAAAAGAAGAAAAGATCTATGTCACAAATCCCCTCTCTCCCACCTTGCACTCCCCTGCTGCCACCAGCAACTCTGCACAGGAACACAGCTACACACCTACACACTCTTCACAGGAATCCCATTCTCCAATCACTTCACGATATAGGTTTATGGGATTTTCTGACAGCTTCCATTTTGCCTCAGAGAACTAGAATATTCCACAGACAAGCTCCACTTTCTTCACCTATTAGGGAGATGTGAACTGCCTCTTCTCCAGCACTCCCTTTGGTGGTGGGTTTGGATACCAGTGCGTCAAATGGTATCCCCTTATCATATACATAAGGAAGCCAGTGGCAAAAGGAAGTTGCCTGAACAAAAAAGTTCTGTCAGGCTTTGCTACCAGGTTCATGTCTGCATTTCCTGATTCTTTTTCTGATTCTTTAGCATACTGACCCTGGCTCTGTCTGAATACTCCTTATTGACGCCTGCCCTGACCTCTGCCTTAGACTACTCTGCCTTACTGCGCTTTGGTCCTCTCCAGTGAGTAGCTACAAGACACACCCTCCTAAAGTACATCACCACTTGTGGGGTGTGCTGGTGAAGCCAGAGGCTGGTGTTTTAGACTCTGCACCCTTTACATGTCTCTGCCAAGTGGGTTGGTGACACCCCGCCCAGGACACCATTACAATCTAGGCACATCACCAACACAAGAAAACACTTCAGCAGCATGGAAAGCATTTAAGCTACACACCTAGCTCTGGTAATGTCTTAACCTAAACTCTACCTGTCTAGCAATGGCAGAGGTCAGCCGTCCTTCACTTCCTTCCCCTTTCTTTATCAAAGTTCCTTAACCCTCCCTCCTTTCCTTTTTATTTTTTCCTCTGTTCCACCACTTTTTTTCTCATCCCTTCTTACTTTAGATATAGTTTACAATTTTACCAGTATAAAAAGACCAGTACTTGAACATCCTAAACTCTACTTTTCTCCACTATGTCTTCATATTGTATGAGGGCATAACTCATTTTAACCCCTAAGAAAGAGAGGCCCGTAGCAGGGAAATGTGCGAGGGCCTGCATGACAGGCGTGCTCGGACTGCACAAGGAATGTGGGGGGGGGGGGGGGGGGGGAGAAGGGTTAAGGTGGAATTACAGAGAGAGGAGGGGGGAGTGAGAGGGTTGGGTCAGAAGTTTAAGGGGAGGAGATAGGAGAGGGTAAAAGGAGAGTGCAACGGAAGTTCAGGACAGTTTTTTCAGAGAAGAAATTGGGGCTGGATGCAGGTAGGCATTATGGAGTCTATTGACGCATTAATGCAGCAACTTAGGGCTGTGGCAGCCTCACCAGGTGAGGTTTGGCTGCAGGATAGAGTAGCGGAGGCAGTTGGGGGGACCCCGAGGGAACACCAGGTAGATAGGTTAGAGGGGCTGCGGCCTCGGAGAGTTAGGGCTCCGGTGTGCCTGAGCCCAGAACCATTTGTCAGAGCTCAGCGCCACACTGGGAGCCCCAATAGGGACCCTCCTAGCAGGTCAGCCGGGCGCCGCTTGCCACGGTCTGGGCCTTGCCTAGGGAGGAATCCCCGCCGCCGACGGAGCTCTGAAGGGGGAGCTGCGGCTGCCAGGGAGCGTAGCCCCCTTGCAGATTCAGGTGAGGCCTTGGGAGGGGAGGCCTCACCTGCTACTGTGCCCCCGCGTTCGGCGGGGGTGAGGCAAAAACCCAGAGAAAGGGGGGATGTGGCTGACAGGGGGCACAGCCCCTGTTTGCGGCAGGAGGGGTCCTGGCTGCGGGGACCCCATCCCGTGCTTTAGTCCTCCGTCCTGGGGGACACAGAAGGTCGGCTTCCAAGAGGGGGGCTGCGGCTGACAGGGAACGCAGCCCCCCCTCTCTCAGGGTGCGTGCGATGGGCAAAGCAGGCCTTACCTGAAGCCAGGGCCTCGTGTAGTGCGGGGCCCCGGTGGAGGGATGCCGCAGCTGGTCCATCCGAGGACGCAGCCGGAGAGTCATTGGCGGTTCGCGGGCCTATCGTCCTAACAGGCCTGGAGATGCGGGCCACGTGGCAGAGAAGATGGCGGCGGCCCCGCGTTTTCTAGGAGCAGTTTTGCCAGGATGGCCCGGAAGTGACGCGGACGAAGACCCGAAAGTCCCCAGATCGGTGGGAGGGTGGGGGGAGAGGGAGGTTTGGCATGGGGACACTGTACTGGGGATTGGGGGTGGGGGAGTTCTAAAGGGGGTGCTGGGGATGAATGGATGAGGATAGCAAGTGTGAGTGGGGTGCGGGGGGCCGCTGAGCAGTGGGGGGAGCAAGGGGGGCGGCCACATTAAGGATGGCATTAAAAGGGGTGGTGGGCAGGGATGTGGGGAACCTGAAAAGGGAGGGAATAGCAGGCTAGTCCGGGGGGTTCAGGAGGTCCTAGAGGGTTTAAAAGAAATGGTTAGGAGATTGGACAGAGGGGGTGACGGGTGGCGAGGGAATGAGGAGATGCTGGAGTGACGGCAGGAGACCAGTAGGGGAGGGGGTGCTGGGGTAGTTGTTGAGGGTTCTGTGGGGGCGTGGTCAAGCAGCGAGCGGAGGTGGGTTGCTTGAGGACCAGGGGGGGATTGGGAACGCGGGGAAGGGGAGGTTTATGTGTGTTTTGAGGGTCCGTTGGGGGCGCACTTGAAAGAGAAGGTAAAGGAGCGGCTTGTGAAAGGTGAGTATGTTGATATTTTTACGCTGCTGCCATTGGAAAGGTTTAACTTGGAAAGGCATGTTGGGGGGGTTGCCAAAAAGAGGACAGTGAATTGCGTCGGCATAGGTTGATACCACGGACGTTTTTAAATTGGATGCAGGCGTTTAGCATCATGGCTTGCGTCATTGGGGAAAAGCAGCCTGAATTATGCGCACCCCTTTTTTGTTATTTGGATACAATTCGGGAAGCACATAGAATGTTTGGCGGGATTGCCTGGCTGAGGTATGACGAGCAGCTTCGACAAAGGAAGGCTGTACGGCCATGGCTGAGGTGGGACAATAAAGATATAGGGCTGTGGATGAAATTGATGACGGGTCCGAGGATTGGTGGGTCGCAGTTTTTTCCAGGAGGGGCCGGCGGTCAACAGGCACCTGGGCTGTCGGCCGGTAGAAAAAAGGGGCTTTGTTGGCTCTTTAATGAAGGAGGGTGTAAGTTCGGGAGTAGCTGTAGGTTCCATCACGAGTGCTCCGGATGTGGAGGCAACCATGCCCTCTCGAGGTGTTTCAAGGCTGGGGCCAGTAAAGGGGAGATGGCGGTGGAAAAGGGGGTGACGCCGGTGAGAGTAGAAAGGATGCGCCCCTTTTTAGGTAAGTACCCGGACAAGGAGGCAGCAAGGGTTCTGGAGGCGGGGTTTTCTGAGGGTTTCTGGATTCCTAGTGAAGTTGGGGAAGGGCATAAGGAATCTAGAAATCTGAAATCTGCACTGAGGCATGAGGCGGTGGTGGAGGAGAAGTTGGCAAAAGAGGTAAGTCTGGGGTGGATGAGTGGGCCGTTTGCGTCGCCGCCGCTGGCAGGCTTGGTAGTGTTGCCGTTGGGTTTGGTGCCAAAGAAGGAGCCAGGTAAGTTTCGGTTGATCCATCATTTGTCCTTCCCGCCAGGGGGATCGGTGAATGACGGCATTCAGCCAGAGGAGTGCACGGTCGCGTATACGTCAATTGATGCAGCTATTGTGTGGGTGCGGAAATATGGACAGGGAGCATTGTTGGCAAAGGCGGACATTGAGGCCGCCTTTCGCTTGCTACCTGTTCATCCTCAGTGCATAAGGTTGTTGGGTTGCAAGTGGGGAGGGGAATATTTTGTTGACCGCAGTTTGCCTATGGGGTCTTCCATATCATGTGCACTGTTTGAAAAATGTAGTGCCTTCTTGGAGTGGGTGGTGCGGACGGTGGCGGAGGTGGACTCAGTCATCCTTTATTTGGATGACTTTTTGTTGATTGGTCCGGCAGAGAGCTCGGTGTGCAGAGTGTTGCTAGCGACGTTGCAGAGAGGTTTCGGGTGCCGCTGGCGGAAGAGAAGACGGAGGGACCGATGACGGTGTTGACATTTTTGGGAATAGAACTGGACACGGTGGCCAAGGAGAATCGGTTGCCACAGGATAAGCTGTCAGCATTAAAGTCGGAGGCGAGAATGGCCAGTGGGAGACGTAAGATGCATTTGCGGGAGGTGCAATCTTTGTTGGTAAAACTTAATTTTGCGTGCAGGGTGATCAGGATGGGCAAAATTTTTTGCAGGCGATTAGCGGCAGCTACGGCGGGGGTGAAGGTGTCGGCGCATTTTGTTCAGTTGTCAAGGGAGGTGAGGGCAGACCTGGCAGTGTGGCAAGGTTTTTTGGAGTCCTTTAATGGACGGGCGTTGTGGTTAGACGGGCCGGTTGAAGCAGTGGACTTAGAGTTGTTCACCAATGCAGCTGAGGCTACTGGCTATGGGGCATATTTTGGGGGAAAATGGAGTGCAGGGGCTTGGCTGGCGAAGTGGGTGGAAGGCGGTTTGGTTAAGGATTTGATTTTGTTGGAGTTATTTCTGATAGTTCTAGCGGTGGAGTTGTGGGGGGATGAGTTGGCCAATAAGAAGGTTAGGTTTCACTGCGATAATTTGGGGGTGGTGCAAGCGGTGAACAAGTTTTCGGTGCATTCGGTGCCGGCGGTGAGATTGATGCGGCAGTTGGTTTTGCGGTGTATGCAACATAACATTTTTTGTTTTTGCACGGCACATTCCGGGGGTGTTTAATGATATTGTCTCGCTGATGCTTTGTCTCGTTTGCAGTGGGACAGGTTTCGCGTGTTGGCACCTAAGGCGGAGCAACGCGGCTACCCATGCCCGGAGGGTTTGTGGGAGATTGCACTGGGATCATAAGAGGTTTGATTCGGCAGTCGGTGAGTGAGCGAACTTGGGTTGCATACTCGAATGGGGAATGGGATAGTTTGCAGGAGCAGCTGACAGGGTTAGGGGGAAGGGCTGACGTGGTTCATGTGTTGTTGTATTGGTTGGTAAGGGAATTTACGAAGGGCGTGTCAGTCGCGGTGGTGAACAGGTTGTTGGCAGGTATGGCTTTCTGGTTTACGTGGCAGGGGTGGAGGGATGTGACAAAGGACATTATAGTGCGGCAGGCACTTAAGGGGTACAGAAAAGGGTGCAGGGTGCCAGATAGGAGGAGGCCGGTGTCTTTTGAATTGTTACAGAGGTTGGTGGGGAGATTGGGGGAGGTGTGTGCGGGTAGGTATGAGCAGGTTTTGTTTACGGCAGAGTTTTGTTTAGCATTTTTTGGGGGAATGCATGATGGGGAATTGATTTGTCCTACGAAGACTTGTCCGGGGGGCATATTGTGGGAGGATGTGGCTTGTGTGGGTGACGAGGTGAGTATGCAGATCAGGCGCTCAAAAACGGATCAGGGTGGCAGGGGCCTGATGGTGAGGGTGTTTCGGTTGGGCGGTGGGTCACCAGTTTGCCCGGTGGAAGCGGTTGAGACATTGTTGGTAGTTAGGGAGAGTGGGGCGGGTCCCCAATTGAGGCATGAGGACGGGACTTTCTTGTCTCGTTTTCAATTTATTGCAGTCTTTAAAAAATGTTTGGGTTTGCTGGGAGTGGATGTGGACACTTTTTCTTCGCATTCATTTCAGATTGGGGTGGCTACGGAGGCGGCTCACTGGGGCTTAGGGGACGAGGCCATTAGGCCGATAGGGTGGTGGGAACCTAGAAGGTTCCAATTGTACGTTAGGCCTAATCTTGTTTGATGTGATAATGGGGTTTGGGGTACCCTGGGGTGGGGTTGTTATGGCTAAAGTGGTTTGGGAAAGGGGGGATAACAGTTGTGATTACTTTGTTTATTTTGTAGGTGATCAGCGGTGTTTGGTCTGGATTGTCGGGCACTCATACGTGTGGTGGGGTGCGAGAAGGGCGGACATCCGGCCGGAAGGTCGCCAATTGGGTTTCGCTTGGGAAGAGGTGATGGTGCGGTGAATCGGAGTGTGAGGCATGTTGTGGAGTAGGATGGTCCCGGAAATACGGAGGTGTGCAGCGCTGGATAGACCGCCGGACGTGTTGGTGATGCATGCTGGGAGTAATGATATGGGGCGCAGGGCAATTAAGGGTTTAGTGAGAGATGGGAGGTTGGATTTTTTTGCGGTTGAGAGGGGAGTTTCCAGGGACGGTGTTCGTATGGTCGGACATGGTGGTTAGGGCGGTTTGGAGGGGAGTGAGGTCTGTAGATAGGATAAATAAGGCTAAAATTAAAGTTAACAAGGAAGTGGGCCGGTTTGTGGCTCGGAATGGAGGCCTGGTAGTTCGGCATAGGGAATTGGAAGAAGATACTTGGTGTTTTTTGCGGAACGGAAAATGCGGGGACGGATTTCTGGTGCCTTGGTTTACAGGATGGTGTGCAAAGAGCGATTCAGGTGTGGAGGGGTGCACGGGTGTGAGGTTTCCCGTCCCTGCTCTGTGGCAGTTGAGGTTTGGTGGAAGGTAAGAGTTGGGTTTAATTATGGTTGGGGGGCACCCAAGGTGGTGGTGAACTCCCCCTTTAAGTGGTGAACGGTGGAGGCCCCTGAGAGGGTAGTGCGGCTAGGGGCCAGAATGGTATGGCAGTTTGGGTTGTTATTGTGATTTGGTGGTGTGGCGGACTTTACTTTCCGGACCTGCAACCTAGTTGTTTTGGGTGCAATTGTTTGGTGATAGTAGGAATTGGTTTTAGTAAACTAAGGGTTAAGCTATAGTTTATTAGTGGTTATTTATTAGTGGTTATTTAAGGGTTTAATTATTGTTGTTGTTATTTAACCACCTGAGCGTTACACTGAGGTCTAGATTTCTGTACCAAAAGTGATCCACTGTTTTTCATGAAATTTTTTTTTAAATTGTAGACCTGTCTCTTACAGAAATATGTCCGAACAAGGGTTCTAGTAGATATTATGAATATAAAAAATGTTTGAAACACACAATCATGTAAAAAAAAAAAAATACTTTTAATAAAATTAAAGGAAATTAGGCGAAGATCAGCAAAGGTAAGATAAGACACAGTGTTACACACTAGCCATCCAGGGAATAACTGGCAATTTTTAAAACTTTGATTCTGTATTTATTGGGTTTGTTTTGAATTATTTTGTATTTGATTGGATACGGGAGTTTGTATCCAATCCAATACAAAATAAGAATTTGAATTTGCAAGTTATTTACTTTTATTTTATTTTTTTTTTATTTTTTTGTATTGGATTGGATACTGGAGTTTGTATTCAATCCAATACAAAATGAGCGTTTGAATTTACCAGTTATGTACTTTGTATTAATTTTATATTATTTTGTATTGGATTGGATACGCAAGTTTGTATCCAATCAAATACAAAATATAAATTTGAATTTCCAAGTTATTTACTTTTATTTTATTTTTTTTTATTTTTTGTATTGTATTGGATACGGGAGATTGTATTCAATCCAATACAAAATGACAGTTTGAATTTACCAAATACAAACTTTGTATTTATTTGAATTATTTTGTATTGGATTGAATACAGGAGTTTGTATTGAATCCAATACAAAATGAATGAATGAGTTTCTATTTGAATTTCGCCCGCACACGCGCCGACGTCATCACGCACGCAGGGAGGAGCCGTTCCGTTTTTTTTTTCTCAGCCGGACGGCTTCTCCCTTCAGAGATCATCCGGCGCTGGAACGAGAAGGACGTGGGACGATCAGCGGGACCAGGTAAGATGCTGGCCGGTATCTTGTGTTCCGCCGGCCGGTATCTTACCGGTCCCGCTGGCACCCGACGCTGGAGAGGGAGATCGACAGACGACGATGGACGGAGGACGACGCTGGAATAGGAAAACGACGCTGGAATAGGAAAACGACGCTGGATGTGCACAGCAGGACCATGGAGGTAAGGCTGTGACAAAAATACGGGCTTAACCATCCTAGCCACTTTTTTTTGCCCGTACGAAGGTCGGGCTTACCGGCTAGGTGGTTAAATGAAATTTATTTGTTGTTATTTATTTGTTGTTTGTTTGTTGCTGTTTTGCTTATACGTGTTATAATATTCATATATGCAAAGTTAATTTATTGAAATTGTTGAAGTTTATTTATGGTTTAATAAACGGCAGCTTGCCAGCCACTTTAAATGCAACAGGTGTGGAGTGTTTTTTGGAGGAGGGGGGGCTGGCGAGGGCAAGAAAAAGAGGAGGTAAGTGTGGGGGGAAGTGGAAGGGGCAAAGGTCCGAGCTACCCTAGTCATGCCTTTTTCCTTTTTTATTCTCTATCCTGATAGCAGGTATAACCAACCTTTCTATGACCATTTTTAAGGTTTTATTTTACTCAATAATTCATAATATATGTACTTTGTTCTGATGTTTTTATATGTTTATGTAAAAAAGGCCTGTATATATTTAATAACATTTAACTTGACAATGAAAGGTCAGAATATAAATGATGGCTTGCTTTGTTCTCTTATATTTCTTACTATCAGATTTACCAGGTAATAAAAATATTACATGTGGGTGCCAAAAATTATTTTAAAATAGGTGATAGATTTTAGATGTAGATAGACAATGGTATGATTTATTTTCCTCAAAGTTTATTTTATTTTAAACAGCAGTGCATTAGTGGTCACCAGATCAAAAGGTTTTCGCCCCATAAAAGATGCAGACAATATTAGAAACCTGAAAGTGATTCTTATGCTTTCCCTTCATAAGTTTTTTTTTTTAAAAAGATGTTAATGAAAATTACCAATAATTCTAATAATTATAATTGAATTAGAAACATAGGAAAGTTAATATTATCATTTTCTATAGACATTGGTATTCACAACATTACTTTAAGCAGGTGGTCAGAGTCCAAAAGATCTAGCGAGGGATGAATGACAACTCATACTGTATGGGGGTGTTTAAGAACCCTGTCAACTTAGGAGCCACGTCAGCATCAGAGATTTCCATATTACTAGACAATGTGAAGTTCTGCAGGATGGTGGTGAGAAAGATAAACAGTTCCATCCGAGCCACACCTTCTCCAGGGCACATTCTTTTTCCTGCAAAATATTTTACTTTAATTTCTGAGTATTTTAAGGGCTATGCTCTATCAATAGTAAGCTCCATCAAACGTAGGTTTATGAGTAGACCTGGTCACTGCTGCATCACTGACTAACCATGAGAGTCAGTTTCACATTCTGCAGAAAAGTGATAAAATATATATCATTCCTCTTCCTGGGACCCCTACAGCACAATTAATTGCATTTAGGAAGCACATTAGAGACACTTATTAGGTTGTTGCTCAATCAAGCCTCCCAGTTTGACAGTTAGAGCAACTGACCAACGGAGATACCCATATAAGATTTTAGAAACCATCTGATTATTGCAAGTGATGATCAAATCAGAAGTATCTCTGGCTGCTCTTGGGCTGTTTATGACTTGGTTACCCAGATCATACAATATTAATCACAACATCTGGGTATTTATAGAGAGACCCACCTGCAGAGAAAGGCATGTTGGCATCATTCTTTTTGAATTTTCCATTATCATCTAGAAAATGGTTTGGATTGAACTTGTATGGTGTGGCGAACTGTGTGGGGTCACGATGGACAGTGCAAAGCAGTAAGTAGACATCAGTACCCTATAGGAAACACATTACAATACAAATTAAAGGTCCTACCTGGGTTTTGTGTATTATATTCAAAAAGTTAAAAAAAAGAGCCTCTGGTAAATGTATTGCATAGCTACTGGCTTTGCAACAGCTGTTAAATATACTGGTTAACAGGCCAGTAGGTTTCTTGGCATGATATCCCCCAGTGCAACAAGCCCAGCTTGTCACTGTTTTTCACAAATAAAAACTGCCCTCTTTCATGACTATGACTAAGAAAATGTCCCTTTCATTTTAGTATTCTGTTGGTGGTATGGTGCAACGGAATATGTAACTTGACAGCAAGTTGTAACTTGACAGCAATATGAGGTACACCTCTACTCGTGGTTCCACCAACAGATGGGTCAACCTTGGCCCAGCCAGCCAAAAACATTGCTCCTCATTATAAACAATGGGCTATAAATCCATTGTTAAAGAATACAGTGGTAAGCATTCTTACCACTGGTGATTATCAGGGGTGATCCTGTTCCCCAATGACCACCTGTTGGTAAGAATGAACACCGCCTCATACCTTGACAACAGGCATGTAGATTATTGTTTACATTGGTAATTAAAATTGAGAAGAAAATCCCCACTGTTCAATAAAAAATAATTGACTAAAGCTAGCTTGAAAAACATACAAAATATGAATAGTAACTTAATAATACACATTTATATAGTTATATGTTTCCTACCTTTGGGATATGATATCCTCCAAATTCTATGTCTTTTGTCACCATATGTGGCACGTTGAATGGAGCAATGTCACTAAACCTTTGAACCTCTTGGATTACAGCCTCTGTGTATGGCATATTTGGCTTGTCGTCCATGTTTGGTATTCTGTCCCGTCCAATCACTCGATCAATTTCTTCATGAAGTTTAGCTGGTAGGAAAAATTCACAAAAGATAAAAAAAGAATTAAAAATAGAAATAAAATGTGTTGTATCATTGTTATTATTTAGGATGTAGATTAAAGACAGCTATAACGTTTTACGCACACTTTTTTTTAACAGCTTAAAGAAGTATCATGGGAGCAAACAAAGAATTAATATTTTTTGCTGGATATGAGAAATATATTTAAACAGAAATGTGATAAAATGCATCTCACCTATACTTAGATAGCGTGGCTATATTTCTTTTGTTTTCCACATTTATTAGTGTCATGTGATACAGTCACTTACATGCCTACTTCCCTACGGTGAGAACACTCATTTACTATACTCTATGTATCTAGAGGCAGCATTGTCGACTTAAAGAAGAACTAACATTAAAAAAAAAAAATGAGACTTATCTATCCAGCTGGATAGATGTAGATCCTGCCTAGATCCTGGTCCAAGTGGTCCCACGTTGTGCTGTCTTTCTTCTTTTTTTGGGCTGGACACTGGGCACCGCCATTCTTCTTCTCGTGACGTTACCCGATCTAGCACTGTGCAGATCGGGTGATGCAATTTTCTCTAAATGTAAAAAGAAAGTGCCCATCCCAATGGGATCCCTGAGGCATAATCAGAAGGGGTGTTCATGAAACTGAAATAAAAAAACCGCTGATTCCACACATGTGCATGCCACAGCCTCTAGGTCAGATAGTCTGTAAATATATCATTGCTTTGCTGTTTTTAGATTAGGAAATTTTCTAGTAAGGTATATGAATTATACCACCTTGGGCTTTGGGATTTTCTTGCATATCTCTAGGTGTTTCTGTTCATCCTGTTGCATTTTCAATAGCATAAAATTTAAAAAAATCCAGAAGGAGGATGGGAACCTCTAATAATGGCCAAATCAGGTGTGCACAAAACTCAAAAGAAGAAATCTCAACAACAGAGCCCATGAGAGCCTTAAGAATATGAAAAGTGACTAACTGATTCAGCATTTGTAAAACACTGAAAAAGTTGGGCTGTTTTTTATATAGCACTGATACAGCTGTCCTAAATATTTTTAACCTTGTTATCTTCTAACTACACTTACCTTGCACTTCTGGATACTTTAGGAGGATAAGCAATGCATGCCGTAGGGTGCTGCTTAAAGTCTCAGTTGCTGCTAGAATCAAATTGTGGATTGTAAACAGGAGATTTTTCATAGTGAACTCAGTGTTGGGGTCATCCTTCTCCTATATGAACAAGAGACACCTTAAATTAATGGAGGAGGAATTATTAAATCAGGGTTAATCATTAGAATTTTTAAAGCCTACAAGTGATTTAATCAACAACAAAATGCTAAAGAATATTGGTATTTCTTTATATATACAACAGGCTTTGGTGATTTTAAAGTGTGCATGTATAAGACTTTCCATTGAGCTTTCCAAATAAAACCTCTGCATAAAATTACCAGTCAAGATTGCCAAATTGTAAAGAAATAAATTTTTGGGAAGGCAGTAAGAGATCATGGATCATTGACTATTCCTTCTATTTAAGGTAATGAACATATCTATTTGCCAATACAACCAGTACCTTTTCCATCTTCATTAGGAAGCAGTCTACAAAATGTCTTAGATTGCTGGGATCAAAAGTCTGCTGGCAGGAGTTCACTATTTCAGCAACAAATTCAATCAATTCTTTCGCCATTCTGACTGTCTTGTGATGTGGTCCAGGAATGTAGTTCATTAGTGATGGGAGCATACTATGGGCCTGCATAATCAAAAAATCCTTTTTTAATAATCATAACTTCAAATGCATAGGTTAATTGTCTTTCACCCAAATTACTCCTAAAGTGTGCATGTATATGACTTTCCATTGAGCTTGAATTTTCTTAAAATTAAACCTTTGAGGCTCTTACAAAACCTAATTCATATCAAAGAATGATATGAGTGGAAGATTGCATTTAAAACCAGAGGACTATCACACTAGGACTATCTTGTGACACCTCTCAACCTCAGTACTTGAGAATTCTGGCAGCATTCTGTCAACTATGTCTTCTGTGTTCATGTCTGTGTTTAGAACATTTTTGTTTTTTCTTAGTCTTTCCTCTGCAATGGCTTCCTGAGAATGTGTAAAACTCAAAAAAGGGTCCTTTTGAACTCCCTCAGGTGTCTATTACACATAATTTGCTAAGGGGGCTCTATCTGAATCCCAAGAATTTAACAGCCATTTCCAAATATACCTTCCCCAGAGATCATAAGACTACACAGCAAAGTAATTGTTTGCTAATTACTCCATCCGTGTGACCCCTATCACTGCTCTAGCTTGAAAATATGTTGACCTACTGATGTTAAAAAAATTCTTCGATGTTTTGAAATTGGATTTCTTTGCTGGTCCAGACTTATGAGACTGCATATCACAAAGCCTATTTTCTTTGATATCAACATCTCCTTAAAGTGAGTATGTGCCATTATTTTCAGCCCCCAGATAAGCTAGGTGTCCCTGGAGATTGTTTTCTAGGAAGTTCTCTTGAGCAGAGAAGAACTAGACTCTAGAAATGAAAACTGCTTGCTGTCCTAACTCTTAGAGGTTTCAATTCATAGTGTCATTAATTGGTCTTAATATTTATTTTTCCTGATTTGACCTTCAAGTGCAACTCCATCAACAACTAATGACTAACTTTAACTCTAACTTTATTTAAGGAATCCACTAGGTTCCTAGGCAAGACTTCAATATTCCATAACTATGACTAAAATCCTAAATTGGGCTTATAACTTAAAACCTTTCAGTTATTTCCAAAAAACTCTCACATATCCTACTCCCAATAATATTGATGGTCAAGTCTTCAAAATGATGTGGAAGGCTATGTAAAGGCTTGTTATGTCTGTGCCAGTGCTACTGTTTTACACATTCCTTTGTGAGTTCTCTCCTCCATGGGCCTTATTTATTAATAATTATTCATCTTTCAGAGATTGTACAATAATTTGTGGTTAGTTTGCACAGCATGCTAACATTGTTTCCGACCATGGGGTTCAATACATCTCCTGCATTTGGAAGTAAAATGGAAGACTTTTTAACAGTAGTCCAAGCTTTACTGGTAGTTGTCAGCCATCTATCCCCAGCAACAAATACAGGAATATATTTCAAACACCTGTAGAAGCACATTGTTCAATGTTCAAGTAATGCATTTCCTAAATAGATCCAGGTCCACTGCTGCAACATTCTGCAAACTTAGTGCCTTCTGTAAACCTCCTAAAAACATTATGCTTCCTGTGACTTCATATATTTCAGTGTTGTTTTGCGTGCTCAAATTCCTATGTTTTTGCATTCCAATTTTTTTAGCTGTTAATTGTCCTGTTACCAACTCTTGCTTTTTCACTATATGCTCTGGTGTTTTCTGACTGTGTTTACTCTATAGCTATAGAGTCCATCATCCCTTGTGGGGTGCTCTGGTGAACATTGTATGGTTCCTCAGACTCTGCACCTCATTTCAAGGCTTACATTTCTCAAGAATACAGTTTCCACTTTCTGAACAAGCCTTTAAACGAATACATTTTTTTTTATTTTAAACCGAATTAAAAGGATTCCATAATTACTCATCCTGGATTACGATCAACTATCCCTAGTATTACTTTTATTATTATTATTATTATTATTATTAATAAACAGGATTTATATAGCGCCAACATATTATGCAGCGCTGTACATCAAATAGGGATTGCAAATGACAGACTAATACAGACAGTGATACAGGAGGAGAGAACCCTGCCTGAAGTGCTTAAAATCTAGTAGAAGAGCTTACAGTCTAGTACCTATTACCTATTGCTCGATTATTTCTCTATGTGTGTGTTTTTTAATGTTAAAATGTTCTTATATGTTTTGACATGACAAACATATTCATAAAGATATGTAAAGTTAGTCAATGGTCCATGTAGCAGACTGTTTACCTGACCCCAGGGAGAGCTGGTTAGCTGGAATATCTCTTCCACAATATAAAGAAGTTTTGTGAACCTCTTATCTGTATAGTCATAACGATCTCCAAACATAATGGAACAGAGAATATTGGAAAATGCTTGCATAAAACTTTTGGAAGGGTTTGATGGGCGTCCTGAAAGAAACATGTTACTTGTTAAATTATCAGCCCCAAAAAGACATTTTGGTTTTAAGTTAGAACAGAAGACTAATAGACAGGGATAGGTAAAGCGGAGAAATGTATTCTCAGTCACAGACTTTTTGCTTTTTGGGGTTATAATTTATATTAAAGTTTCCACTCAAGATTCCCCAAACCTTAACCCAAAATGTACACATATTACACTATAGATTAAACTAGAAAAATGCAAAAATTATGAGTAGGAGATGACTCAAACATTTTCTAATTTAATCTATTCTGTACATGTTTGTTGAAAATATTTAGAAATAGACTTCTTTATAAAACCCTGAAACATAAACCCGTCACCAACATTGCAAAGATAAAACTAATAATCTTTCCTCAAGTCATATCCTTTTACTAATTATGGTACATAGATTTTTTTTTTTTTAACATTATTTGGGACATCTTCCTATTGCCACCACAAGCATTGAAATGTGGCTAAAAAAACCTAAACAGTCTAAAAAATGTCTAAGCAGGAAGCAGACTATCTTTGAATGTGCATTTGCCGAAGGTTAACAGATTGGTTAACTTTGCCCCATGATGGCCCTTCTCAGCCCGCTGGTGCTTGCATGTGTCCAAACAGCAACACTATTATCACATTTTTAGTTTATCTTCCATATCTAAAATTTAGGGACAGACACCAAATTTGTGTCACAAAAACCTATTTACCCCTTTTCTTCAAGTAAAATAACATTTAAACTGGTAAGTAGGCAATGAACAGAGATTACTACCAACCTTGCAACTTTTTAAAATCCTTTACCACGCACCGGGCCTCTTCCTGAATCTTCCACTCCATACTTCTTTTTCCAAATCCAAAATCTCTTAAGGTCTTTACTGAGAAACTGCGTAATATTTTCCAGCGTTCACCATTGGAAAAACTAATACCTGGGCCGGAATAAAATGCATTTTAGGCTCTTATCTAATTGCAACCAGGGAGATATAAATACCAATCATACCCTTGAAAAAAAAGATATTCATTAAATGAGATACTATTAGGAGATTTTATTCATGTCCAACAAATGTGTACAAAAGAAATTTGTATCTGCACAAATAGTTGGAGGCCGAGGACTCTGCACAATATTTAAACAAGCTGTGTAATCTTTGTGTTAATATATACTGCATTGTATGAATGTACTGGTATACTGAACATTTCTAAAAAAAAAAAAGTTTGTATGGCATTTTGGAATTCTAAACTATAGGCATTGGGGCATTTTCTAAACATTTATTACCCTAAAAAAAGAGCCCTTTAACTGCTTTTAAAAATGGTACATTTTACCCATTGGCTAATACCATTTTGAAATTAAAATATAACGTACATGATAAAGAAAAATGTGTAATGCATTTTTACATATACAATGTCTGCATCTTCAAACACATAATCCCCCCAAAAATGATACATAGATAGAAGCTAAGCAGTTGGTTGAACCAAGCAAAACCCACATTTGGATAATTGGATACCACCCAAGAATAAAGAAAAAAGTTTTGCAATAGGTAAAAAAATGAAAATTCATTGCAGTCAGGGTCCAAAACATGCTATGTTAATAGCCTCGTAACATTATGCACAATTTCCTGATTGTTTTTGAAAGCCATAATTTATGGTTGAAATACCATGTCTATATTCTTCAATATGCAAGTAACCCCCTTGTTGTTAATTTTTGCACATTTATTGTTAGAACCCTTTTGGTATGTACATTTTATTTTTGTGGGATTGGCACAAAATGCAGCCATGCTAACTTGCTGATATTCATTTATTTTGTGCTTGACTGTACATGTCATTAAATTTGAATTCGCTCTACTGAATTACAGTTGTTTGTAGAAAAATTGTACCGTGTATGCAAACTAATGTTTGGCTTTACAAATCTAAAATCATGCAGGTCTTTGTTGCAGAAAGGGACAGGCAATGTTCCTTCTAAAATGAAACGTACTTACGTGGCTGATTAGGGAGTAAATTTCAGCTTAAACTAATAAACTCTGTGACATCAAGCATTTTGTATAACAAACAGAACATAAAAGTCATAATGAAGGCTGATAGTTCTAATTATAGATAATAAATTTGCAGTATTTCCAATAGTTTGACAAAACTGCTAATTAGAACAGGATAAAGTAAATACCCAAAATACAGAATATATATAAAAAATAAATCCATGCAATCCCTATGATTTTTTTTTTTACCATAATCTTTAGTGAATTCAAGTGTTGGCAGATTTCCTCGAGCTCCAAAGTTATCATTTTGATCAATAAGTGCTTTCTTTACAGCCTCATAGCCACAGATCACAATGACGGGGTCTGAACCAAAGTATAGGGTGTACACTGGGCCTTACTGTTCATGTAACTGTAGCACAAATGACAAACATTAATTTTTATATAAATCAAACACAAATTCACATTTAGATAACACTCAGGATCATTATCTAATGCAGGGCATTTCAACTCATTTTCATTCTCATTCTTTGAGGGAAAAGATCTTTACACATTTAGTATCTCGGACAGTCGTCAAGTTGCAAAGAGTCAGAAAATGTCCCCATGTATGTGAATATAATGATCTTTATATGGTCCTGATCTAAAGCATTGCAGTGCTTTAGGGTTTTTTGTTTTCCTCTTTGCGAAATCACAAAATGTTTTGACAGTAAAACGATGTGAAGGAAATGGCAAGGTCATGTAGACAAAAGTAGTAGAACATGAATACCGTTCCAGGAACAGAAAAAAAAGGGAATGTACATTGTTAGGAGAGGCATGCAGAGGGATGATATGTAAGCATATTCCTATGCATATATTAAATGAACTGTGGTATAAGGGTTTAGAGGTACTGATTAATTTTTTATAAACAGCCTTAATAGGTATAATCACAGTGGCATTACAGAAAGCATCTGAAAATATGAGAATGGCATTGGATTTAGTATTTTAGTCATGGAGGAAGAAAATCATTGTGGTGTCTGTTTAGTTATAATGTTTTTGAGAGGCAATGCATACATACTCTTACAGTTCCCGTACAGTTTAAATGAAGAATTCCTATTTTGTACTGTTGGATGATTCCAAACAGGAAAATTCCTAATGTTGGTCATAATATAACAGACATAAGAACACAGTTAACAAAGGTAATAGAACCATAACAGTGATGTCAAGCCAGCTATCATAGTTTGGTGGCAAGATTGGCAGAACACCAATGATAGATATAGCAGGGCTTAGCTACTCCAGCTACCCGACAATAACAGCTGTCAGGTTGGCCGAGCTATACTATATTTGTCATTGACAGGTATATATCAGATCTCAACTCATCGCTCAAATTCCACTCTCCAGTCAGATGTTAGAAATGCTCTGATCAAAGATTGTAACTATCCAGCCATCACGGATTGTGAAGAAGGGTTTGTTATCATTATAACACCAAATGTTTTTTAAGATATATTTAGCACAGTCTAACAAGCCTTGGGCTATTTAAACTTGCATCTTCCAAAAAAATAAAAATGAAAAATCCTATTCAAAATTATAAAAAAAAAAAAATAAAAAATAAAAAAATAAAAATAGATGGTAAATTCAGCACTAGATCTAACATTAGGCAAATAATTCTTTGCTAAAAATGTTTAGAATATCTCACCTTTATAAGTGAACTCACTAATGATCCTATCTTTATGTTTAGCAAGTTTCCAATCGGGGCAAAGGAGTTGGACCTGGTGGGAGACCTTTCTTCTTATACATTGTCTTCCATGTGGAAAAGATGAAATAACATGTGCAGAGAAGTATCAGCACTGCAGCCAACAATCCTGTCAGTTCCATGGCAGCACAAAGACTAAAATGCAAAACAGCAATAAACTCTCTTGGTTCGTTCAAAAGGGTGGAGCAAAATTTGGACAAATTCCAGTGGAACCAATCTTTTTTAGATTATTTTTAATATATTACTTTAATGTTGAAAGTGCGATTAATCCTTAAAGCAGACTATTAGTCAATCGTCTTTTTATGTCCGGATTATTTTTGTAGATAAAATTATATGTGCATATTCACTCCTATGTTTCATAATCTACCTATTGTGCAATGCAAGTATTGCATATTTTCCATATTACATGGTAATGTGTTCTGTACAATCTATAATAAACCATACAAAATAAGATTTAGATTTTGCCCCATATGGGCACTGACATAATCAAAGAACTAATCTGTGTTATTTCACAAAATATTCCTATTTTGTGAACAATGATGGGTCAGTGGTAGTGGAGATATGGCGTGCATTTATTGTAACATCTTGGTAAAAATCATGTTTGTGATATTGGGGATAGCAATATTATTCACCTAAATGTAAAGAAGTGGAGGCTAGAGTCCCTCATTAGGGCCTTTGTTTAACAACAAACAAGGATTATATAATTCCTCTTATCAGATGTCTGTCAAGACAGGTCAATATGGTGGACCCTCCGAGTCACCAGCCTAGGTGGCAGAGACATGCACGGGGTGCAGAGTCTAAGCAACCGCTTGGTCTTCTCCAGAGCCTCTAGAGAAGAGGATGTTACACTGCGAGCAGTTGCCAGGTTGCGGCCCCCGTGCTTGCAGAAGCTGGTGACTGCTGACAGATAAGAGTAAAGCATGGTACAGGAACATGAGACAGGTACACAGGAGAATCAGCAGCAGCAAACACAGACCAGGACAACCGAAACCTGGTAACAATGCCAAGAAGACACTCCTTGTTCAGGCAACTTCCTGTTGCCAGTTGCTTCCTTTTTATAAGGGAGGTCATGTGGCAAATGGTAATCACATGACCAACAAGTAGGAGAACCCACCAACAGAGGGAGTGCTTGAGCAGAGGGAGCTCAGGTGGTGTTCACACTTCTGCCAGCAAATGAAGCAGTTCTGCAGAATATTTTCGTTTTCTGGGGTAAAAGGGACAGCTCTTAGGGGATGACATGATTTAGACTAAGCAGTGACTAGCGGACAGGATTTTTGAACACATTTATTTCCACTACACACTTCTCTTCAAAGTCATAGTTGGCTGAGTCATAGCTGGTTATGGAGAGCATTTTGAGACCAACTAGTCTCCTAGACCTAAGGAAAGCCCTAAAACCATTAAAAAGAAGGTACCCAAAGATAGCTTTGCCACATCCCCTTAACATCACTTAGAACTTCATCGCTTCAGAACTGAAGATGCGTGCCTTAAAAATATTAAAAGAGTATGAAAATACATTTTTCTAAAAGCCTTGAAACCATATTTAGCCAGTCGGCAGTTCATAAAATCTGAACCTGTGGAATTTTGAATTTTGATAAAATAAGAGCATCATGATCCATGTGGACACAGCCTCTCAGATAGCCCCCACCCTGCTGTCATTGGATGGTCCCATTAGTTCCACCTCTGTGTTGGCATAGAAAAAGCCATGAAAGTCTAGCAGAGGAAGCTCTCACTGATATCATTTTGTTGCTCAGGACAATGGCATTGACAGATTGAGCACTGCAGGGAGCCCAGTGTTTCGGACTAATAACTTGAACTTTCTGGACCAAGGCAAACCAATTTTCACCTAAGTATTATTTCACAGTTTTCCCTTTCATTTTACACTGTTGCTATTGTTCTTTGATTAGTCTTTATATTTCTGTACCTGTTTATGCACTGTGTTTTGTTATGTTTTTACTGAAAACTATAAAAAGTATAAGCTGAAGTTATGAATCATCTAAGTAGAAATAGTGTAACTTGCAAACTCAAAAACACTAATATAAACATTGTGATTTCTTATACATCCCTGTTTGGAGTGTCAGACATTACTAAAGAAGCAGAATCATAAGTTCAGTTGTCAAGGATTAAGATGCCTGCTTCCATCTATATTTATCTATATATCTATTCTATAATTGTGGTATAATAAACCCATTAACAATCAATCAAGAAAATGGCACCAGAAAATAGGAAAATGGATATATATGTATTGGTATTTGGTATCTGTTATCTAGGTCAGATATAAATAGATGTAACAATGTCAGGTAAATTTAATTTATTTTGTATTCTCCTTTAGATTTACCAAGTTTTTTTTGCCTTTCCTGGCAATTAAACCCTGCTTTTAGACTTCTATAACTCAAAATGAAATTTACAGTCAAAAGTAAACAAGTCAGAGAACCAACAGGTCCTACTCTGTATTCATTTAGACAAAAGGCAACTTAAAGTAGATAGTCTCATTTACTGTTTCATTACCTTAAACACGAGCCTTTGGAAAATCTTTAGCATAGAATAATTGTTTATTATATACGTAGTAAAAATATTAAAAAAGTAAATTTTAAAAGCTAAACAGATAAAATGCATAGCATTTTTTTCCTTATCTTTTTCTGTCCACTAACAATGGAATTGGCATGGCAGGGGACCATAAATTGCTTTTCTTCAGTTAGGTAACATCCCTCATCTGACAACCTTTGACTCGACAGTGAAGACCCTGCTCTCTCTACCTTCAGCATGTACATTTTCAGCAATTAGCACTGAAGCAAAATTCACGGTCTTAATTTGTTGTTTATCGGTTCCTTATCCAGTACCTGTTGGTGATTTCAATCACACAGGGGAACAATGGCCCACATATGGTGTAAATTCAGTTATACTAAATGAATGTGGGAAAATGATAAACCAGCAGGTCACAAGCTGTCCCTATTCACCACAACACCAGCTATACCAGTTGTGAGGAGTTACGCTCAGGTTCGCCTTTGCTGGGGTCAAAGGACACTTGTCCGGTTCATCCAACTCAGATCACACACCAAGGTATCAGTCTTAAGCTGGCTTGCAGCCAGGTTTATTGAAGGTTGCGGATAAAATAACAAAACAGCAAAAGAAATCCTTGCCTGTCCGGCACTTACTATACATCAGGCATCCCTGTCTATCAGCTGGAGGGCTTCTCTCTGTCAGCTCAAAACCAAACTTTCAGCAACCTTTTACTCACTTTTGAGCTCACCCAGACTGACTTTCTGAGTCTCTCAGCCGAGCTCCCTCACAGACGGACGGGGTCTGTGTTTCACTCACACAGTCCACCTGTCTGGGTCTCCAAACAGAGCTCTCTCACACAGTCCACCTGGCTGTTTCTCCAAACAGCTGAACTCACACAGACCCGTCTGTGTCTCTCCAAATAGAGCTGCACTGACACAAACCCCTGTCTGTGTCTCTCCAAGCCAAGCTACTTACTGAGCTCCTGGCTTTATGTTATATCCCCACCCTCAGTGCTTCTTCATTAATTATCTTACAGGTGAGAGTCTTCCACCTGCTACTTCACACAGGAATCTTGGGCAAATTACTTCACATACAAGACGAATCCTGGGCAAATAAATCTCTCTCCAACCTCCAATCCTGCCTTGGTGTCACACAGTATATACATCAGAAATAGTTGTATCAGTGCTCCTAAACTTTGCCAGCGAGAAATAAAAAACATTCCTTGCCACTACATCACAGCAGCAAGAGGTAATCAAGGATGCAGACAGTAATAGAAATTTAGGATTTTTTCCTATGCTTCCTACAATAGCCAGATTTCTTTTTTGAAAAGGTAAATGCAAATGATCAATGATTTGAATAACTAGAATTGAACTGCAAACACAGGAAAGTTTTATCATAGCTGTCAATAATACTTTAATCAGGTAGTTCAATAGATCTAGCAAGGGATGAATGACAGCTCATACTTTATGGGAGTGTTTCAGAACCATGCCAACATAGGAGCCAAGTCAACATCACAGATTTCCATAGTACGGTATGTAATGATATAATCAGTGTGAAGTTCTGCAGGATGGTGGTAAAAAAGATAAACAGTTCCATTCGGGCCACATCTTCACCTGATCTCAACCCAATTTAGCATGCATTTCACTTGTTGAAGACTAAACTTCGGACGGAAAGACTGACAAACAAACAGCAACTGAAAGCCTCTGCAGTAAAAGCCTGGCAGAGCATTAAAAAGGAGGAAACCCAGCATTTGGTGATGTCCATGAGTTCAATACTACAGTCTTTCATTGCCAGCAAAGGATTTTCCAAGTATGAGAAATTAACATTTTATTTTCATTCATTATTTTTTTATTTAGTCCAATTACTTTTGAGCCCCTGAAATGAAGTGATTGTGTAAAAAAAAAAAAAAAAAAAGGCTTTAGTTCCTCACATTTTTATGCAATCTTTTTGTTCATCCCACTGAATTAAAGCAAAAAGTCTGCAGTTCAACTGTCCAAATATTTATGGACCTAACTGTATATTAGGAGGCTGATTGACTTTTTGGTTAAGCATTTGAAAAATAGATACTTTAAGAAGATAAAGAGTGCATGCCAAAAGGTGCTACTTAAAGTCTCAGTTGCTCTCAGAAACAGGTTGTGGATTGTAACTAGATTTTTCCTTCCTACAAACTTAGGGTCATTTACGACCCATTTTCATTTTTTAAATGAATATAAGTAACACATAAATATGGTAAGAATATACAAAAAGTGAAATTATGGATTATATCTTGAAACATAGTGATACAAATGAACAAATTTGTGAGATGGAAAATGAAGTAGAGTATCAACCAGAATTCACAGACAGATTTGATGAGTCTGATGAGGATGCCACCACTGCTAAAACTGATTCCATTCCTGCTAAAACATTCAAACCCAAAAGTGGTAACATCTGTTGGAGTTCAGTACCTCCCGATGTACATGACAGACGAGCTGCTGAAATGTCATCAAAATGACCCCTGGGATCACAAGGTTTGCTGTGACTAGAGTAAGTGACATCAAGACATGTTTTGAGTTATTCATGCCATTGTCACTAAAAAAAAGTAATTATTTCAATGACAAACCTCGAAGGAAAAAATGTCCATGTGGACATGTGAATGACATTGATGAGGAATGCCTGGATGCTTATATTGGTGTTCTTCTTCATGCTACAGTGTACAGAACCTGTAATGAGGCCACTCAGTCTCTGGGACACATCATCAGGCAGAACAAATTTCCGGTCAACAATGTCATTTCTGACCTTTTGCATGATATCAAGAGTCCTCAGATTTGACAACAGAGATTCTAGAGCAAAAGCTGATAAACTTGCTCCCATCAAGGTTGTCTGGGAGAGATGGATGCAGCTCCTTCCACTAATGTTTCACCCTGGGTCTCAGGTGACAGTAGATGAACATTTTGTCCCTTTCTGTGGAAAATGCCCCTTTCTGGCAAATGGTAATGCCCAGTAAAGCCAGGAAAATACAGAATAAAAATCTGGGCAGCCTGTGATGCAAAAACAAGCTATGCATGGAATCTACAGATTCACACAGATTAACTAGTTTTTTGATAGTGTCTGATGCACACTCACAGATAGAAGTGTGGTAATGAAGGGTTTCAAAATCCTCACTTGTTTGGCTTGTCACTAAGGTGTGAAAATGCAATCAAAGTAAGCTGTTAAATTTAATTAGCCTCTTTCATTTTAATCTGAAGCCTGTACCAACCTAATATAGGTCCTGTGACTCATTTATCCAGAAAATAGACATCTATGTGCTCCACATGTCAAAACAATGTTTGCATAAAGATAATGCTGAGTTGTTATAATGAATATGTAAATATCTGTATTCAATAGGCTCATGAACTCCTGATGAAGCGCACTTTGTTCTGAGAAATGAGTTGATGTTATCATTACCCTTTTCATTATGTACAAAACTCTGGATTTAATATGTACCAACTTCTGGAATTTTTGTGATGTTTTTAGCCATGTTTTATGAATTATAAATTATTAAATCATTGGATTATTTATAATCCAATCAGCCTGGAATCAGGGAGGTAAAAATACAGCTAGCAGCCAATAGCAGTACAAGGTTGGAACCAGAAACTACTTCGTTCATTGGCTGCTTGCATTTCCTGAAATAACCTTTAGCTGATCACAGCCTCAGAAAAAGTGCAAGTATGCTAAAAAAGGAACATTTTTGCACAGCTAAAGGAAAGCTGAGGATACTGCAGGCTGCTGGACAGATGATCTGTGGGCAGAGTGGCAACATTTATTCAAAACAATTTGGCTTCAGACATTGTACTCTTTTTTGGTAATCTGCCCTCCAACACAAGAGGTTTGCAAATACACATGTCTGGCTTGCTACCACGAGTATTTATGTTAACATTCCTTACTAGAAGTTTGCCCCAAGTAAATTCAGGCCTTATACATTCTCTGCCAAGATTATTACAGTTTGTTCCAATCAGTTTGTTCCATCTGACTGTTTCTTGCTCTTCATTTCTGACCACTTTTTACCCAAATCATTACAGGAATATAATGCTCAACAAATTCTGAATTGCAAGGTTTTTCAGGAAAAACTTCAGGGTTGAAGCTGTTCCATTACCTAAGTGCTGAAGAGCAATCTTGGGTCCCTCTATAGAATTTATTGACCCTCTGGTGAAAAAAATTCTAGATCTGCCTTGCTTTACAACAAGGATCTTATTTGGTGGCAAGGCACTTGCAGGGTGTTCTGGTGAACACTGTGCTGTTCCACAGATTCTACACCTGCACAAACTAATTAATTTAGGCAAAGTCACTTGTCTGGAGATTAAGATCTGTTTATTCATAATAATATTGTTAACCTCCTAGGCATTTCATTGATCTTTGGATTTCTGTACCAAAAGCGGTACACTGTTTTTCATGAAATTCTTTTCTTTAAATTGTACACCTGTAACTTACAGAAATATGGCCAAACAAGGGTCTAGTAGATATCCTGAATATAATAAGGTTTGAAATACACAATCATGTAAAAAAAAAAATTACTTTAATAATAAAATTAAATAAACACAAAAATCAGCTTAAACAAGTATGCATAAATAAACCAAAAATACTGAAAATGCAATAATTCAGTATACTGTATAGTAGTATATTTTTCTAAAACACCTCCCTAGTGTGGTAAATTTTAAAAAGTCACATCCCTTTAGACCAAACCACATAAATAAATTTTGTATTATTTTGCATTGGATCGGATACAGGAGTTTGTATTGAATCGAATACAAAATATTTGAATTTCCCGCATGCACCGTCATCAGAAATCGCAGAGGGACGCATACGTGAACGCCGAGTGTTCTAATTCTTTCTTTACTTCCATGCAAAAAATATAACGCTTTTTGCATGAAAATTTATTTTAGATTGTAGGCCATAATTCTTAGGCATAACTCACCAAAATATGTCCAAAATTTAATCCATTTAATAAAAGCGGATGTCTCCAGAGGAGACAAAGTATTTTTTTCAGTTGTAATCCGATTGTCATACAATGTTGTCCTGAAAAAAAAAAAACAGATAATTAGGAATGGGTCATGCTGATCCATCCTTTGTTGGGGGCCACGACCAGGTGGCACAGAGCAACAAAGACCCCAGGGTGGGGTTCTCTGGTGAAGATCGGGTGCCTCCTAAACTCCATAACCTAGGTGATCCCTAGTTACCTGCCAGAAAGGGACCATAACAAGTAGTGGCAAGGTGTTGTACTGGGGGATAGCACATACCAAAGTCACCCACCCCATCCCAATACAGCTTGCACCCATTATCACATTTTCAACCTGGGCACATTTTTTAAATGTCTTCCCAGATCACCACATTTGCATCACACAAACCTATTTACTCCGTTCCACCAAACCATCTAAAATGGTGAAAAGGGGCAATGTACATGCTTTAACACAAACCTCAAACTTTCTGAATTCTTCCACCACACATCGGGACTGTTCCTGAATCTTCCACTCCATGCTTCTTTTCCCTAAGGTCTTGAATGTGAAAGTACGAATTGTTCTCCAGTGTTCACCATTAGTGTTGAGCGAACCCGAACTGTAAAGTTCGGGTCAGTACCGAACTTTACGATTTTGGGTACCCGGACCCGAACTTTGCCAGAAAAGTTCAGGTTTGAGTTAGGGCATTTATTAAAGCTTGTTGAAAGGCTGCAGGGCACTTAGAAGCCATCACAGCCATGCCTAGTAATGGCATGGCTGTTACTGGCCGGTGCATCATGTGACCCAGCCTCTATAAAAGCTGGATCACGTGTAGCACCACCCATCAGCTCTGAATAGTGCATGGACAGGAAGCAGGCAGCTGAAGTGAGGGACAGTGTTAGAAATCTCATCTGGCTATTTGTTCTGTTGGTGACCTAAAGTGAATTTTTGTGGGTGCTATACACCAGCTTTACACCCCTGTCAAAGAAATATAATAATTAATCTGGCTGTTAATTCTGTGTGTGACCTATATCATCTTTTGTGGGTGCAATGCACACTCTTTGTGCCCCTGACACAAATATAATAGTTAATCTGTCTGTTAGTTCAGTGGGTGACATATACCCAATTTTGTGTGAGGTACACCTGCATTGCATACGTGACAGGGAAATTAATATAGTTAATCAGTCTGTTAGATTGGTTGGTGACATATACCCATTCTTGTTGTGAGGTACACCTGCACTGCATACCTGACAGGTTAATAAACATAGTTAATCCGTCTGTTAGTTCGGTGGGTGATCTCAAAGAATGAGAGCATCAAATAAGGGACGTGGCCCTGGTCGTGGTGCTGCTGGTGTTGGTGGAGCTCCTGTTGCAAGGAGAGGACGTGGTCGATCTGTGCCAGCTACACGCCCAAATGAAACACCTTCCTCAGGTGCACGTAGGGGACAGAAGGTTCAGCAATATTTTGTAGGCCCGAATACCGGTGTACGAATGGTGAGGCCAGAACAAGTGGAGGTGGTAGTAGATTTGGTGGCTGACAGTGCCTCCAGTTCCTTCACATTCTCACCCACCTGGTCCCCTGCTGAAAGCGCAGAGTTGGCACCGGCAGCCCATGGGCATCTGTCTTTCACCTCACCCCCTTGCAAATCAGCCAAGCAGTCTGAGCCCCAAGTCATGCAGCAGTTTCCTTTGCTTTTTGATGACTCTGCTGGCAGAGTTTCCATGGACGGTCCACATAGCCCTGCTCCAGAAGTGGAAGAGATTGAGTGCACCGATGCCCAACCACTTATGTTTCAGGATGTGGACATGGGAGGACCACCGCAGCACGTCTCTGATGATGACGAAACACAGGTGCCAACTGCTGCTGCTTTCTGCAGTGTGCAGACTGGCAGGGAGGGCAGGGGTGAAGAGTGGGTGGAAGATGATTTGGAGGATGATGAGGAATCAAGTTCATGCGAGTGACGTGTGCAGTTCGGAGGAAGAGGTGGTGGTCACTAGTGTTGATGTTTGAATTCGGGTTGTCCCTATATCCGACCCGAATATGGCTGTTCGAATTCGGATAGACCCGAAAAACACAGAAAAAAAATCGGGATTTGACAGCAAAAATTCAGGAAAAAAAAAAAAGTTTAAAAAAAAAAAAAATTTTTTCCTAAATTATTTATTTGTATGTGTTTTTATTTTAACTTATTCTTTTTTTAATTTTTTACAGGTTATCCGACAATGACATTATGAATCATAATGTCATTGTGGGATTCCTGGACCGTGGGAGCTTTGCGGTCACAGCTAATTGAAAGCAGGTGCCTTCAATTAGCTGTAACCGCAGGCAATACGACGGCAATAGAGGTTAAATGGAGATACTATCTCAATTCATTACCTCTACTGCTCTGTGATTGGCTGAGAAATAGGAAACCCTGATGACAGCTCAAGCATCATGTATTCTGTATGAGTAATACATGTCACAGCTCCTCTAGGGCTGCGGGAGTGATCAGGGGAGCAGAGCTGTCAGCATAGTAAAGTTCTGCTGATTGCTCTGCTCCCTGAATGGCTGAGGAAAGAGAAATCCTGATGATGCTTGAGCTGTCATCAGGATTTCCTATTTCTCAGCCAATCACAGAGCACTAGGGATGAATGGGCACAAGTCTCCCCATTCATCTCTAGTGCTGAATGGCTGAGAAATGTAAAACCTCAGCCAGAGCACTAGGGGTGAATGGGTTAATAAAATAATTTAACATTAAAGCCTTGTCCTATTTTTTAACTTATATTTTAACCCTTTCAGGGAATGAGTAAGGGGATTTATGTACCCCTGTACTCATTCCCCAGGGTGGGGTGGTGGAGATCTGGGAGTCTCCTTATTAAAGGGGGCTTCCAGATTCCAAAGTCCTGCTAAAAATGTTTATAAAAGCCCCCATTGTTTTCAGTGGAAGCTTTCATAAAAGCTTAAAAACGCTTGAAAAAGCCTCCATTGAGTTCAATAGAAGCATTTTCCCGTGTTTATCCAGCGTTTTAATTTTTTAAATGTTGCAAGCAACGTTTAAGATAACGCTCAAAAACGTGCCTGAAGGAAATGTCCTAGTGTAGATTAGCCCATGGGAATGCATGGGGACTTCAAACATGGGCTTTAAAAAGCCTCAGGTTAAACGCTGGGGAAACAGTCCGTGTACACTAAAGCTGCATGCACACGTTCAAAAATTATCGTTAGAAACGACTGACGAAAGACTGATGAACAACCAATTGGCCAAAAAAAAGTGACCAAGGACGCCGACGAACGAGGATTGTCGTTGGAAATGAACGACCGCCACGGTGGATCTGATTGGCCGACGATCTTTCACTATCTATCGTGTGTACAGTATCGTGTCGTTCAGTGATTGTGCATGTTTCTGCGGTACACTTTCTCCTTTACATGTCCCTCCCTGCATCGTTCAATCAATTGTATCTAGCGTGGAGTTCCCTGGTATGGCAGTTCCACAGACAATGTGCTGGCGACAAGACCCAAGAGGTTTGCACGCTGTGCAATCAGAGCCTGAAGCGAGGCATAAATGTTCTAAACCGGAGCACCACCTGCATGACCAAGCATCTGCAGCTCGACCTTCAGTGGAGTAAACACCTCAAAAACCAGGAAAGATCTCAGGCTCCTCCTGCTCACTCTTCTGCTGCAGTCTCGGCCTCTTCCTCCCCCTCTGGAGTGACAGTGGAACCAGCCACTCTGCAAACAGAGGATGTGGCAGCAATGCCACCACCTCCGTCACAAAGCATCTCCACTCTGTCCCATGGAAGCGTCAGCTGTCCATCTCCCAAACACTGGAGAGAAAGAGGACGTACCCCCCTACCTACCCGCGATCCCTGGCCCTGAATGCCAGCAATTCAAATTTCCTGGCCTTTGAAATGCTGTCATTCTGTCTGGTAGAGACGGGGACTTTCAAAAACCTTATGGCGGTGGGTGTCCCACAGTACATGGTTCCCAGCCACCACTACTTTTCCAGGCTAGCCATCCCTGCCCTGCACAACCAAGTGGCGAACAAAATTAGGTGTGCATTGCGCAATGCCATCTGTGGCAAGGTCCACATAACCACCAATACGTGGACCAGTAGGCACGGGCAGGGACTTTATATCTCCTTAACTGCACACTGGGTAAATGCTGTGGTGGCTGGGCCTGAGGCAGATAGCAGTTTGGGGCATGTCCTTCCGCCACCGAGGATTGAAGGACGTTTCTCTTTGCCTCCTGTTGCCTCCTCCTCCTACTCCACTTCCTCTACCACCTTCTAATCCAGTCAGTGTAACACCTTCATCACCAACTTCAGCACAGCCAGGGGGAAATGACAGCAGGCTGTTTTGAAACTCATCTGTTTAGGGAGAAAAACCCCACAGGGCGGAGGAGCTGTGGACGGGCATGGAACTTACCGATGAGTGGTTGGTGCCACTGAGCCTCAAGCCAGGCCTGGTGTTGTGTGATAACAGGCGAAATCTCGTAGCAGCTCTGGGCCTAGCCAGTTTAACGCACATCCCTTGCCTAGCCATATGCTGAATTTGGTGGTGCAGAGGGTCCTGAAAAATTACCCTGATATGTCAGAGTTGCTGCAAAAAGTGCAGGCCATCTGTGTGCGCTTTAGGCATTCTCACTCTGTTGCTACTCGCCTGTCTGCGCTGCAGCATAACTTCGGCCTTTCCTGCTCACCGGCTCCACCGAACTCCACCTTGCACATGCTGGAGAGACTGTGCAAGCAGCAGCAGGCGATATTGGAGTTTAAGCTGCAGCATGCATGGGTGAGTTGTTCTGTGGAACAGCACCACTTCACCACCAACGAGTGGGCCTCCATGCGGGATGTGTGTGCCGTGTTGCGTTGTTTCGAGTACTCTACCAACATGGCCAGTGCTGATGACGCCGTCCTCAGTGTTGCTATCCCACTTCTATGTCTCCTTGAAAAAACACTTCGGGTGATGATGGAAGAGGATGTGGCACAGGAGGATGAGGAGGAGGAAGAGGGATCATTTCCACAGTTGTCAGACCAGTCATTCACAAGTGGCTCAGAGGGTGGGTTCCTGCACCAACAGAGGCCAGGTACACAACTGTCCAGCCAGGGCACAGTTCTGGAGGATGAGGAGGATGATGAGGAGGAGAAACCGTGTTCAAAGCAGGATGGCACCCAAAGCAGCTCATGTGCGTCAGTGGAGCGTGGCTGAGGGGATACAGAGGACACAGACGATACGTCTCCCATAGAGGACAGCTTGTCACACATGGCACACATGAGCGACTACATGCTGCAGTGCCTGCACAACGACCACCGAGTTGCCCACATTCTAACCAGTGCTGATTACTGTGTGGCCACCCTGCTGGATCCCCTCTACAAGGACAACATGTCATCCTCAATTCCGTCACTGGAGCGTGATCGGAAGATGCGCGAGTACTGGTAGACGTGCTGCTGATGGCATTCCCACCTAACAGAAGGGGGATAAGTGGAAGCACAAGGCGAAGGCGGAGGAGGGGAAAGAAGTCGCCAACGCAGCTTCGGCACCACCAGTACCTCAGAAGGGAGGGTTAGCATGGCCGAAATGTGGAAAAGCTTTATAATGTTATAATTTCCTCAATCTTCCAATGGTTTTGCGAAATCGGTTTGCTGAAATTTTGCGGAACCATTGTAAGTTCAAGGAAATTTTCTCGAGAATGCCAGAGGCATTCTCGCTCATCCCTAATGGCAATACACAAAGCCACTGTCAGTTCTAAAGTACTGCAGAATTGCAATTTCTCTGGTTCCAAAGTACGATACCTTTGTTCTGTTTTCAAGTAAGTTTTTCTCATGCAGTCTTGATGCTAGGAGTTCTGAAGCCTTCTTCGATAGTCCCAAATCACTCAACTCAAATCCCTTACAAACAGAATCCTCCTCAATTTCGAACTCTTTATCATTGTTGTCACCTAGTTCATCACCATAATCATGTTCTTAAAGAGAGTGTAGTGTAATGAAAACCAGTACTGGGATTTCATCTGAATGAGCCACTGGGCGTATAACCGATGGTAGACTAGGATACTCTTTATGTTACATTTATTTTTCTTGTTATATCCTGAAGTTTTCAGTATACAAAAATAACAGTCACTGAAATGATCTCCTGCCTCTCGCCAAACCATAGGTATACCAAAACGTCATCTTATAACGTGCTGCATTTGTCCACATCTGTAAACCCTTGACACACTGTTTGCACACCTTATGAGGGGGCCAAGACTCTTGATCACCAAGTTTAACTTTGAAATTTGCCAAATAGGCTTGCTCTACAAATGTGTTGATGTTCGCCTTTTGACTGGGAATGGTGCAACTGCCACAGATTTAAAAAATTGAATCAGAGTTGTTTAGGCACTTACGATGAGAAACAGCAGAGCCAGACATGATCTAAAAGAAAGGAAATATGTGTGTAAATAAATAAATATTCACTGCGTAGAGCAGCGCACAACCTCTGACCATACTGTCTTGCGTGTAAATTAATAGCCTTTACAAATCCACGCTACAGTAATCGCATTAATATATGCGGTTGACATGATTGAATAAAACTAACTGCACTTTCAGAATCAGCATACCTATTTTAGTGTAAATAAACTTAAAAATTGAAGTCAACAAAAATTTTTTTCAAAATTGTTCCCCAGTGTTATGTCATATCCTAGAGTTTAGAGGAAGTAGGCAGTGTTGTAAAAAAAAACACATCTGTACTCTTGCTTATGCATCCACATCCATCCCTGTTCTATTCAAGCCTATCCAATCATCGTTGGTACGTTAATGTTGCGCATTAAACCATCTTGTTATAGTAAGAAGGGTATTTTCTAGTATTGGCACATTTTGACTGTAATGTTTGTAATGATGTGGTAGTAGTTTCATCTGTTTAGTACTCGGGGAACGGTATGTTGTTACATATTGACTGTACATATAACTTTTTCTGTATGTACATTTATGTATTTTGGTTCTGTATATTGCACTGATTTTGCACTATTTTTCCTAGTTTTATCTTCTCTCCGTTGTATACATTAAACACATATACAGAAACAGTGTAGTAATTGGGAAACACGTTAACCATCTGTCAAATCATTTTGGACAATGAGGAGGGCAAAACATTTTATCTTCTGGATTCTACCCTGCGTAGGGTACCATGTTGGATAGCATTGGAGCTTATGGAGCAGCTGGAGGAAGTAATCGCTCCTCCCACATAAGTGATTGGGACTGAAGATTTTCTATGAAGAAGTGAATACAAAGAAATTCTAAATCCCAATTAGATAGAGTAGGAAGCCAGTAAGTAGCATATTTCAGTGATGCTTTTAAAGTGGAACTAAACAGATCTGTCGATTCCCCAAGGTTTTCTGGATCCGGTCCTGCGTCCGTCCTGGCAAAGCAGAAATGCCAGGTGTAGCCATCTTCTTTGCCCTTTTTCCACTTAGGTCACCAGATCTCACAGTAGTTTCTCTTTGTTGGGGGTGGGGGGCTGGGGAGTAAAAAGACTGCCAGAATTTTCTTTTGCCCCATAGAAGTATAAGCTTCTTCTGCGCATGCCTTAGATTGGAAATGCCCGGGATCGGGAAAGAGCAGCCAGAACCCTCCTAGGATGCATGACATTTGTATCCCAGGAGACTCTGTGCTCCCATGAAAAATGAGAGGGGCTTTAACTTTTTTTTTAACCCCTCTCCGCCCCACAAAAGGTAATTTTTTACATTACTTAAATGGGCTGTCTACTCTTTTACGTAAAGTAAAATTTTTAGTTTAGATCTGCTTTAAGAGACAATGTGACTTTGCCCCACGTCATTTCTGCATTTGAAGTTTTGAATGTAGAAGTCAAGTATACTCTACATGGCTGGGGTGGTTTGCTGATTTCTATATAGATAAATATTGTAAGAAAAAGTTAACCAAACGCAAACCGAAAAGCAAATAGTGTTTAAGAGATAAAGTACTTGTGGGCATTAGTACTACAGTGTTCTCCCCAGCTTTTCAGTGACCACCTGGCTGCTTTTTGGTGGTTACTGATAAGTTGGGTCACAACACAGGGGCCGTCGCCTACCTACAATTTCCTGCCACCCAGGTTGGAAAATTTTCTGTGTTGAACACTGTACTATAATAATTTTATTTTTATTATCATCATAATATATGTAGTAGTATTGTCCATTACAGTAATATGCCAATTACTAAATTAACGTAGATAATTAATACCTTTTCCCATCTTGATTAGGAAGCAGTCTACAAAATGTGTTGAATTGCTGGGATCCAAAGTCTGCTGGCAGGATTTTACTATTTCAGCAAAAATTCAACCAATTCTTCTGCCATTCTGACGGCCCTGTGGTGAGGTCCAAGAATGCAGTTAGTTCATAAGTGTTGGGAGTATGCTATGGACCTGCATGATCATAAAATATATAAATAATCATAGTAACCACTTCTAATGCATACGTTGATTGCTTTCCACCAAACTAGTCTTAAAGGAAGCATTTATATGACAAAATAAAGAGAATTCATTGCAATGCAGACCAGTGACTTAACATGACCTTTATGATGGCAACATCATAATGCTAACAGCCTAATTGGGGTTCTTTTCCTCTTAAAGGACAGGTGTATCCCCGCAGTCTCCCAGAGATGGAAGACATTTCAGTATTTATCCCTATGAATCTAGTGAAATGTAGGTCCCCGTCTCCTTCTGAGACAGAATTCTCATCACTTGAAAAGAAAGGGCAATCTCTACAGTCCTGTGAATCTGATTGCTGTTCAATACCCTAACTGAAAAGTTTTTGATCATCTTCAAAACATCTTCAAATTAGATCTTGAAGTTCCTTATAACTTTTTAATGAGTGGAAAGTTTGTGCAGTCTTTCATCAGCCTCTCTATTTCTTTAGCAGTCTTTAACAATTTATCAGCTATGTCTCCTGGGATCTTCTCTATATGGCACTTTTTCAGGGATTACCAATTACTAACAGCAGTTCTTAATGACCTTGTCCTTATGGTCCCAATCACTGTAACACAACAGTCATTGTTTCTTACACGTTTAAAGTGGAACTAAAATTTCACTTGTTAAATTTGGCATCAGGCAGGATTTTATTGCAGAAATAGACAGACAATGTCCCTTTTCCAATTAGAATTTTTCCTGATTGATCACCTTCTTAACTGTTAACATTTGCTAAGCTGCACATACAAAGCTCAGTGTTGGTTACAAAGATTTCCAGCACATTACAGCAAACCCTGCAGGTTCTGGGACTGAGTGTACCCCCGCGTGCGGGTTACGTCATTGTTCTGCCACAGCAGCCTGGTTTTCATTTGCTTATTTGTTAGATTATACTTAAAAGACTGTATTATATCTAATGTACTGCACTTCTTGGAAGCAAAATTGCGTTGGATCTGTCTTCTGTACCACCTCCAGCCAGATAAACTGGCAGATGATGGTACCTACTCAGCATGTGGTCATATCATCTGCTAAGACTGGGTCTAGGAGGTATGTCAATGCATAAAGAGGTATTGTGAAACAGCACAGTCATCCTGGCCCAGCCAATCAAGATGGTCAAAAAATGAGGAAAAAAAAAAAAAAAAAAAGAAGATGGCAGCATCCATGATTGAATGGTGACAGCTGAGTATAGACCAGGTTTAGTTCCACTTTAAACAAACTTTCATACCCATCAACCACTTTTCAACCATTTTAAATACCAAGGAATTAAGTGGCTTATTAGTGGTAAAGCATTTGTCTCTGGATATTTCCTTGTAAGTCTTCTCTTTCTGGTTTACCCATACAAATATAGGACATACATATGTCACAAAGTGGTCAATTAGTCCATGGAGGAATTTTAGAGCCATAGAGTCTGCCTGCAATGCAATAACTTAGAATTTTCACTTAACATAAAAGGGTAGACAACCCTATTATGTAAGGTAAACATTTTGTTTGTTTGAGTAATTTAAGGTTAGAAGGTAAGTATTTTTTTTGTTTTGGGTAGTTTTTGTTTGCCAACACCTCATTCATTTTTAGTTCGACAACAAGCGTTCATTGGTTCCTATTCTAAAACTAAACTCCTGGGAGATTTCCACACTTTGTGTCATGCAAATGGATATTGTAGGACAGTGCCATGCAGGATAATTTGGCTAGAGATCTTGAACAGTTTTGGTAATCTAACCTCCAACACAAGTGGTTTGCCTATCCTCATACATAGCTTGCTAACACAATTTTTTATGTTAAGTTTCCTTTCAGTAAGTGTGCCCCAAGTTAATTAGGTTATTATACATTCTCTGCCAAGATTAACCCAGTTTGATCCTACGCCATTTTTCTTGCCCTGTTTATGGCCACTTTATTAGGTTTAACAAACTCTGAATTTAAAAATTTCTCAAGGACAACTTTAGCACTTAAAGAGGAACTAAACTGGAATAAAAAAAAAAAAAAAATCACACTTGCCTTTACCCCTGCAGGTCCCTCGATGGTGCTGCGCCTTACAGAGATCCGGTCCCACATAGTACTGGAATTGCTCTTTATCCCAGTACTCAAGAAGTGGCAGGCACCGCCATTTTCATTCTTCACTTCCATCTTTTTCCTCTGTCTTCTTGGAACCTCACCCAATCTCACACTGCACAGGTGTGAGATCGGGTGTCGTACCCGCTGAAAAGAAGAAAATAAAAAGAAAGCCGGGTGCAGCGAGATCGGCATCTCTTTCCCTTAATAGAAAAAATGCCCCTTCTGTGCATGTCCAAAATTAGGGCATGCGCAGAAGGAGCACCCAGAGCCTCCCGGGATGCGTGATGTCTTGATCGCCTCGGTGAATTTCCACTATTTAAATAAGCCTGTTTCCAAAGAGAGGCCTAGAGAGGCCTAGCCCAGGGGTGTTAAGGGCTAACAGAAATGTAGTAATGGTTGGGAGGGGGTGGGCTAGCTTGGAGTGTGAGGTAGGAGGGGATTAGGCACAGGGAGAGTTAAAAGGGGGAAACCGGAAGTTGGAGGCCCTCTTTTAATAGGAAAAAGTTTTCCGCCCACCTACCCCTCTTTGTTATCCTTATAATTTGGAAAGTATGGGTGGTTGGGGTCTTGGAAGGCAAGAATCCAGCGCATGTTAAAGTGGTGAATTTTGGCAGGGGGGATTCTCTTTGGTGGGGTCCCCCCCTTCATGGTGAATGGACAAATATGGCTCCTGAGGCGGTGCCGTTTGGATTTTTAACCAGTAGGTTGGAGTTTGATAACATTGGGGATATTGTTGTTTATGGTTATGTATTATTAAAAGGGGGGAATTAGGTTGTTAGATGATTGGGTTATATTTAATGGCTGTTATGTTATATCAATTTATGTTTGCATATAAAGTGTAAAACTGAGTTATTTTGTCATTTACTTGTTATTGGAAATGTATTTGTTATTTACTTGAATCGTTTATTTATATTTTATGGTTAATAATAATTAACGGCTACTTGTCAGTCAATTTAGGTCCAAAACTGGTGTTTGTGTATTTTAATAGTGGGGGACACGTTGGGGACACGTTCTTATGACCCCAAACCCCTGCCAACAACTAATTTTGGTGAAAACATTCAGGGGGTTTTCATGAAATATTTTGTAAAAATGTCTCCACTAGTCAAAAGTTTCTGCATATTCTTACTGATGAACATCTTCTATTTACATTATGTAGTTCATTGATGTGTTTAACCCCCCATAGCGGTATTCCCAAGTGTGACTCAGGATGGATTTTACCATGCAAAAAGCGGTAATCCCGAGTCACACTCGGGGTCACTAAAAACATTAAAAAAAAACACACTTACCTTGTTCCGTTGTCATCCCCCGGCATCCTGCTGGTTCTTGCAGCTCCTTGGGACACGCTTTCTTTCTTCGATCTTCAGCCAGTGACTGCAGGGACGGTCTCCGGGGTTTCCCGGTGACGTTGGTGCTTGCGTTAGTGCGGGCAGGAAATTCAAATAACTTTTTATTGGATTCAATACAAAATAGCTGTATTAAGTCCAATACAAGGAAATCTTTATATAAATATATATATATATAAATTATACATGCTACTGCACAGTTATATTACAGGTTTCACAATTTATTTATTTTTTTAACAGATTGTGTTTTTTATTCAAAGTTTATTATTAAATTTATTACATATTGGACATATTTCGGTGAGTTATGCCTCAGACCTATAGGCCTACAATGTAAAACAAAATTTCCATGCAAAAAAAGTAAAACTTGTTGCAAGGAAATACGAACAGAATTAGAACGCTGGGGGGGTTAACTGTTCATCTAGAGTTCAGCTTCATACCAGTAATTTTTGATCAACATTTCTCTGGTTATGGTGTGGACAAAAAAAATAAATCATACCCCAGTTGAATGGGGTAAACAAGCTCTGGCCCCATTTCAATCTTGGGCACCCCATAATCGACAGATAAATTCTTGTGGCCAAAAAGAAAGGATTTGCATAAGCAACCTAAAAGTACTTCCTGATACAGACACTTGCCTTTCCTTTTCTCTGCTTGAATATATTCTGGCATTTCAATTTAATGAAGGGGTGTATGGTCCAAGGAATTGACCTGCCCATTTCCTCTTCTCCTTCTGTACTTGAACTTCTTCTGTTCAGAACGTCTTTCCTCACTCACCTTACTTACTTTTTTTTCTGTTGATGGGGAAATGAAAGATCGAGGAACCGCATTAATCACATACTTCAACTGCACCACTCAGGTGGTCGTGACTGAGAGAATGACTGGACTTTGTTTCCCCTCCTCCCGTGACAGGGACATGTTCTTGTTCATGTAGTGAGAGAAAAGTTTTTGTAAAGAACAGTGATGGCTAGACATGCTTGTACTGGGCGATAGCCAATGCCATATACTTGCATAACACGACTTCTAGCTTGCACAACAGTAAAACCTGCAGCCCCAACCCCCAGTGTTTTCTATTTACACGCAGCAGAGCCCCACCTAACAAATCAGTACATAGGATGGCTGGAGCTTGCATATTTCTTTTACAAGGTCTGAGTGGGGCAAAGACCATGATATTTAGGTATCCAAAAACCTAGCAGTTTTTTTCCATTTGTTGCTCCTCATTAGAGCCCTAGGCTATTATTGGTATAGCTCTCCTTGTAAACCACATAAACACTATAATTCAAAACAACACAATAACACATTTTCAGACTGGACACATTTTCTCAATGTTTCCCATGTCTACAAGTTATAAATAAACCCCAACACCACACGACAACCCCATGTGTCACACAAACCTATTTACCCCCTTTTATTTGCTCTAAAATAACATCTAAACTATTTAGTAGGGGCAATGTGCATGCTTTTATACCAACCCTGAAACTTTTTGAATTTTTCCACCACATATCAGGCCTCCTCCTAAATCTTCTTCCATGCCATACTTCTTTTTCCAAATCCAAAATCCCTTAAGGTCTTCACTGAAAATCTATGTACTATTCTCCAGCACTCCCCATTACAAAAAATAATACCTGGGCAGGAAAAAAAAAGCTGTGGCTAATGCAAACTATCAAACAGTGGAATTAGTAGTTTGTCTGTCTGAATACTAAACTATAAGCAACATTAAGCTGGTTTGTTACTGATCATTTATTTCCCATATGTGGTATGGAAGAACCCTATTGCTTTTACAAAAAAACAAGAAATTTTGCACAATGTTATGGGGTTATTAGAAAAATTCAACATTAGAAAACTTACAATAGTAAAAATATTTCATAAATGAATATTACTGTATGGGTGTCAGCCCTTCTGTAAAGTTATATCTTTAATTAATGAGAGAAATAGTTGTGTAACAGGTCAGTTCAGAGAAATTGGGGTTCAGGCATTAGAAGCCTCCAGCAATGTGTAAGTTAATTTTGATGGGCAGAGTTTATTTTTATGTTCTGATGATGCCTTATTGACAACATTTTAGATTGTGTTAGCCACAGATGCCCCCTATTTCACCTCTAATTTTGTTTACCTGGACCCCACTATTCCAGAAAAATTGGGGTTCGGGTGATAGAAGCAACCAGCTATGTTTAACAGGGCAGCACGTTTTGAAGGGCAGAATTTATGTTCTGACAAAGCCATGGCAATTAAATTTTAGGGGGTGTTGGTCATAGGTCCCCCACTTCTACCTACATTTTTGTTTTTTTTTACATTGCCCTGTTACAGAGAAATTGGGGTTCTATGTGTAAGGAAGTGGACAGGGTAGTATAGTTTACCAGTTCTAGTTTTGTGACAGGTAGGTATAAATTTAGGTGTCGCTCTTGCCCTTGCTATGTAAGTGGGCCCAGGGGTCCATAATTTGTATGTTTAATTTTGGGCTTCTAGACGTACATTAGAAAAGAGCCACTTTTAAAACAGCAACCCTTAGTTTTTGAAATCAAGACCCCCATATTTTGAATCTTGTTAAAGGTGGGGAGATGAAATTTGGGATACTGCTAGCTATGAGGGTTCCTGTGTTTCTGCTGTTTAGAAGATTTATACTGATATAAGATTTATACTATATACTGAGAAATGTAAGGCTGCAGAACATGACATGCAGTAGTCACACACAAGCACAGGTGTGACATCATTGTAAACGCCTGGTTGTGCACACCCCTTGGAATTTTACACACCAATTTGTACACATCCACCGGATTTATTTCATGGGCAGCTTTATTTAATAGAACAGTTGCTGAGCAAATTAAGATGGCAGAACATTGCAACTTGGAAGAGAATGAAGAAAATAATGGTGCCCAGCGACTGAAGAGAAGAGGAGAGGCAAGTGTGACTTGGTTTAAAAGTACATAAGTAAATAAGTACCTTACGCTGTCATTGTCCCCTCCCTTACTTTTGACAACAAAAACCTTTAATCCACCTTTAAATTTATTTAGATTTGTCCATACAGATTAGAGTGGAGTACCAACAATTTTGTGTACCTTTTAACAGTAACATTCCTGACAAAGTTTTAAACCTCCTTTCCCAGAGCCTACTAAGTCCTTGTTAAATTTAAGTCCTTGTTAAATGTACATTAAATGAGACATGGTCTGTAAGGTTGTAGTGTTTGGCGGCTATTCTGCTTTCCATTCTTTAGTACTAGTTTTTTAGTTTTCATTTTTGTTTTTTTTTTTTTATAAAGAATTATAGATTTATTAAATTATAGTTTATTCTAATGATCAGAACTGTTTAGGGGGAAGGGGGAGTAACTGCTCCTTTTTAATTCATTTGTGTTGGTAAATTTCAGCTTGAACTGTTGAGCTCTGTAAACATTAGGCTTTTTACAATGGAATCAGTATAAAACACCAAAAGACAGGGAATGAGTAACTGTCATGATTCATTCACTTATGTTTGTAGATTTCAGCTTAAGCTAATGAGTCTTTAAACAATATTGGGCTCTGAAAAAACGCTTTTTGTATTTTAAGTAGGAATATCCTAATGCTGGTTAATCATTATTATAGATCAGCATCAATATGCAGTATTTCCTATTTATCTGACAAAAAAGGCAATTTTATACCTGTCCCAACCATAGTAAATACTTTAATTTGTTTTAATTTCTTACCATATCCTTTAGTGAATTCAAGTGTTGGCAGATTTCCTCGAGCTTCAAAGTTATCATTTTGATCAATGAGTGCTGAGCTATGATGTGCACATAACTGTAGCACAGATGACTTATTCATTTTTGTATAATTCACATCTATTGCAAGGTAGGGATGAGAGAGAATGCCTCCAGCATTCTCGCAAAAATTTTCTCTAAACAATTTTGCGAAAACATCAGAAAAGGAAATTTAAACAGGAGGATTCCCAGAACTGCATTCGGCCCTGGGAATCATCCTATTTGCGATCCCCGGGGCAATAGAGGTTAAATTACCTTAATTACCTTATTAAAATATTAGGGAGGATTTCCAGGGCTAAATGCAGCTCTGGGAATCCTCCTGTTCGTGCAATCCCTGGGCACTAGAGGTAATTAACCTCCAGTGCCCCGGGGATCGTACACTCTTCTCAATGAATGCAGCCACAGCTGCAGTCTTTGAGAACATGCCTGGCAAAGGAGAACCTCCTAACCTTGTAAAATAAGTATTTCTTACAAATTATACATTTGTTTCAGATACAAATGTATCATTTGTAAGAGATCTTATATTACAATGTCAGGAGGTTCTCCTGTGCTGGGCATCTTCTCAATGATTGCAGCTGTGGCAATATTCACCATACTCCAAGCTGTGTTGAATCGTTCTATTAGGCCAGCGCCCGTCCAAAATGATCCTGGCCACCGTAACCAACCAGACCGCAACACCAAGTCACTCCTGCCGCCACCTCGAAAACCAGTCTAACAGCACAAATTAAGTCCTACTTGGAACATTACCCAAAACATAGCCCACCCTGGCATGAAGCCCTACCATACCAAGGGGCCACTCACCCCCCACAAACTTGGCAACACATGATGTAGCGCTACCCAAAATGGTCCAGGCCACTGTAACTGACCAAACTGAAACACCAATTCACTCCAGCCGCTACTTCGAAAACTAGCTTAACCGCCCTAGCATTCTAATTCTGTCAGTTTTTTGATGCAAAAAGTGATGATAATTTTTTTGCACAGAAATTTTTGTTTATATTGTGGGCCTGTAATTCTTAGGATTAACTCCCGGGTATGATAATTATATTTAATTTATTATAATCACAAAATATAATATAATACATAATTATAAATAATTTAAAAAATTATAATGAAATATTAGACAACAATGTAATCTTAAAATAAAATATACAATTAAAAATTTACTTATTTTTATTTCATGTTGTGTGGTGTTTTTTACTGTAAAAACTATTTAAAAGCAGATTACATTGTAATCTGCTTTTAAATTTCCAGCCCGGACACACCCCCCAATACATCACCTCGCAGCGGCATGGCCGAACCTGGGTGGTATTTAAAAGCAGATTACTCTATAATCTGCCTTTAAATTTCCCACCCGGCCACGGCCCCCGATGGACCGGCATCACATCGGGACCATTGGATCACCGCTGGAATGCGAGGCAAAGGTAAGAGGGCTTCTAAAGTAACCCCGAGTGTGACTGGGGATTACCGCTTTTTGCATGTAAAATCCACCCCGAATCACACTCAGGATTACTTCTAGGGGGGTTAGCAGCACCAAATATGTCCCACTTGAAACATTACCCAAATCATAGCCCACCCTAGCATGGAGACCTTGCCAAGGAGCCGCTCACCTGCCACGAACTTGCCAACACATGATGTAGCACTACGCTACCCCCATTCTCGGCCCACCACAGTATTTACCTCATTCTGGGTGTTGAACCTTGCCCTCAAGCGGGCGCCAGTCCAACTGGTCCTGGCCACCATCTCCAACCAGACCATAACACACCCAGGCACCCTAAGCCGACACCTTTAAACTGCCCCCTCTCCCCCGGGATGAACCTTACCATGCCAGGGGCTACTCACATGCCCTCTCTCTGCTAACTGCCTCCTCATACCCCACCAACCACAGAAGCACCTGCTAACTAAATCAACAACCAAAGAACAACAACAACCACCATGGACCTACCCTCCCAGACCCCGTCCCGCAACTTCACCCTCCTCTCACAACACACCCCAGAAAGAGGCTGGCCACAGCACACGCCCCCCCACAACCCCCTAATATAAGAAAACTAGTCACTAGAAAAAAAACCTAGTCCACTGAAACAAGACAATTTGTAGCAACCATGTTGTACCCCCCCCCCCCCCCACACACACACACACAAGGTACTAAGCAAAAAAGTAAAAATCTAAATGCACCAGTATTTCAACACATTGCCATAATAGCCAGAGGGGAGAAGTAGAGTAAATCACCCTCACAATTCCCTCAGAAGCAATAGCGTATACCCTGCCCAGTACTGACATTGGGGAGAAACTAGTACAAAATCAATTCCACAGTACTGAAACCAAGCAGTAATAGCGTATACCCTCCCACCCACTGACACCATAGAGACTAAACAACCGCCCCCCACCCCCGTACGGACACTAACAAGTAATTTATTATACTATCCAAACCCTGATGTTAGGAAGGACCCGACTCAGCCAACCCACAGAACTGACCTAAGAAGCAATAACGTACACCTTCAACACCACTGGCCCTGGAAAGTAAAAGAGTATACCCTCCAATACCACTGAAAATTAGGGAGGAACATAACCGACACAAGGGAGTAAAAGAGCATGTACATAACATAACTGACCCCCAAAGATTAATATTTGAGTATACTATCTCTCAGTACATACACCACAGAGCAATAAAATATACCTTCCCACTGTACTAACCTTGTGAGACATAGCATAAACCAACTCACCGTATTGACACCATGGAATAACAGAGTATCAGGAAGTAATAGCAAATACCATCCTGCCGTATCAACACCTGTGAGTAATAGCAAATACCATCCCACAGCAATGAACCCTGGGAGTACTAGAGTCTACCTTCATGTCCCCTACTCTCCCCCAGTACTGACACCAGGGAGTGATAGCAAATACCAACCCACCATACCGACCCTAGGGTGCAATATAAAATACCATTCCACCGTCCTGACGCTAAGAAGTAATAGCAAATACCATCCCCACCATACTGACACCTGGGATAAATAGTGTAAACCATCCCCCAGCCCCAACACCAGGGAGCAATAGCATACACACTCTCCCAGTACTGACACCAGGGCATAATAGCAAATAACATCCCACAGCACTGACCCCAGGGGGTAATACAAAATACCATCCTACAGCATGGAGACTAGGGAATAATACCAAATACAATTCCAAAGCACTGACACCAGGGAGTAATAGCAAATACCATCCCACAGTACTGAAACCAAGGAGTAATAGCAAATAACATCCCACAGAACAATAGAAAACATTATCCCATTGTACTGACACCCAGGTGAAAGTGTAAACCATCCCACGGTACTTACAGGAGGGAGTAATTGCAAGCTCCATTCCGCCTCACTTATACCTGGGAGAACCAGTGTATACCATCCCACAGCACTGACAACAGGGAGCACTAAAATATACCATCCTCAGGATGGCTGCCAGAAAGAAATAAAGCATATCTTCCCCCAGAATTGACACCAAGGCCTCGCCTTCCTAGTGCCATCTCCCGTTTCTCAGGTTCATCTCCTCCCCCACCACCTTACTTCCAAACTACATGCCCATCTGCCCCACCACTTCCGAGCCCTTCTACCTGAACCTAAACCCTCCTCCAAATTAACAAACCCCTAACTTTCACACAGTAGGCGATCTATCTGCCTGCTGACCGCCGATCCCCCCTCTCACAAAGCTGTCCCTGAACTAACAAAATAAAAGCTCTAACTGTAATAGAGCAAAATGTCCACTCACACACCCCCCAAAACTACTTGCCTTAGAAGTAGCTGTTTCGCCCGCCCCTGAACCCCTTGCTCTCCCCCATTTTCTCGAAGACCCCTGCTTCAAACTCCCTGTCGGCCACAGACCCCCCGCGCAACCCAGCTAGCCAGAGGCACCCCACAATATGAAGCAGCCCCTGCTGAAAGAGGCCATCCTGACCACTGCAGCCCTTTCCCGTTCGCTCTGCCATGGATTGGGATTCCTCCCTGTACTGCTCCCTACCTAAGACCCCCGCAACCCAACTGGCTAGCTGGAAGGGTCCCTCAAGAGACTCCTATGTAATCCCTGAGCTTTCTGATCAGCCCCCCCTCTCCAGGCACCCAAGAGGCCTGTGCCTCCGAGGCCGCAGCCCTGCTAACTTAACCAAGGGGGGGGGGGGTCACAAAATCCCCCCGACACCCCAGCTACTTTAGCTTGCACCCAGGCTTCACACGTCAAGCTGCTGCCCCTTAAGCTAAGCGGCCCTAAGCCTTCTCTCTCCCTACCAGCATCCTAACAGAAACCTTTTTCTTCCAAAAGAGGGCCTCTCACTTCTTTCCTGCCCCTTTTAACTAGTCCTATGTCTAATAATCTCCTACCTCACTCTCCACACTAGCACAGCCCCTCCTAGCTTTACTTCATTTTATTAATCCTTAACACCCCTGGGCTAGGCCTAGCATCCTGTCATGTAGGCCCTGCACCTAATTTCTTATGGCTACGGGCCTCTCTTACTTCCATAATAATGATCTTTCAGCTAAAATCCCCACGTCTGTACATCTCCTACAGTACAAATGAAGAATACACTAACAAGAGATAATGGGTATTTCAAATTATGGAAAGTACAGAAAAGGTGGTTGTATCACAAACATAGGAACACAGAAAATAGAATTACAGTGATGTTTAACTACCAGAGCCTTCAAGAAAATTTTATACCCAGAATAGTAATAGAGACACAGCCCCCTTCCGCATTCCCCAATGTGGATACATTATCCATTTGAAAACACCACAATGGGAAAATGCTTTGGCTGCTTACATACCAAGGTGACTTACTGACTTGTAAAGACTGCTTGTTTTTTTTATTCTGCAGCATAAGTCAAACATATAGGTAAGCTGAATCAATGACCGATACAGTACTACTCAGCCATTACAATTGCTCAATGATTGCTATTACAATTTCTTGGAGGGACAGGCAGAACCCTACCATACCTATAAATAATCAAGTATAGTAGGGTTCAGCAATTCAGCAAGGATGCCGGTTCAATGCAGTAGCAAGCAGGTTTCCCTCAATTAGCCACTTCTGATATCATAATAATTCTGTCCTCAGGTATGAATCCCTACTTTCCATTGTTCAATCTGAATACAGCATAATCATGTTTATCACTGAAAAAGCTCTGGTCTCCCTTAAGGCACTCTACTTTAACTGCCACTTTATTCTAAGTGCTCTTTGCCTGTAACTGCGAGTTAGAACATGGTACCTAATACCAGGAAGTGCTTGTACAAGAACATGGAAGGATCATTAGGTAAGAGACACCACTGCATTGTATACACCTGAGGAGAGAAGACAGACCATTGGCTTTATCAGCTTTTTGGAAAAATACTTTACTGAAAATGTTAACATTAAAAATGATTGAAAATTTAATGAAGAAACCATAAAATTACCAAAAGGACACCTTTTAGGACTGTTATCCCTCTACTATTGCAGTTGCCTACATATCATAATGATGGAGCATTGTCACTTTAAAGGCTTTAAACCCCTAAACTCTTGCAAGTCTTTTACCCAACCAGTATCTCCCATTTAGGGAAATGTACAAATTTCAGTCCTTTTAATCTCTTTGTGCATGATTTTTAGCTCTTTGTTATTGGACAATCACAGGAAATAATAGCAAATTTTGATATTTATCCATACTGGCCAAGAAACCCATCTTAAGCTGTCAGTGCTTAGCCAATACAGTGCCTGGTACAGCACTGGAATGGTATAATTATTCAAATTACATGTGGGGATGTCGAGTACAATATTGTGATGCACTCACCAAAAAGCCTCCACCCTTACATTACTAAACTCAACAAAATAGCTTCTTCAATAATGCAAAATCAAACAAGGAAATTAAACTCAAGACCTTTTGTTTTCCGAAGTGGTGCCTTTTACCCACAGAGCCACAAGACTGGGTAGAGAGCTGCACCCACCTGTAATGGTCATTTCCACATGGCCTGGTTCTTTACCCCATGTGAGTTAAATTTTGGTTTCTAGCATTCAGCATAAAGAAACATTGTCAATTCCAGCATTGTAAAAAGCACGGTTGAACGATGGCTCTAACATCAGAACATAAATAGATCTACTTGTTATCATTAAGATCCTGCCCCATTTGTGAGATTTGCAGCAAACACAGAACCTGACAAACTCTGTGCACTTTGGTCTGCAATACTAGATGTACCTAAATGTATATCTGCACACAATGTTCTGCAGCAAGCCTTCTCCTTTAAGGAAAAAGTATTTAACCACACATTCTGCCTGTGGTCCCAGTGACAAGATTCCTTATGGCATGCATAAAGGATAGAAAGCTTTTACTGAGTTGTCTCACCAGCAAACCCATTAGGAGGATTCCAGAATTTATGGTATGACCTAAACAAATAGAGATTGGCATACCTCTTAGCCACAGATAGAGTGTTTCCAAAGACATTAAAATATCAATTACTATAAGATGCCCCAAACGACAAGTAGTGGGGCTCCCCTCCTATTTGACCTTTAGAAACCATAATTGGGGCTTCATGTGAACAGCCAGAGACTTTCTCCAGCTAGATAAGTTGCCACACCAGTGCTCAGGTAGGTGGACCACCATGAATTTGTCTAGTTAGGTCCAATGAGTGGGAAGCAAAGGGGAAAAAACAGTTCATGTGCTGTTGCTGACATGAAGCAGTCAGTAAATCAGACTTATTCATTCAAAAATAAATAAATAGTAAATGTATAGATAGATAGTATATTTAGCACTAGATCTAACATTAGGCTCAGAATTCTTCCCTTTAAATGTTTAAAATATCTCACCTTTACGAGTGAAGTCACTAATGATCCTATCTTTATGTTCAGCAAGTTTCCAATCCAACGAAGGAGTTGGACCTGGTGGGAGCCCCTGTTTTCTGTACATTGTCTTCCATGTGGAGAAGATGAAGTAATAGCTGCAGAAGTATCAGCACTGCAACCAACAATCCTATCAGTTCTATGGCAGATCAGCAATTATGTCTCTTGGTTCATTTGAAAGGGTGGAGAAAAGTATGGATAACTTCCCGTGAAACCCATTTTTTTTTCTTGGGTTTTTTCCACTTCAATGATAAGGGTGTGCCTACCCCTCAAGGCAAACCATTAGCCAAATTAGCCGATAATGCTTTTTGTACGTGCACATTTATCATGAGACTTCAGTACATCTAACATAAGCTCAAATATCTTCACTATTGAGTTTTGCAAAAAAAAAAAAAGCCATGTATTGGGGTTGGTTTTAAAAGAAATCTACATGAGCACGGTTGGGTGGATTTCCAATTCAGTAATTCAGTGGACCATATATTTTCCCAACTGGTCGAATTAAGGCAGTTGGACCTTCAGCTCTGGGAAGAGTGTGTGTGTGCAGGTTTTGTGATGTAATAAACCAGGAAAAGGCAGACTTTTGTGTTGTTTTATTGGACTGTACTCGTACTGATCACCTTTAATGGAACCATGTGCTTTTTATTGTTTGTGTTGTAATAAAAAAAGTTTTGGGATTTCAATCAGGTTTCTGTGGCTAAATATGATAAATTGTAATTTTTTTAATCTGAAGGGACAAATGGGTAAATGGTTAATGTTCCCTGTATCCACATGCAGAAGATTTTTGCAATCTGCTTCCCCTCCAGATTAAAGGCAAAAAGCAGGAAAGCAAGTAAGGACAACTATCTTTTAGGAGCTTAGAAGAAGCATCTCAGTACTCACAGAAAAATCCGAAACAGAGTGAAAGGAAGCTGTAGTTGTGCAAGTTGGAGTTTAGGATGTGTTGTCCCATCAATATGCTCCAACACAACCAAGCTGTGAAAAGGCTTCTTCAAAGTAGAGCTGCCCATGCTTTCCAACCAAAGCATGTTTAAGATGTTACAGACTAGATGAACCAGCATCAAATCAATACAAGACACTTGGTGCATTGTCCTGCTGTAACAACTGTCTTAAAACCATTAGATACTATTACAATTTCTTCCCTGGTGATTTCTATGTTTTTGTATGCAAGACAGAATGTAAGTCCCTAAGTTTTAAAACCCCTCTCCATTCTTCTTTGTTTAATAAAGTTTTCTCATATAGAAGTAGTCTTGAAGTTTTAAAGAGAGACATGCCAACAAAAATGTCTCAAGGGTCCACAATGTCTGTGTGAGGGTGGGACGTTTAAAATCAGAATGGACTTTGGTAAGTAATGCAGTGTATCTGATGACTGATTGATGGGCTTCCCAAAAAGTAGAGATATGAGATTCTGACCCCCTCCTTTGTCTTTAAGATTTTGTCTAAAAGCAACAGAAAATTGAGATTTAAGGGCATCCCATTTCTGGAAGAAGCCATTCAAGCTCTAGTTGCAAATTATGTTAGTAGTGGGGGAAATACAAGCATCATGGGTGATAGGTGTGTGATCAGACCAAGCGAAAGGGTAACTATTGCTACGGCTGCATTAATTCAGAAGATCCCCAGCACTAGAGGTTAATTAACCTTTAGTGCCCAGGGATTGCAGTGGAACTGCAGAAGAACTCTCAATAGAGAAACTTCATTGAGAGTTCTTCTACAGTTCCACTTCGATTTTTTTTTTTCATTCAAATTAGAGCTCAGCGAATTTACATCGGCCATTCTCGCTGACAATTTCAGAAGTGAGAACGGCCGAATTTGTCACGAGATCGAGTTTTAAAAACGTGCTCGCTCATCCCTAATGTTAACAACATTTGAAAGCAATGACTACTGGTAAAGGAGGATAACATGATAAACTGACCATAGCACAACAGAAGGTAAAAGTTTTGTGGGAATTCAAGGTAGACAGAGATAGTCAAAATCACAGTGCTATGTGGGTAGTGAAGAAGTGCTGACAAAAAGAAAAACATTTGTATTAGTGAATATATAATATGGGAATATAGAGAAAAGGTAGGATCTGGAGCTAATAGAGCAAAAACTAGAAGGGCAAAGGAGATAATTTATACAATACACTCCACCCAGACACAAAGGTAACATCTACAGTAAAAATATATTATTATAACAAGAAACCTCCATCCACAAATAGGTGCATATCTAATGTGAAAGAATGAAAATGGCTGGTGGAGACTCACACAGGAAAATAGAAAACACAAGAACATTACAAAGAAAAGTAAAAGTTCAAACTGATGAAGTTTTGCATTACCGCTAAAGACAATTGGATGACAGACACTAGGAGATCTATATAAATAGGCAGGGTATATTGAAACATGTCATTAGAGTGTTTATAAAAGGGTAAGGAAAAACTAAGACAGGCATAATATAATAAAATATACATGTGATTCATAAAGCAAACCATATGCCAAACAAGCTGCTACAAAATCAAATTTACCCGATTTGTAATCGATTATACCGCCCCCCCCGCCCCCCAATTACAACACATTGTCAGATTATTTATTTTAAATGTTTTTTGAGCAAGCATTTAGAATGCTTTCAACAATTTTAAAGCAGAACTAAACCCAATATACTTACCTTTCCCTATTCCTTTGCAGAGGGCCACCATTTACATAATCCTTTTCCTATAGCCATCTTGATTGGCTGGGCTGGAATTCCCGAGTTCCAAAATAATTTCTCTGGAAATTATTTTTGCATCTATCAATTGTTTATTTAAACATACAGTAAAAAGGTTAAAAACATTGCTTTAATTCAAAACACCAAATAAATACACAGGTGGTAAAACAGTGTTTTTTTTTTAACTAGATTTCCGTCTATCTAATCCTACACATAGGATATACATAGCAAGTAATTGTCAACACAGAACATGTTTGTGCATACACACACACACCAGTCAAACAATCCCAATCCACAGATATCCCGAGGATAGAGGGCTAAGCCAACAACAAGATTTCAGGGGACAAAAGCCACCTTTTTCAAAATTTGTCACATGGATACATTCTCCAGGTTGCTTTCATATTCTTGTAGCCAATACATACCTGGATTTTCTTTGGTATCCCTTGAGGGGTGGCTCTAAGTGTACAAATATCTCCAAGAACACTTGTGAGTATATGTGGGAGGGATCTTTGAAGATATTTTGGGGCTTTAAGTCAATACATTGAATTTTGCTTTACCTTCTCCTGTCCTATTTATTTTAGTATTTGAACCTAAAGGGCTTAAGTGAAGAAGAACTTCTACAAATCAGTTGTACATAATGATATGGTTGTTGATGATCCTGGCACTCAATTGCAAAAATAAGTGAATTGAAATTTAACTAATGGTAATTCGGAGAACCTTGACTCAATTATTCTGGCAGGGGAACATTTAAATGTTATACTATCAGATCTAACAGGTAAACAAAATTTAATATGGCTGCCAAAGAGTGTTGTGGTAATAATGCATATAATAGATTACAAATGCAGAGAGAGAATGTTATGATTTTTTTCCCCAAAAAACTTCCACCTCAAACTCACAGCAATATGTTGGTGGCCACCAATAATTTCCCCATTGAGTACTTCTTTGAATTGAAAAGGTTAATGCAAATCAACATTAATTCTAATAACTAGAGTTAACTACAAAAAAAAATTAATTATTTGATATAGATGTCATTGACAGAAATATTTTAAATAAGGGGTCCAATACATCTAGCGAGGGATAAATGACAGCTCATACTGTATGGGGGCATTTAGGAACCCTGACAATTTAGGAGCCAAGTCAGCATCAGAGATTTCCATATTACAAAACAATGTGAAGTTTTGCAGAATGGTGGTGAGAAAGATGAACAGTTCCATCTGGGCCATACCTTCTCCAGGGCACATTCTTTTTCCTGCAAAATAAATGTATTTCAGTTTCTAAGGTTTGTAAAAGCTCTACAGATAAGCAGCATCCCCCCCCCCCCCATTTTGAAAACATTTTATTGCACACCTGTACAAAGATTTGTTGCATGTCCAAAGAAATCTCTGGCTGAGAGACCCACTAGGTTGTTGCACAGTCAACTCTCCTAGTGTAACAGAACAACTGACACTTAGAAAAACTCACTTTAGATATAATCAACCAGCTGATTATTGCATGAGAAGATTAAAATAAATGTACCTCTGGTTGCAATTGGCCCGTTTATGACTCCCGGTTCTCCTATCATTCTATGATGAAATCACAACAACTGGATATGTATGGATACACTCACCTGCAGAGAAAGGCATGTTGGCATCATTTCTTTTGAATTTACCGTGGTCATCCAGGAAATGGTTGGGATTAAACTTGTATGGGGTAGCAAACTGTGTGGGATCACGGTGAACAGTGCAGAGCAGAAGGTAGACATCTGTGCCCTACAGAAAGCACATTAACAAAAAAAAAAAGAAAAAAAAAAAAAGTAAATACAATTAAAAGGTCCCAGATGGGGGATTTTATTATAAAGTAAAAACAGTTTGAGAAGGTTTTTTATTTGTTGAAAGTGTCTATGTGCTTTAATAAGAACCTATGGTTTGTATAAAAGGGCACGTTGAAACCAAAGCCCTAAGATGTGAAAGCTTTTACCAGGCTTACAAGCCTGTGGAATTTCTACTTGTCATTATGTGACAGCACCGTGTCTACTAGGAACTAAAAAGTTAAATTTGCGGTTTGCATAAAATCCATTTAATGGGTGGTGAATTTCACCTTTATTTTTCTCAGTTTTAAAGGCTACTGTCCATCATGGCCCCCAAGGCTGTGGCTTGAAGTGCCATGACTACTAGCATCGACACTACAGCATTTCTATATGGAACTGCAACATGCCTTTGGTGGCCAACAAGCGCTACAGAAACAGGAATCAAGACGTGAAAGTGATTATTCATCATACTAAGATCACATACAGTGCAGAGTGACATGTGTATTAAAGCTATAACTTCTCTTTTGGTTCTACCTCTTTACACCTTCTCTCTCCCCCCCCCCCCCGTCTATCCCTCTTTCCTCCTTAGACTTTATCTCTCTCCCCTATCCATTCTCTTCTCTTTCGCCATCTTTATAGATTATTCCTCTCGCCACCTTTTCCTTCCCCCCTTCTCTATCCTATATTTCTTCTATCCCTCTCTCCCCAATCTCATCTTTCATTGCCCTCCCCTTTTGCCTCTTGGGTCAAGCCAACGGTAGCTTAGCAGCAAGGCACACGTGGTACATCTCCACTTGTGGTACCACCAATAGTTTATTGGGATTTGTCTACTTGAACATCTGTACCACCTTCATCCTCCCCCTACATTTACACTTCTTGCTTATTGTCCACCTTTTATTTGGACAATCCCTCTACATAGTAAACAACAACCTCCTTTGCACCTTAAAAGCCCCACAGAGCATACTGCAATGCCCAAGGAATATGGTTCCACGCTATGTTTATACTACTCTGCCTAGGTGACCACAAACACAGCAAAGGAGCTGTAGAAGCTATGTGGAGGAACACTATTCCAGTTGTCTGCATGCTGGAACAGACAAATCTTAGGGTTCAGAGTGCTACAGTCACCAGATGAGGAAAAATAGAAGAAGAATGAGAAGAAAGAAGACCTGCCATTCTCCTAAAAGGAACACCAGCTGTGCAGTGCCCAATGCAGGTGGAGTGGCTTCAGTCGAAAAAGGGAGGCTTCCTCTTGGTCATATATCTACTCCTAAAACATGGGTGGAGGAAGAGAAATGAGAGGACGTTCTTGAAACTGAATAACCAGGCTTGTATTTCTATTAATATTAGCTGTAACAGGCAGCTGTTGTCTGCTGTGCGAATTAAAAACTGGCTTGAAGCTGCTTCTACCAAAACATTGGAACAGTATATGTGATTGGTGAGCATGATCATAGGCTAATGTTCATCAGGGGTGGATCAGGGCTCTACTAGAAACTAGCTTGAGTAGACCTTTTCAGTTTTATCAGAATTGAACATTGGATGTTTCTGCACGTTGTAAATGCTGAAAAAACACACACACATATATTATTAATGTTTTCTACCTTGGGTATATGATATCCTCTAAATTCTCTATCTTTTGTCACCATATGTGGCACATTGATTGGACCAATGTCACTAAATCTCTGCACTTCTTCGATTACAGCCTGTGTGTATGGCATATTTAGCTTGTCATCCATGTTTGGCATTCTGTCTCGTCCAATCACTCAATCAATTTCCTCATGAAGTTTAGCTGGTAGGAATACACACAAGATAAAAAGAAAATAAAAATACAATACAATGTTCATTAACAAGAGCTATACATTTTACATACAGAAGCAGAATTGGCTTCATCCAGTTTAATGATGTCCTTGCATATCTCTAGGTGTTAATAAAACAGTATTTATATAGCGCCAATATATTACACAGCATTGTACCCTAAACAGGGTTCCTTTTACTCATGGTGCATTTTTAAAGTAAGAAAAAGCAGGTGTGCAGACACAGAAACTGAAGAGGGGAGAGCTCAACAATATAGTCTATGAGAGATTGACCAGACAATTTCTAGTTCAGCATATGCAAAAAAACCTAAATATCTGTTTGGAGATACAGCGGCCTCAATTGTTTTCACCTTTATATCCTCTAGCTAAATTTACCTTGTACGTCTGGATGCTTTAGGAAGATGAGCAGTGCATGCCGCACTGTGCTGGTCACGGTCTCAGTTGCTGCCAAAAACAGGTTGTGGAGTGTACACAGGAGATTTTTCATAGTGAACTCAGTGTTGGGGTCATCCTTCCCCTAGAATGACAACAGTGACACCTTAGACAATTGGAGGATAAACCATTAAATTGGGCTCACTGGGACACTTAACTAGCTTAACTAGGTGGATGATGCCCCAGCTCTTCCCACATGAGTGTTTGGGCCTGAAGATTGTCTAATAAAAAAAGTTTTGTTCTATTCTCCCTATTAGATGGGGTAGGAAGGTAGCAAGGAACATTTATCAGTGACTTTACAAATCTGAAAAGGCTTTTAGGAAACATGGATTGCTTTGTAGTTTTGAAATGTAGAAGTCAAGCGTCAGAGGATGGTTTGTGGAGTTCTTTACCCAAAATCCGAAAGACAATATTCTATTTAAAAAGGTAACATCTATTAGCCATAGCAGCAACATCCTGATTACTAAGTTAGACCTATATAATAAATACCTTTTCTATCTTGATTAGAAAGCAGTCAACAAAATGTCTTGGGTTGCTGGGATCCAATGTCTGCTGGCAGGAGTTCACTATTTCAGCAACAAATTCAATAAATTCTTCTGTCATTCTGACCGTCTTGTGATGCGGTCCAGGAATGCAGCTCATTAGTGTTGGGAGTATGCTATGGGCCTGCATGATCAAAAATATGTATTTAAATATTAGTAACCACTTCAAATACATAGGATTCTTTTCACTCCACCCAGATTAGTCCTAAAGGGAGCATGTGTATGACTGTGGGAGAATAAAATCTATACAGGTGGTCCCCGGGTTACATACGAGATAGGGACTGTAGATTTGTGCTTACATTTGTATTCAATTTGTATGCAAGTCGGAACAGGTACATTATTTTAATCAATGCGATTAGGACAGATGTTTGTTTCAACATATTATTAGGTAGTATGGTGTCAGTCCTCACTGACAACATATTATTAGGTAGTATGGTGTCAGTCCTCACTGACAACATATTATTAGGTAGTATGGTGTCAGTCCTCACTGACAACATATTATTAGGTAGTATGGTGTGAGTTAATCAAAAACAAAGCAAAACATAAATCTTTATGGAGCCTTGACATTAATTAACTTGTGGAGCAAGCTGTGCTTTGATATGCAAAAAGAATTAACTGCAGAGTTTGTCTTGATCATTAAAGAGTTATAGAGGCTGCAGAAAGAGCTCAACCCCCTAAGGTCACCAACAACCTCAGCTGTGTTTAGCAAAAGATTTCTTCTGCAAGTCATGAAAACCACCCCGCAAGCCTCCATTCTGCACACAGCGAGCAGGGAAGCCCATTCGTATCTACGTCGTCCGTATGTCGAATGTCCTTAACCCGGGGACTACCTGTATTTAAAGGAATTGGATCATTTTTTTTTCTCCAAGTGTAATGAAGTGATTTCACATAACCTTTATGATGGTACGAACAGCCTAATTTGGACAGCTGTATTTTCTTAGTCTCCCTGGGAATGAAGACATTTCAAAATAAATTGCTTAGAATCTCAAGTAAATTCTTGTGGGTCTCAATCCTCCTCTCAATTCTCATTTCCTAAAAAAGAGGAATCTTTCCAGAACTGTAAATCTGATTGCTGTCCACTACCTTAATTGCAGATTTCTTTTGATTGTTCCTAGACCTTAAAATGATTTAAAATCTGAGGCTGGCACTGTGATGCCTTTAAGCGTCTCCAATTCTGTAGCAGTATTCATCATTTTGTCAACTATGTCTCTTGGGATCTTCTCCGAGTGTTCATATATATGTGGAGGACATTGTTTTCCTGATCTGCCCACTCCTGCAATGGCTTCCTGAGAATGTCTTGTATGCCAAACTTAAAGTGCCTTTTTGAACTCCCACAGGTGTCTATGATAGTTTCCAAAAAGGCCCCTGTTTAGACCCCAAGGAAACAACAGCCAACTGTAGAAGATAACAGAGCCCTGCTTATACTGTATAACTCACTATTTACCTGACCCCAGGGAGAGCTGGTAAGCCGGAATACCTCATTCACAATATAAAGTAGTTTTGTGAATTTCTTATCTTTATAGTCATATCGATCTCCAAATAAGATGGAACATACAATATTGCAAAACGCTTGCATAATATGTTTTGAAGGGTTTAGCTGGTGTCGTGAAGAAAAAAAAATATTAAATTATCAGCTTTAAATATCCTAGGATAGAACAAAGCAGGGATAATTTTATTAGCAATCAATTTTCATTCAAGACATGTTCCCATGACCTCCCCCCCCCCCCCTTCTCAGGGGCTTTGAAACAAACCTGTAAAATTGACAAGGTAAATGTCACGGATAATGGGGAGGGGAGGAAAACAGAAGGATAAATACAAAGGACTAGGCCTTCAAAGGCTAGGAAGAAGGAAACGGTCCCCCCTACAGACATCCTAACCTACCCCTGACTCCTGACAGTATGAATAGCCCCTGATGGTGGGAATATTCATACACTGGAACATAGGCCCTAGTAGCCCTGAATTGCCCTAGGAGTAGTGACTTGGCTTGAGACTACTGGTTCCTTCCCGGATGAAAGAACCAGCGTCTCCCTGAGGCCTAGTAACAATAGAACAACAAAACACCAAAAGTAGTTCAACTTATCTTAAATAGCAAATAGAGGAGCAGGAACCCTAAAGAGGACAACACACCAGCTCTTCACATCCCAGAAGTGAATATCAACTGCATAGCATGAAGTGTGAGGCCAAACTAAATGGGGGAGCAGTAATGACCACCAGCTGCAGCTGATACAAGAGGTGTGGTCATTACAAACAACAACAACACAGAAACAACTAAAAACAAAGACCGTCAGATAACCTCACGTGTACCTTGTCTCATTGATCTTCTAACCTCAGTCACGGAAGGGACCGTGACAGTAAATTTGTAATATTTGTACTTGTTTTTGTAAAAAATTCTCCACTAGCAAAACAAAGCTGTAACTATTTAAGAATGGATAAGACCATAAGCAATCTAAAACTATTTCCTTATACAAACACTTGGCTTTCCACTCCTCAGCTGGAATGTAATCTAGCATGCAATCTAGGAGGGGGCCCAAGGGATTAAACCTCCCGTTTCCACTTCTTCTGTAAGTGTACTTTTTTCTTAAATTTCATTCGGTTGATTGAAAAAAAATAAATAAATAAATAAATAAATAAATAAATAGTGATTGACCGGAATGAGTGAGAATGCCTTTCAGCATTCTTGTGAAAATTTCCTTGAACTTCACATGGTCTTGCAAAATTTCGGTGAACCGATTTCGCAAAACCATCGGAAGGATCTAGGAAATTTTAATAGGAGGATTCGTAGGGAATCCTTCTGCTTGCGATCCCCGGGGCACTAGAGGTTAATCTCGCACACTTAAAATTTTTTTTTTTTTTTCACAAATTTGACCTCGATCTACAAATTTACACCAGCCAATCCCACTTAAAATTTGGTAAGCGAGAACGGCCAAATTCGCCACGAGATTGGGGTTTTTTTTTTAAACTCGCTCGCTCATCACTAGTGATTGCTAGACATGCTGTACTGGGAGATAGCATATAGCAAAATATCACCAGCCCCATTCCAACTTCCAGCTTGCACAACAGTAAAAACTGCATCCCTAACACTCCTATGTCTTACTGGATCTGGGAGGGCATATACCATGAGATTTAGGTATCCAGAAGGACAGGCTGCCAGCACAAAGCATAATTTATTCAACTTTTTGCTCCTCACTAGTGTCCTAGGGTACTATGTAGCCCCTCCTTGTAAACCAAATTTAGTGGCCAAATTTTTATAGTTGAACTAAACCAAACATGCAATGTTGGGGCAGATTTCTTGATTGGTTGGAATCCAAACAGCAACACTAATTAACAATTCTTAGCTTTGGCACATTTTCAAATATTTCCTATATCATATTTTCCAATTCATAAATGCACACTCGCACCACATCTGTCACACAAACCTATTTACCCCTTTTCCTCTGGAAAAATAACATCTAAATTAGTTAGAAGGGGCAGTGTACATGCTTTAATACCAACCTTGAAACTTTCTGAATTCTTCCACCACATATTGGGCCTCTTCCTGAATCTTCCACTCCATACTTCTTTTTCCAAATCCAAAATTCTTTAAGGTCTTCATTGAGAAACTACGCATTATTCTCCAGCGTTCACCATTACAAAAACTAATACCTGGGCAGAAAAAATTCTTTTTAGGTTCTTGTCTAATGCAAACTCCAAACCAGTGGAATATAAATACCAACCATACCTATTAAATCATTTGATTAATGATGAATATTAGGAAGATTTAATTCACGTTACATAACTCAAAGAAATGTCTACACAAATGGTTAGAGGCAGAGAAATCTGTTGAATATTTATACCCACACACACGTGTAATCTTCATATTAATGTTTTATGTTTATACTGGTATACGCAAGTTTTAATGGGGAAAAAAAAACTCTAATGTGGAGAAGAATATAGAAAATGTACATTGCAGCCATAGTCCAAGTAATGAGCCCCATAATACAATGAAAAATTGAATGGCCTTGTGAAAGCTAAAACTAAGGGGAGAAATACTATGTACAATCATGCATGGCCTCCCCTTATTCTGTTTTACACATTTATTGTGAGAATCCTTCTCTCCACTAACTAGGCATTTGGTTTATGTAAATGTTTTGTGGGATTGGCACAAAAATGCAGCCATACTAAATTTCTTGCCGATTGTCAAAATTTGGTGCTTGTCTTACCAGTTTCAACAGTTTGTATCCACCCCACTGATTTACTAAGTTCCATATAAACAAATATGTGATTGGGCCTGGATTTTTGCAGAAAGGGCAGGCAATGTCCATTCTGCAATAAGCCGTCTTACCTGCCTGATTGCTCCATGGAGCTCTCAATCACTGAGCTGCTCATGTGCAACTTAGTATTGGTTAGCAGGATACTCCGCTAAATGAACTCCCATGTGCTTGTGTGGGAGATAAAAGGCATTTAAGTTGGGTCAATCAAGACTAGGAAGAAGGGGACGAAGATTTGAGCTGCCAGTGATGGAATGGGTACAGGTGAGTATAACAGGGTTTAATTTCATTATAGTAAATATAAAAAAATAAACAAATTTCTGTCAAGTGAGAGTTTGCTAGTGTCTTCTCCCTTACTTTAACAGCAAACCTTTGGTCTTCAATTAAATTTATATGGATTTGTCCCTACATAATAAAAGTAGGGTATTCACAATTTGGTGTGCCATTTAACAAAAACATTCCTGACAAATTCTCCTAGAGCCTACTCCTTAAGTCCTCCTTAAACTTGTACAGTTACAAAATTTGCTTTATCTTTTTTAACAGTGCAAATAGTAAGCCCAGTAACCATATGAAGAAACGTAATTTTCATCGCTTGGTATTCTTTTTACCGATTGCTCATAATGTTAATACACTAAATAAGACATGTCCTGTAAGGTCAATTTTTGACTGCTCTTCTACCATTCATTCTTCAACACTGGTTGTCAGGTGTGGGATAGTACTGTGCTACATATGTTGTAACTTGTGTACCAGAAGTATTATTTCAACAACCAGAAATGTTTGAGTTGGGAGAGGAATAAAGGGTGATGAGCAACTGCACTGATTTATTCATTTCTGTTGTAATTTTTAGTCTGAGCTATTAAATGCTATAAACAATATCAGGTTCTGAAAAAAAACTTTTTATAACAAAACAATTAGGAATATGAAATTCTTAATGCTGATGGATCATTATTATAGATCATCAAAATGCAGCAATTCCCTTTTACTTGACAAGTCAATTAATGGTGCTAACCATTACAAATACCTAAAGTACAGTATATACAAAAAAAAAAAAAAAAGTATTATTCTCTTGTAGTTTTTTTTTTTTTTTTTTTTTAATTTCTTACCATAACCTTTAGTGAAGTCAATTGTTGGGAGTTTTCCTCGAGCTCCAAAGTCTTCATTTTGGTCAATCAGTGCTTCTTTTACAGCTTTATAGCCACAGATCACAATAACAGGTTCCGAACCAAAGTACAGGGTGTACACGGAGCCATACTGTTCATGTAGCTGTATCACAAATTAAATACATTACTTTTTGTAAACTTGGCCACAAATTCACATTTAGTCAACACTTGGTTACATCAGTCATCTAGCGCCAGGTTATTCACATATTTTCAATGTTTCTCCTACAGACAGCCATCAATTTGGTAAGGTGTACTTTGCATAGTCAGAAAATGTCCCTGTGCATTTGAAAATCCTGATGTAAATTATTATTTGCTGGGGTTTTTGGTTTTCCTCTTTTTATATTAACACTAAATGTTAGGTGAAAGTGACAATAAGGATAGTAAAAGTAAAGGAAAACTTTGTCAGGAAGTGAAAGTAAAAAGGAATACAAAATCTTGGGAATGGTATTCCAGGTTGTGATCTATAGGAACAGTCATAATCATGCATTGACCTAATTGGGCTATAAGGGTTTACAGGTACAGATGAATTTATTATTGACAGCCTTAATAGACATGTCCATAATGGGGTTAATTAAATATCTGAAACCTGTAAATGGCATTGGATTTAGTCATTCCAGCTCTGGGGAAGAAAATCATTGTGATGTCATTACTAATACAAAGGTAATGAGAAGCAATGTACACATCCTCTTATAGTAAAGATCTTTGAGCGGAAAGTCTCCAGGTCTGCACTGCCCCTACTGTGGAAGTGTCTGTTACTGTATTTCATATTATGGAGAATTCACAAAAGGTGGCTGTATTATTACATACATAGGGACACATAGATGTCTAACCACCAAGGCCTTCATGAGAGCTGGGAAAGTGGGACAGTCTTTTTCCACCTTCCACTTGCTGACACATTCTATTTAAATATATGACAACACAATGAAGCTGATTTAATAAAGTATATATGAAGCATAGAGATTGAATAATTATTTTTTAATGAGCTGCAGTATACATCAATGACACATAGTACCACTTAGCCATTCTGCTCGCTGGATGATGACTGCCATGAGGGTTTTGACAGGTATAGTAGATTCAACAATTCAGGTGCTGGACTGATCCCTATCGTGCCTAGCAATAATATGTTACATTTATGCGTTTAGCCACTGAGTACATAGGGGTCCATAGAAACTAACTCTGGAGGTGGGAAGGGAAACCCAAGACTCAATTTGCACCACAGGTACCGCACCGCCTGTACTTCTGAAACTTGTCCTTGATGTGGGTGTTCGAGCTGTCCCTGCTGAGAAATTTCACCATCTAGAGCTATGTATGTGGGTAGAAAAGGTCCCCTGCCTGTCAGATATGCGAGAACCAGTATGGCTGCATTATTTTACGAAATTCCTTAGGCAGTTTAGGAGCAAACAGGGAAGCATCCAGCACATCCAGAAACTGGAAGTCACTATCCATCGTTTTTAAGGTACAAGGATAACCAGGGTCCTTGCATGCTTTTTCTTTTCTCTATCAAGAGCAGGTCTCCTAAATTGGCCACTTCTTGTATCGTGAAGAGTATGTCCTTGAGTATGAATCCCTACTTCCCACCAGTCATTCTGGCAACAACATAATCCAGTTTATCATCAAGGAGAAGAAACGTTGCACCTTCCTCGCTTGGTGATAGGGTCTGCCATTCATAGCGCTAAGAGTTTTTTGCCTGTAACTGCCTAGAACATAATTCTGGAACAGATCAGAATAAATTAATTGAAGATCTCACTAAGCAAATAAACAACTCATCCCCAATTGTTTAATTTAATATCTCTTTTGGGATTGGTGGAAACTGCTGATCCAATACTATCTCACCATACTTTAAAAGGGCTCCAAGGCTGTAAATTGGTGCAACGGCAAGTTTACAAGCCACAACAGTTTTTAACAATGAGCAGTTTGGTTAGTTTACCAGATACCAATGGTCTTTTGGCCCTCTGTAAAGATGACATTTTTCCCACTGGCCAGCAATGTAGAATGTACTCTTTCTTCTGACCACCACATCAATGTACTGGATATAGCAATTATGATAGGGGTTCCATGAAGACCTGAAAGTTATTTCAAGGGGTCCCTGAATGTTGCAAAGGTTGGGAAACACTGCTGTATACAGTGTGAAACATAAAAAGCTATGGGTTGCAACTTACTTTCCTTGACTAGGCTGATCTTTGTTAGGGAATGGCTCCAGGCCATCCATACTGGAGATTTTTTTTATTTCTTGTATATATCCTTGCACATATGTAATTGGTTTGAATTGCTCACTTATAGTCTGTGATGGAAGTCTGAGTGCCAGAATGAAAATGCAGGAGTGCACATAACAAAACAAAACATGGCCTGGTTAAATTATAACAGGTGTTTGTACAAGGACAGGTTCACCAGGTAAGAGATACCATTGCAGTATATACAGCAGAGGAGAAAGGACTCTTCTGTATTTTGTCACGCTAGCATTGAAATATTGTAGATTCCATGCAGTAATCGTACAATTACCAAGAAGTCACCCTTAAGGACTGTTATCCCTTACCCTTGGAGTTACACACATTTCACACAAATTGAGCATTGCCACTTTTAAGATTTTTAACCGTTAAACTGTTGCAGATCATTCACTCTAACAGTATCTCCCATTTAGGGAAAGTTACAAAGTGCAGTCATGTTTATTTTGCACTTTAATTCTCTTTTTGCACATGATTTTTAGTTCTTGGTTATGGAGAGTCACTGGGAGTAAAAGCACATTTGATAAATTTCTATTCTGGTTGACAGACCTAACTTAAGCTGTCAGTGCTTAGCGAATACAGTGCCTGGCACAGCATTGGAGTGTTGTATTTATCCAATTCACAGTAAAAAGATGGCAATGTCAGAGCACAATATTAAGGTGCACTCATACCAGAGCCTCCACTTTCATTGCAGTGCAAAAAAAAAATCTCTTTAATGTTGCAAACTGAACAATAGATTCAAGAGCTCATGTTTTTCCAAGATGTGCCTTTTACCTACAGAGCCACAAGACTTGCTAGTGAGCTGCACCCATTTGTAATGGTAGCCTGTTTCTGCAATTAATTCAATTTGGATTTGTAGCAGTTAAGAGAAAAATATTGTCACTACCAGCATTGTACATAACACTATGTTGAATAATCGGCTTGCATCATTCAGATCCTTCTTCAGTTGTGGGATTTGCATCAATCACAGAACCTGAGACTGCTGACTGCAAAGCTAGATGCACCTGAACACATGCCCAAGAATATTTGCACACAGTGCTCCTCCATTTTTAATTTATTTTTTAAAGGATAAAGTATTAACCCATACATTGTGTTGGTGGCCCCTGTGACAAGACTCCTTATAGCATAGATAAAAGCTTTCATTGAGGCGTCTCAACAGCATACCCATTAGGAGGATTCCAGGATTCATGTTATAATCAACACAGAGATTACCATAGAGCTGAGAAACAGATGGGGTGACAAAGACTTGAGGCTTGAATTTATTAAGCACTATAAGATACTACAAGGCACCAACAGGTGACTCTCCAAAAAGGTGATGTTTAGAAACAATACAGGGGGACTTCACCTGGACATTGATTAGCCAGAGATTTGCTCCAGCCAGGTAAGTTGCCACATCAGTTCTCAGAGTATACAGGAGGAAAATATAGTAACATTAGCTATGTGGACCACCCTTGGATTTGTCTAGCAAGGTCTAGAGAGTAGGAAGAGAAGTGGATTAACCTGTTCATGTGCTAGTACAGACATGAAGTAGTCAGTAAATGTTATGATCCACACAAAGAGATTGCTATACCTCTGATCCACAGATGGAGTGTTTTCAAAGACTTGAGTCTTTAAATTATCAAGCACTATAGGATGCCCCAGGCGACAATCAGTGGGGCTCATCTCCAAAATGACCTTTAGCCACCTGGCCACACAAGTTCCCAGAGTATATGGGTTATAAAGGAAATAACACTAGCTGTGTGGATCACCTTGCATTTGTCCAGTTAGGTCCAAATGGCAGGGTAATAACCTGTTCATGTGCTGATAATTGTTTAAAAAATGATAAATTTAGCACTATATCAAATATTAGGCTCAGAATTCTTTACTTCTAAGGTTTAAAATATCTCACCTTCATAAGTGAACTCACTAATGATCCTATCTTTATATTCAGCAAGTTTCCTATCAGGGGCAAGGGAGTTGGACCTGGTGGGAGCCCCTGTTTCCTGTACATCGTCTTCCATGTAGAGAAGATGAAGAAACCAATGCAGAGAAGTATCAGCACTGCAACCAACAATCTGGTCAGTTCCATGGCATCACAAAGACTGAACTACAAAACAGCAATAAATTATCTAGGTTCATGCAGAAGGGCAGAGCAAATTATGGAAAAATCCCAGTGGAACTCAATTTGTTTTTTTGTATTACTTTAATGATAAAGGTTTGCGTACCACTTAAGCGGACTACTAATCAACAATGTTTTTGTAGATAGATCTATATATGTTGAATTATCCGAAGTACTGGGGTTCACTAGGAATCCACATGAGCAGGCTTGTGTGGATTCCCAATCCAGTGGACCATATTTTCTCCTAACTAATTTAGATCAGCTGGACCTTCAGCTCTGGGAAGAGTGTGTGTTTGCAGGTTTGGTGATGTAATAAGCTAAGAAAAGGCAGACTCAAATAATCAAAAAACTAGACAGGAGGCTGACTTTTGTGTTGCTTTATTGGACTGTGCTGTTACTGATTCCCATCAAAGGAAACCATGTGTTTTTATATTGTTTTTCTGTATTGTCAACATAAATGTTTAGGATCCCAGTTTCTGAAACTAAATTTGGTAAGAATTATATGCACTCTTCTTCAATCTGAAGTGGCAAAGCCCTACATATATTTTGTCTGTATTTGCATGAGTGAGTTTTTTTTCTCACTTCCGTTTTATTCTACTTTGTCCAAATCCTAGGCAAAGGTCAGAAAAGCAAGTATGGACCTCTCTTTAGAGCACACAAGCAACTCTAATGTTTTTAGTTGTTTTTTTTTTGGAGGGGGGGAGTGGGACAGCCTAAATAATACCTTCTTTCTTGCACAATGATGATCCCAAATACAGTTACTCTACTGATGACGACATAGCATTTTTTGGTTGAAATACACAGTGTAATTTATTTGTAGGCTTTGTTGTATAGATAGTATACTTACATTATGGAATCATGTTTTCATTTCAATCTTATCTCACTCATTTAAAGTATAAAAGATGTTTTTTTTCCTCTCAAGGTATTTGTTTTGTTTATGGCAAATGCTGCATAATAATGTACATTTTCACTATCAAGACTAGAGGAAGTGCCCAGGTACATGGTGAAAAAATTCAGAAGTGCCAAGGTTAGCAATAATTTTGTAAACCATTATTAGTTACCAACAGTGTCTGCAGGAGGACATTCTTTATTTCGAATGACCTATATTTTGTATTACCCAATTAGGGCCAGCATGGGCAGGTTGAAAGGAGGGGGCAGTAGGAGACTAAAGCTACGCACACCCTTCCGAAATATTATCGTTGGTAAATGAACGACCAACGATCATGCATGATATCTTTGAACGTATAGCACCGATCCTGTACATGCAGATAATGACACGACCGTTCAACAATATAGTATACGATAGATGCGATCGTTTGAACGATACAGGAAGTGACGTGCATATGTATATGGAGAGAGAGATAGATATAAGGAGAAATATAAACATATATATAGAGAGATAGATTTATATATTTATGTATGAAGATTTATATAGATAGATATTTATATACACACACACATGAACACAATACAGTGAAGCACCTGTACAGAGCGTCCAATCAGATTCGCCGTGCCAGTCATTCATTTCCAACGACTATCCTCGTTCGTCGGCGCCGTTGTTCACTTTTTTTGAACGATTTTTGGCCAATCGGTCGTTCGTCAGTCGTTCGTCGTTTGTTTCCAACCAAATTATTGGAAGTGTGTACGTAGCTTAAGTCATGTAAGACAAGCAGTAAGTAGCAATAGTACTACTATAGTACTACTGAGAGGGACATCATCAGAGTGGAACAGAAAAGTTGCATATATTTTCAGAAAGTAGCAGCCAGGTCTTGACTCTCTTCCTTCATTCACCCCTTCCTGACTACCTCCCTTTAGCAGCCAGCCATGTAGCCCCTGCACTTATGTTGTTTTTTGTATGTCAGCTTTGGGCCTACAGGTTGACAGGGTTTAGTGCCTACAGGCCGCACATGGTCATTGCGTTAATATGTAAATGTCTAAGCTCCCGCTCAGATTGAAAATAAGGGTAAAGGATGACCAAGAAAGATAATGTAAGCAAACATAAAGCTTTAATTTGATGTAGATCCAGCAAACAGAATGGTAAACAGTGCTACAAGATGAATTGACTTGTTTTTAATTACTTGTATACCCTTTTCTATTTTTATTGTTTTGTAATAAAAAAACACTGTCAGATAACTATTATTTATTTTGTATTCTTCTTTTGAGCCATTGGAGCTATAGGATTTTTTTAACAAGTTTAATTGCCTAAATAAAACTGGTCCTACTCAACGTGTCCTACTCTATATTGCTCTGTCAGAGTTTCATTTTTACATAGGCCACCTAAAGCAGGTTAGTTTCATTTACCATAACGTTAGCTAAGCTTTAAGAATCACCTCCCATTATGTCTCGATCACTGCAGCAATCAAGACAAAATGGGAAAGGCAGAGCCTGCCGGGATACCTATGTCACACATTCTGGGAGGCTCTTGGCTGCTCATTCTGTGTATGTCCAATCTAAGGCATGTGAAAAGGGGCATATTCATTCACTGTGGGGAAAGAGATGCTGATCTCACATATGGGTTGTGAGATCGGCACTGTTTGTTTCCCCGTTTACTCGGGCCACATCACCTGATCTTGCGCCTGCACAGTGCAAGTTAGGGTGACGTAGCCAGAATAAAAAAAAGAAAATGGCCAAAAATGGTGAAACCTGACTTTTCCTCCTTGGACGAAGATAAACTGGACGGCATGGGACACAATTGAGGAAAGCTCCAATGCGATCAAGGGATCTTCCTGATTAAAGGTAAGTGTGATTTTTTTATTTTTCAGTTTAATTCTGCTTCAAATTTCCTTTGTCGCAGTTAAGTAACACTTAGCCTTCATATACTGTAACTAATGTATACCAGGAGGAACAATCAAAGTTTGTCCAGCAAAAAGAATAGACACAACTATCAGCACGGACTGGAGAAGATAGATTATCATGGCAGAACCTGGGAGATCCAGCAAATCTGTAATATTTTTTCTAAAAATAAAACTAATTCTAATACCTAAAATTGGACTACAAAAGCAGGAAAGAAATAATCATTTGACACAGATGTAATTGAAAAATACTTTATTCAGGTGGTCATAGTCCAATAGATTCAGCGAGGGATGAATGATAGCTCATACTGTATGGGGGTATTTAAAAACCCTGACAACTTAGGAGCCAAGTCAGCATCAAAGATTTCCATATTACAAGACAATGTGAAGTTCTGCAGGATGGTGGTGAGAAAGATAAACATTTCCATTCGGGCCACACCGTCTCCAGGGCACATTCTTTTCCCTGCAAAGATATTTCAGTTTCTGTATTTTAAAGGACTAGGATATGACTATTAAATTCCCAGGCACTGTATATAGGCAGACCTAGTTATGTCACTGGTGAAGTTTTCATCCTACCGGTTTCACATTTGTATGGTCATGAGTTATGCACCATGAGAGTCTATTTTTGTTCATGAACAAACTAAAATTCTACACATAAGGGGCAATATTTTTTTTTAATTCAATTCACTTATGAAACAATTATGTTTCTCCATCACACACCTGTAGCAAGATCCATTGCATTTAGAAAGCGCATTTGGAAGAAAGATTTTTTTTTGTCCAAACTCAACTCCACATATTCATTTTATCTCCCAGTGTGACAATTAGAAAATCCAACCATTGAAAACACCGATGTAATGGATATGCAACCAGCTGATTGCAAAAGATGATTGAATTAGAAACATCTCTGGCTGCTATTAGCCTGTTTATGAGTATGGTTACTCATACAATAATAAATCACAACAAACAATTACTTATAAATATACCCACCTGCAGAGAAAGGCATGTTGGCATCAATCTTTTTGAAATTGCCTTTGTCATCAAGAAAATGGTTGGGATTGAACTTGTATGGAGTGGCGAACTGTGTGGGGTCACGGTGGACAGTGCAGAGCAGAAAGTAGACATCAGTACCCTATAGTAAATACATTACAATATAAATTAAAGGTCATTTCAGCATGCTGTCAGTGGTGGAGTGCACCTGATCATGGACAGGTGATGAAGTTAGCATAAGCAACAATAATAACAATAATTTTACAGGATTATTCCACCTTGAACACATGTACTACCTCTTTCTCATCCTCCTTCTACATCTATATTTTTTGCTACTCTACCCTCAACCACAACCTCATTTGCACCTAAAAAACTCTCTATGGTGTACTACAGTGTCCAAGGAAAAAGGTGCTTTGCTATACTTAAACCGCTGCCTAGGTAAAGACAGAGTCAAACGAAAGGGAGGTGGTGTCTGTCTGTATGTGAGAAGTGATCTAAAAGTGAATGTGAAAGAAGAATTTGCATATGGAACAAGCAATGGGATTGAGGCATTATGGGTGGAGTTGAATGTGGGGATGCACAATACACAAATATTTATTGGAGTCTGCTATAGGCCCCCCAGCGCTAAGGAAGAAATAGAAAATCAACTACTAGCACAGATAGAAAAAGCAGCAAAAAGTGGAAGTGTTTTAATCATGAGAGATTTCAACTACCCTGACACTGACTGGAGTAATGGCACCACAGGAACAGCAAAAGCGGGTAAATTTGTGAATTTAATAGATAATAAGATAATTATATGGTACAGTTTATAGAAGCCCCAACTAGAAATGATACTCCCCTAGACTTAGTTCTTTCTAACAATGCAGAGCTCATAACAAATGTGCATATAAAAGAGAATCTGGGTGGCAGTGACCAAATTTTCCATTATTAAGGGTGGCTCTCTGTGACTTGGACTGGGAGACAATATTGTCCTCAAAGAACACAGAACAGAAATGGGAATGTTTCAAGTCTGTTCTAACAAAAGCACACTAAAAGATCCAATGGGTAATAAGTTTAAGAGGCTAAAATTAAAACCTATGTGGCTTACAGCTGATGTTAAAAAAGCCATAAGGAACAAGAAAAGGGCATTCCAAAAATATAAAAATGAAGGATCACCTTCATCATTTAAAAACTATAAATATTATAACAAAAGATGTAAAAAGAGGATAAAATGTGCAAAACTTCAAAATGAAAGACAGATTGCAAAGGAAAGTAAAGAAAACCCACAATTTTTTTAAAAATGTATTAATAGCAAAAAGATTAGATTCGAGCATGTAGGCCCCTTAAAGTATGTCGCTGGGTTGGTAACTGGGGATAAAGACAAGGCAGATTTACTAAACACTTTTTTTTAGCTCACAAAGAAAAATGGTAGAGCTCAAGTCCGAATTCATAATAGCAATGTCACTGCCTGAAAAATTAAGATTGACAAAGCACCAGGACCTGATGGATTACACCCACGTGTCCTCAAAGAGCTGAGCTCGGTAATTTCAAAGCCATTATTTCTAATTTTTAGGGACTCTTTAGTCACTGGCAAGGTACCGATGGATTGACATAAGGCGAATGTGGTTGCTTTCTTCAAAAAGGGAGCAAAGTAATTACCAGGCAACTACAGACCAGTTAATTTAAGGTCCATAGTTGGAAAGGTCTTAGAGAGTTTCATAAAGAACCACATAGAGAAGTTTCTGCTTGAAAAAAATATGGTATGCGATAGTCAGCATGGCTTAAAGAAAGACAGAAGTTGTCAAACAAATTTACTTTCTTTTTATGAGGAAGTAAGTAAACAGGTAGACAGTGGAATAGCAGTTGATATAGTGTACTTAAACTTTGCTAGAGCATTTGACACTGTACCCCACAGATGGGTATTATGCAAGTTAGGGTCAATTGGTTTAGAAAAGTCAGTCTGTAAATAGAAAGAGAACTGGCTTAAAGTTGTAATTAATGACTCATACTCTGAATGGTGTAAGGTTTTTAGTGGTGTACCCCAGGTTTCAGTGTTGGGACCTTTACTGTTTAACATATTTAAAATGATATAGAGTTTGGGATTAAAAGTACCATTTCTGTGTTTGCAGATGCCACCAAACTATGTATTGTAATTCATACAGGATGTTTATAATCTACAAGCAGACCTGGATGTACTGTTTGATTGGGCAGCCAAGTGTCAAATGACATTTAATATAGATAAATGTAAAGTTATGCACTTGGGCGCTAACAACATGAATGCTTCATACTGTCTAGGGGAATACATTTGAGGAGTCAGAAATGGAAAAGGATCTGGGGGTTCTGGTAGATCATAGACTTAATAACAGCATGCAATGCTAAGCTGCAATATCTAAAGCTAGTAAAGTACTTTCTTGTATTAAAAGAGGAATAGACTGCAGACATAATCCTGCCCCTGTACAAAGCATTGGTCAGACCACATCTGGAATATGGAGTCCAGTTTTGGGCACCAGTTCTCAAAAAGGACATTGTTGAATTGGAGAAAGTGCAGAGAAGGGCAACTAAATAATAAAAGGAATGGAGGAGCTCAGATATGAGGAGAGATTAGCTGAACTGACTCTCCCTTGGGAAGAGATGTTTAAGGGGGGGGGGGAGGATCACCCTGTATAAATTTATAAACGGTCCATATAGAGAACTCTCTCCCCCATTATTCACTTTGAGATCATTACAAAAAATAAGCGGGCACTCTTTGCGTCTGGAGGAAAATAAGTTTAAGCTCCGGATACGGAAGGGTAAAGTCTGTGAAAATGTGGAATCAGCTCCCTCAGGAAGTAGTTTCAGGAAATAATATAGGTTACTTTAAGAAAAAGCTGAATGCTTTTCTAGAAGCACAGAATATAACTGGATATTAAGGCTTTAAAGTAAAAGTAACAATGACTGTTGATCCAGGGAACATCCGATTGCCTCATGGAATCATGAAGCAATTTTTTCCCCTGTGAAAGCAAATTGTACGAGGAGTTTTTGCATTCCTCTGGAACAACAATGTCTTTTAGGGTTATATATCTGGGATATGTTTATTTCCCTAGTGGTTGAACTTGATGGACTTTTTTCAACCTAACCTACTATTAGAGACAAGCGAATTTCTTGAAAATTCGATTCGGTCGGTTCGCTGAATTTTCCCGAAAAGATTAGCATCGATCCAAATTTATTTACGGTGAATCGCGTTAAAAAACGCTATTTCCGGTTATTTCTGCTATTTCGCGGTTGCCGTGCAGTACTTCTACTATGTATTCTTCGATAGAGTTTCTCTATCTAAGAATTCAGGGCACTAAAGGGGATGAATGGGGACAAGTCCCCATTCATCCCTTGTAGTGCCCAGAGATCATCTACAGTTCAGTTTTGCCACTGTGACGTCACGTGGGAAACTGAACTGCAGTCCTTGCAGTTCCACTACAATGTCCAGGAATTACAGGTGATGAATAGGGACTTGTCCCCATTTATCACCTGTAGTGATCTGTATTCCAAGATAGTGAAAATCTATCTAAGAATACATAGAACAGCGCTGCAGCAGCAATCGCTCTTGCCGTGCTGTGATTTTACTATGTATTCTTAGATAGAGTTTCACTATCTAAGAATACAGGGCACTACAGGCGATAAATGGGGACAAGTCCCCATTCATGCCTTGTAGTGCCCAGAGATCGTAGTAGAACTGCAGAGGTCATCTGCAGTTCAGTTTTGCCACTGTGACGTCACGTGGGAAACAAGTCCCCATTCATCCCCTGTAGTGCCCAAAGATCGTAGTGGAATCTCGAAAGACGTGAATCTCGAATCCTTAGGCGTGTAGCCGCCTTTTCAGGAAAAATTGTGATTCGTTACCACAAATCGCAAGGAAATTCGGGTTCGGATCGAATCAAATTTTTCCTGAAATTAGAATCAAATTCCACTTAGTCAGCATCGATTCGCTCATCTCTACTAGTGTTGGTGTTCGAATTTGGGTTGTCCTTATATTCGACCCGAATATGGCTGTTCAAATTCGGATAGACCCGACCCGAAAAACACTGGATTCGGCTGCAAAAATTCGGGAAAAAAACGTTTAAAAAAAAAATACCAATTAATCCTAAATTAATTTAATTTGTGTGTTTTTATTTTAACTTGTTTTTTTTATTTTTTACAGGTTATTTGACCATGACATTATGAATCATAATGTCATTGTGGGATTCCCGGACCGTGGGAACATTGCGGTTACAGGTAGTTGGAAGCACGTGCCTTCAGTTAGCTGTACCCACAGGCAATACCAGGGCAATAGAGGTTGAATGGAGATATGTATCTCCATTCATCACCTCTACTGCTCTGTGATTGGCTGAGAAACAGGAAACCCTTATGACAGCTCAAGCATCATAAGGATTTCCCTTTCCTCAGCCAATCAGGGGGCAGAGCAGTCAGCGGAGCTCTGCTATGCCGACAGCTCTGCTCCCCTGATTACTCCCACAGCCCTAGAGAAGCTGTGACATGTGTTCTATATATGTAAAACATGTCACAGCTCCTCTAGGGCTGCAGGAGTGATCAGGGGAGAGGAGCTGTCAGCATAGTAAAGCTCCGCTGACTGCTCTGATTCCCTGATTGGCTGAGAAAAGGGAAATTCTGATGACAGCTCAAGCATCATCAGTATTTCCCTCTCCTCAGCCATTCAGGGAGCAGAGCAGTCAGCAGAGCATTACTATGCTGACAGCTCCACTCCCCTGATCACTCCTGTAGATTAGCTCATTGGAATGCATAAGGACTTCAAACATGGGCTTTAAAAGCTTCAGGTTATACGCTGGGGAAACAGTCCGTGTAGACTAAAGCTGCATACACATGTCCAATAATTATTGTTAGAAAAGACCGTCAAATGACTGATTGGCCAAAAAAAGTGACCAAGGACGCCGACGAACGAGGATTGTCGTTGGAAATGGACAACCACCACGGTGGATCTGATTGGCTGACGATCTTTCACTATCTATCTTGTGTACAGTATCGTGTCGTTCAGTGATTGTGCGTGTTTCTGCGGTACACTTTCTCCTTTACATGTCCCTCCCTGCATAGTTCAAACGATTGTATCTAGCGTGTGGACACTGTTGGTGGATTATATTTGAACGATCATATTGTTACAGCATGTACAGAATTGTGCACAATATGATTGTTCAAGTATAATCGTGCATAATCGTTGATCAGTCGTAATCGTTCGTTTTCTAACATAATTATTGGAAGTGTGTACCTAGCTTTAGCCTGATATTGATGTGACAGGTGCTCTTTATTATTCATGTGAAGTACAGGGGTATGTAATAGTGTTATGTATCTTTTTATGTATCCTTTTACAATGTATCTTTTTATGTATCCTTTTATAATGTATCTTTTTACATCTGTTTGGAGGCTGTAGAAGCTCTACACAGTGCTGAAAAAACCCAAATATTTCCTCCCATTGACTTTAATGGTGTTCCACTTTGACATTCGACCACCCGAATATTTTTGCTCTATTCGAGCGAATAGCTGCCGAATAGTGAGCTATTCGACCAACACTAATCTCTACCTACTATGTAACTATGTAGATGGCCACTATCTACTCCTGGGACAAATGTGAAGGAATATGGATGGAGGTACTTGATGCAGAATAATCAGGCTTGTATCTTTAATTACTTTTACACCTCCCAAAGAGATTTCATTAGCTGTAGCTCACAGTAGCTCACGCAACTACTGTCTGCTCTGTAAATTAGCTCACAACTGCTTGTAACCATTGCAAAATATGGGAATGGAAATTATGAGCAATAAGCATATTTATTCGCTAATGGTCATCATATCTGGACAACGGCTGATACAACCATCCATAAAGAATGATCAGCATATTAAACAGTGGGCTATAAGTCCATTGTCAAGATATACAGTGATGACCATTCCTACTGGCGGTGGCAGCGTTCTGTGACTTGTCAATAAAAATACCTTGAGGACAGGCATATAGCTTATTTAAAGTGGTTGCAAGCCTCACAAGCCTGTTGGTATTGCACACACATTCAAATCTTTCATCTCTTACTGCCTACTAAACACAAGTTAACTAAAGCAAGCTCTAACAACAGGCCTATTCTATTATGAGAACATAGTAATATGTTTCTTACCTTGGGGATATGATATCCCCTAAATTCTGTGTCTTTTGTCACCATATGTGGCACACTGAATGGAGCGATGTCACTAAACCTATGTACCTCTTGGATTACAGCCTGTGTGTATGGCATATTTGGCATATCATCCATGTTTGGCATTCTGTCTCGTCCAATCACTCGATCAATTTCTTCATGAAGTTTAGCTGGTAGAAAAAATACACACAAAATAAAAAGAAAATAAAAATATAAATATTATTGTTATTATTTTAGACAGCTATAAATATTTACACACAGAAGCAGAATCGGATTCGTCTTGGAAGTGTTCCTGGGAAAAAGAAAAATACTTAGCACATCTGACAACAAAAGAGCATGTGAATCATTGTTCTTCTCCCATGTAACTGTGATGAGGCCCGAGCCCATCACTGCCATTAGAAGACGAGGAGACAGTACTTATCCAATGAACCAACTTGGAGCTGATCCAAGGCCTTCTTTCCTTGCTACTAACAGATGAAATAAGTATCGCGGAGCAAACAAAGAATATAAGGTAAAGTATATTTAAAAGTAAGGTAAAGTATATTTAAACCAAAAATTAAAATCACAACCCACAATGGGAATTGTCATTCATTTTATGGGAAGATGGTAACCTCTCAAATTGACCAAAGCGATGAGACTCTGTGCAAACTCTGAGAGAATTAAGAAACTGTCAGGTGGTTTACCATTCAGCATTTGCACAAAACTGAATTCTCATATGAAGTGGACGGATACAGCTGTATTTTATGTTTTTAACCTTTAAATCTTTTCACTACATTACTTACCTTCTACTTCTGGATACTTTAAGAAGATGAGCAGTGCATGCCGCAGGGTGCCACTCATAGACTCAATTGCTGCTATTAACAGATTGTGGATTGTACATAGGAGATTTTTCATAGTAAACTCAGTATTAGGGTCATCCTTCTCCTATAAAGACAAAAGTGTTGATACAAATCAACCTATGTATCAGGTAACCACCTGACACGTTTCGCCTCCTAGGGCTTCTTCAGGGGTAATGGAGAGACCATAGAAATAATATCTTCATAAGGAATTAACCAAATAAATTAAATGGTTAATCCATACTCTAGAATGGATACAGTATAATAGTCCAGATGGAGGTATATTTGTTGGGGGCAGTGGTTGGAGGTAGACTGTGCACCCAGCTGCACCATATGAAAGTAACTCAGGATGTCGCTCTGTATAGGATAAACCAAGAGGAAAGCGCAGGAAGGGTTGTTAAATCCCTGTCAGGATATAGGAAGTTTTTTTAGTTGCTCTGTTTTTCTCCACAGCAGCTTGAACTAAACAACATTCCCCCCTAGCCAGTCTGAGCAGACGTTCTGCTATATTACATGATGGAGTAGGAAGGCAGTAAAGGAGTGTGGATCAGTAACTATTCTTTTTTAGAAAGGTTTGAGGAGACAATGTCACTTTGCCATATGGTATGTCTGCATTTGAGGTTTGGAGTATAAAGATCAAGTTTAGTTTACTACAAGGCTGGGGATGGTTTGCTAAATTATATATCCAGATACCCTTTTATTTTTCAATTTTTTTTTTACTTTAAGAAAAAGATCAAATCCAATACTAATTCTGTTTAAAACAAAGTAAGTATCTATTAGCCATTATAGTAACATGCTAAATATTAGACATGTAGATATACCTTTTCCATCTTGATTAGGAAGCAGTCTACAAAATGTCTTGGCTTACTGGGATCCAAAGTCTTCTGAAAGGATTTCACTATTTCAGCAACAAATTCAATCAATTCTTCTGAAATTTTGACTGTCTTGTGGTGAGGTCCAGGAATGCAGTTCATTAGCACTGGTAGCATGCTATGGGCCTGCATGATAATGAAAAAATGTATTTCAGAAGGGTCCCTACCTCAAATGCATAGGTTAATAAGAGTATTTCTAAAGTGTGCATGAATGTGGTAGCCTCAGATCCTTCCTTTGCTGTTTGCTGCTGGCACTTCCACCTCTCCTGATTGGCCCAAGCACCTAAAGGCTTAACAGTGGGTTGCTTGACATTTGAATATTATGTCTAAACCAATTTATTCAATTTCCTGATTATCTGCTTACCATTTCTTGATTATTTCTGACTACATCTGTTTGCTTACCTCCCTGACCTTAGGATTATTTCTGAGTTTGTTTCTGCAGTACATTACTTTATGGCCAACAACACTGGTGTTTTCAGGGACCACAACATAAGAGCTGTCTGCTGAAAAGTCCATAATCTTATCTGGGTTGCTCTGGTGCACACTGCTTGTTTTTGTACACTCTGTACCTGTAACCTACAGTTAGCTACTTGGATGAGCCTGCTTGCTCAAGATTAAGATCCATGTGCATTAAAGTTTGCTCAAACAATGAATAAGGAGACCATGCTATTCCTTCCCATTCTCCCCTTTTTCCTTTGTTCTACAATACTGGTGCAGATGTATCACAACTAGCTCAATGTTACCACTTTCCTTATCAAGAACTGTGCCTGCTAAATAGTCCTCCTAGTAAATTTTATGTGGTCCCAGACTGCATCATTCTTTTCTATACACTTAGACTGCTACAAGTCATAGCATAGACTTTTTATTTGCAAATCCTCTTCCCCTGCAGGATTCCTTTTTGTTAAAAAGAAAGGAGGAACTTTAGAGATCTGTTTACAATGCTGCAAACTGATTGCTGTCTGCTACCCTACTTGCAGAACTTTTTGACCATTTGAGCTTAAAACTTCTCTAAAATAGACCTTCAAGGTTCTTACAGCCTAATTTATAATAACAAATAATATAGGGGGGGGGGCTGCATTTAGTATCATATGCTGGAACTATGACCATCTTGTGATTCCCTTGCCTCTCCAATGCCTTAGCAGGCATCCAACATGACTGTGGCAAAACATAGTTACCCAGACTTGCATTCCCTCCCCACCTAAAAAAAAACCCATAATCCCCCCCCCCCTTTATTACCCCAATCTACATCTTTGATTCTTAACCCCTACCCCAAAATTAGGACCACACCATGTATTGGTTAAATGGCCTGTAGGCCTTTTAATAACAAAATATTAACTAACTTTGTTATCAAAACAACAATATAAATAACAATACAACAAATAAATGATGCTTATAAATAACCAATATAAATATAACATAAATACAATCAAATATCAACAAATTAGTATACACGTTATAATTATAACATTAAATACCAATTAAACAATAACCATACCATAACAATGCTTATTCCCTTGAATTATTTGCTCATTGGTTGCTGGTCTTTGAAGGTCACCACATTAACTTTATTGGCATCTGAACCTTAAAAAGCCAATGCACCAGCCGCCCTTACTCCTTGGAATGAATATATACTTTCTTTCCTTTGCAGACCCCCCAAGCATTTTACCAACCATTACCAAAACCAGGGACTCCATACCATAGATGGGTTCCTTAAACCATAATTATTACCAACCAGCACGGCACCCTTGAGGACCTCAACCCCCCACACTGCCACCTAACACTGCCACCAACAACAAAAAAGGGAAAGAGGGTGGGAAAAACTTTCCCTGTAAGCTGTCTCTCTTTGAAAAGACCCTTACTTCCTCTTCCTGACCTTTTTAACACCTTCTGCCCCCTTCTATGTCTCCTCCTCCCTACTCCCCCCCTCCCTATTTGGAACACTTCGGACCAAAAAACGTAACCCTATGCTTCCTGCTCCCTGTCTGCCTAGTCATATCGGTCTTTCCCGATGCTCCTTTCCTCGCACATTACAGGCCTAACTTTTTATCAACTCATGGGATCTTTTTTATGAGTGTGGAGGATATATTATTTTTTTCCCTGGCTCAGCCCACTCACAGACACCATGTCTACTTTCTTCTGCAATGCATTCACTTCTATCTTTCACCTGTCTGCATCTGCATGCCTGAAGCAGACTGATGACATTGTCTTAATATTGGCAACATTGATTAATATCTGTTTTATAGTAATAGGAGATAGCAATTATTACTGTTTTATTTTGAAGCCTTACTTTTTCTGTATATTATGACAGGGATGTATTAATTAAGATATGTAAAGTTACTTAATAGTCCATGTAATTGACTTTTTACCTGACCCCAGGGAGAGCTGGTAAGCCGAAATATCTCTTCCACCATAGAAAGAAGTTTTGTGAACTTTTTATCTTTATAGTCATAACGATCTCCAAACAAGATGGAACAGATAATATTGGAAAATGCTTGCATAAATTTTTTTAAGGGATTTATTGGGCGTCCTGAAAGAAACAATTTTCTTGTTAAATTATCAGCTCTATCTGCATTGATTTAAAATGGGACTTTCATTAAAATAAAAAATACCACTTACCTTTACTTCCACAGAGCCCTTCATCCTTCCACAGCTGGCCTTGATTAGGTCCCGCACCATCATGGACTCTTCCTTCGTCCTGTCGAGGAAGCAGCAAGTGCCACCATCTTCTTCTGTCTTCTTCCTTCTTATGCCTACATCACCCATTCTCGCACTGCACAGGTGCAAGATCAGGTGACGTTTCCTAATCTAAATGTAAAAAAAAACCAATGCATATGCATAGGATCAGAACATTTTTTGGCAGAGGAAAGCTCTTCCTGCACATCCTCAAGATCAAGCATGCACAGAAGAAGCAGCCTGAAGCCTTCTGGGATATTTGACGTAGGGATCCCAGAAGGCTCTGCGCTCCTATTTAGTCTTTACCAAGGTGGTGGTAAAGACAGAAGGGGAGCGCCCCCCTTTTCAAAGAGAAAAAAAGTTTTTTAGGAAAAAAAGCAAACAAACACTTATTTGCTTTATATAAAAGAGGTTATCTTTCTTTGCCAAAAACATTTCAATGCTTAGGTGAGTGGGGTATATCATTTCAATCAGCCTATCAAAGGTGGGCAGCATCCTGAAAGGTAAGGGAATAGATCTTTAGGGCATGTTTCACAGGCTTAAGTCATGTCTCCATCTTGAACACCCAGTAGTCAATTTAATCTTCATTTTTGAGGGTGAAGGTTTACAAGCCGGGACTGGCATGCAATTATTTATTATGGCCAAGCAGTTATCAGCTCTTTGGATGACAATATAGAAGCATTGTTCCTGGAAGAGAGGAAGGATGAGGAAAAGGCAGAGGTGTAGGAGGAGGAGGTGTTACAGGCTTCTGGAATGGGTGAATCTCAGCCACCTAAGAATCTACAGACTGCTTGACACCCATATTTTAAGCAATCCAATTGGTCTTTATACTTCTCCTGGCAGTGGAGAGCCCTGCCCAACAGGGCAAATTATCAAACTAAAATGGCTGGTATGTATTTAACATGTATGTAAATGTATTCAAAATGTATGTATGTAAAATGGTATGTATTTTTATAGGGTCATACACCATGACATTTAGGTAACCAAAGGGAGAGGCTTCCAGAACCAAAGTTTCTTTAATTGCTCGCTTCTACTAACCTGAATATTGGTTTCCCTGATGTGTTATGAGATAACAGAGCTGTTTGTAAAACAAATGTTGTAGCTGAATATCAGTGTAGCTCAAGTGTAGCTGAACAAAACTGACTGCAATGTTTAGGCTAATTTCTTGATTGGTCTGAATCCAAACAGCGACACTTTAACAAATTTTCAGACTGGGCCTTCTTTATAAATCTCTCCAATTGGACCACACAAGAGAGTGTGTAATAAAAAATTTACCCTTTAATTTAAACTGATAAAATAACATCTACATTGGTTAGTAGGGACAATGTACATGCATTGCTACCAACCTTGCAACTTTCTAAATTCTTCCACCACACATCGGGACTCTTCTTGAATTTTCCACTCCATACTTCTTTTTCCAAATCCAAAATCCCTTAAGGTCTTTACTGAGAAATTACGTATTATTCTCCAGCATTCACCATTAGAAAAACTAATACCTTGGCAGAAAAAAATACCTTTTAGGTTCTTGACTAATGCCAACTCCAAGCTTTTGAAACAAAAAATATCTAATATAAATTGTAATATGATTGTATTATATATGTGCAATATATGTTGAATCCTTACAACAAATATAAAATGGGGCTTGTATCAAACACCCCATTTTCAGGGAACTGTGTTTCAATGCTCTGATTCATTTACTTATGGTTGCAACTTTCAGTTTGAGCTATTGAGCTCTGTAAATATCAAGCTTTCTACAACAAAATGAGCATAAAACACCAAATGTTGTTAATTATTAACACATCATCACTATTCACTTGACATTCAACACCTATTCACTTAACAAAATGTAAAATTTCAGGTGTTAGTAAAATTTTTTAAAATATTTCTTACCATAACCTTTAGTAAATTCAAGTGTTGGTAGTTTTCCTCGTCCACCAAAGTCATCATTTTGATCAATGAGTGCTTCCTTTACTGCTTCATAACCACATATCACAATGATGGGTTCCAAACCAAAGTACAGGGTGTACACTGAGCCATACTGCTCACGTAACTATAGTACAAAGGAAATAAATACATTTTTATATAATCAGCCATGGATCCAAATTTGGGTTACATCATCCAGTCCTTGAGGGCCAGGATACTCATACATTTTCAGTATTTCTCTTACAGACAAAACAAACAAAGCAAAGAGTGCCAATAGGATGTTATGAACTTGTTGATGTAGACATAGCCTACAACAAGGACAATTTTCAAAACCATGTCTTCATCCAAGATATTAAAATTTAATTTTGTTATTATCAATAAAACATCCCATTAGCTGTTACAATATTTTTTGATCTAATTTGGATCTATTAACGAAAATTTACAGTTATGCAAATATTTGATATAGAAAACACCTTGTGTTACACACCTTTTCACACTTACCTCTTCCTCACTAAAGCGCAGGCGTCTCTCTCCTGTGCGGGCTGGCAGTTCTGACCCTGTGATGCCTCTTCCAGGTTTTATCAGTTTCGCCCAATCCGCTGACCAATCAGCTAGCTCAGAGACAGCACTCAGTTGTTGTGCAACGGGTCTATACTACTGCCAAGCCCCTAGTTCTGTGAGCTAGTTCCTGTACCCATATTGGGTAATTCAGTGTTCATCTCTGTCTGTGTGTCTCCTGTTGCTTTCAGTGTCTCTTGTGTTCCCTGTGTCTGCAGTGGCCCCTGTGTCAATGGAGTCTTTTTCCTAGATCCCTGGTGTTTGACCCACCACATAATAAAATAATCACACACACAAAACGGTATTAGGCTTATATGAGATTATTTTGAACTTAATTTGCAATTGGAACCTGTTTGAGACAAAGTGAAAGGTCCATATTAAAGAAACAATGGGTTATTACCATAAAGAACTTAAAGAAAACTTACATATGGCTATATTAGGATTAGTTTGCATTTAGGACCTTTTGAAGCAGAATAACTGGTTCATTTTGAGAAGCGAATAGGCATGAAAGTGCGTTTCCATCTAAAAAGATATACTAAATGTTCTTTATGTATATGCGCAATGCCACCCTTTTGTTTAGACTCGCAGGGTCTTAACAATGTGAATTTAATGTTACAAAATAGACAAACACAAGAACCAAAATAACTAATATATATCCACAAAGTGTGTCATAAATATATCAACATGTATCAGCACTTCTATATTGTAGAAATCAAATCATTCCAAAGAGCATTTCAAACTAATGTGTTCATTTAAACTTGGAAACACGTTGGCTATTAATTAGTAGATCAATTTGAATTCACATTGTATTACAAGTTTGTCATAATCACCCCCATGTGGATCAGGATGATTTAAGGCTAAAAACTGTACATTGTCAGGGCATGTTTTTTGGCATTTTATAAAATGTCTTCCTACTGGAGACAATAAATTAGAGTTTCTAATGTTTCATTACATTTTAAGGGACAAAATGTTTTTCCAAAATAGAAAGCACCACAAATACACAACAAGAGGTAAATTATCCCCTTTGTGTTGCAATTATCATTGTGTTTAGGATGAAAAATTCAAAATATTTGGCATTTCTAAAATAATTTATTGGCATTGTTTGCATTTTCCACATCTACCTCTTCTTGATTCCAACCCTTATATTGGTGTGGCTTTTAAAATGACTATGAGTTCATTTATTTTGTAAAGAGGAGGCTTATTCATACGTGATAACTGGATTTTGATCAACATATTTGTGAGGAATCTTGACCTTAGTATGTGCCAATACTCCATAAGAATTTTTTGGAGTTGAGACAATTATTTTAAAAATGTTTTAATTAGGTGTACTTTTACCTGATCCAAAGAGGTTCTCCCATTATATTAAATAATATTTGTTGTCTTTCTGAGTTTGCCACATTAATAAAAGCTTTTTTTAATCTAGTTTTAGTGTATCCTTTATTTAAAAGTCTCTCTGATTGGAAATCATTCCAGATGGAACATAGTAACATTGTAATCTCACGTATTGTCTTGCCTTGATGGTATGCTTAGAGTGTGCACAGGTCTATATCTTCTATTTCTCATGTAATGCCCAATATACCCCAGTGTTAATGGAATTACTTATTATTATTATTATAATAACTAAATTATTATTATGCAGTAAACAGATTCTTTCTTTATTAAAAATAATAAATAGTAAATTATTTACAGGTACAGCACTAGATCTAACATTTAGCTCAGAATCCTTCCATAAAAAATGTTTAGAATATCTCACCTTTATGAGTGAACTCACTAATGATCCTATCTTTATATTCAGCAAGTTTCCTATCAGGGGCAAAGGAGTTGAACCTGGTGGTAGCCTCTGTTTTCTGTACATTGTCTTCCATGTGCAGAAAATGAAGTAAAAGCTGCAGAGAAGTATCAGCACTGCAACCAACAATCCTGTCAGTTCCATGGCAGTACACACCACTCAATTGTAAAAGAGCAATAAAGTCTCTTTATATGTGCAAAAAGGTGGAGAAAATGATGGACAACATCCAGTGGAACTTGATTTTACTTGTACTTTTTTTCAAATGTAATACTTTAATGATGAGGGCGCACCTACCCCCTAAAGCACATCACTGGTTATTAGAACTTCATTGTCCTGATTTTTTTGTAGATAAAACTATATATGCATAATCATTGATATAACAAGTGAGTACATCTAACGAACACAAATATTATATAACCTACCTATTGTGCAATGCAAGTATTGCATATTTTGGATATGAATGTGTTCTGTGGATGAATTACAATAAAAAAATATGTATTAAGATTTAGAGTTTGCCCCATATGGACAATGAACATGAAGAATTAAACTGTTTTTTTTCACTAAATATTCATGTTTAACGAATATTGAAGGATCCATGGTTGTGGAGATATGGTATGTATATAATGCAAGGCATAATGTTATTGGTAAAACTGTCTGTTTTAGTAATAAAAAGTAATAGTGGAAAAGTAACATTAAAAAATATTGGATGAAAGATATGTAGCTCCACAATTTCCCAAGTTTGGATCTTAAGGTTAGGCTAGCATCCTTGGCAAAAAATACATAAAATCTTATCAGGGTTTTGTATAAACAAGGTATTGGGTCTGGCTCACTAGGAATCCACATAAGCAGGGTTAAGTGGATTCCCAAACCCTTTAAATCCCCAACCACTTTTTTCCAAACTGGACTAGTAATATAAGTCAGCTGGATCTTTAGCTCTAGGGAGAGTGTGTTTAGAGATTTGTAGGATTTGTTCTGTACCAAGAAATGGCAGACTCAAATCATCTGAAGCCTAGCTAAAAGGTTCTGTCAATGAAATCCACTTCAGTATTTTTTAGGGTGGCTGAAAAAAAAAACCTTTCCTGCAATATGATGAGGATCCCAAAAATAATTATATTAGTATTCTAATGTTGATGGCAGCATAGTATTATAAGGTTGGCATGGTCAGTGCCCCCTTAAAAGATAATAATGCCAGATTTTACCACTTCCCACAGATAATAACATCAAAAAGGGACATTTAAGCACCTCATGTGTTGGAGTAAACAGAAGCAGTAAGTTTCAGTGATAACAATTGTAGTTAAAAAGTTTAAAAAAAAAAAAGATTTGTACACTCCTTTTCCAACCACTTCATCAAAAAAAGTACACGTGGTACATGCATATTATTTAAAAGAAAACCCATATCTAGGGACAAACAACATGATGTTTCAGTCAGATATTTATTTTGTCCTAACACGTTTCGTACAAACCCCTTTGAGGTTGAAATGTTTTACCTATCCTTCGGGATTCTCAGTGTATATTTGTGCTTCAATCAAGGCATAGAAAATCAGTCTATGAAATCCTCCACCTCTGAAGAAGCGGCTCTTCCGCAAAACGTGTCAGGACCAAATGAATATCTGACTGAACCATCATGTTGTTTGGCCCTTGATATGGGTTTTCTTTTTAAATAATATGTATGTGTCACGTGGTAAGGGGGAAATGGAGGAACACCAGAATCAAAACAATAAGATAATGACAAGGGGCTAGACCTCCAAGCTAGGGAGAGGGAAATGGTCACCACCTACTGCAACCCTAAATCTAGCCCTGACTCCTGTCAGTGTGAATAGACCCTGAAGGTGTGAGGATTCATACACCGGAAGCTAGACCCTAGGAGCCCTGAAATGCCCTAGGAGTAGTGACAGGGTATGAGACTACTGGTTATTTCCCAGATGAACGAACCAGCGTCTCCCTGAGGCCTAGTAAACAACGAGCAAAGGGTAACAACAAAATACAAAGAGCAGTAAACTTATCTTCATTAGAAAATGGATGGACAGGACCTCATGAGAGGACCACACACCAGCCCTTCCTCCTCGAAGCAGAGAATATCAACCACATGGCCTGAATAGTAAGGCCAGGCTAAATAGAGGAAGAGTAATGATAACAAGCTGCAGGTGAGACCAGAGGTGTGGTCATTACCAACAACAACACTGTAACAAGCGAAAGCAAGGAGACAGTCAGATAACCTCACGTGCAGCCAGTCTCTCAGATCTTCTAACCTCAGTCACGGGAGGGACCGTGACGGTATGTACCACATGTATTTTTTTGATGAAGTTGTTAGAATAAGAGTGTACAAATCTTTTTTTAAAAAATGTTTTTGTAATAATAAAGTATTTCTGATTTCATCTACAAATGTCACCACTGAAATTCCCTGCTTCTTATACTCCAGCATTAATCTAATTTTGGTAATACATATTATGCTTTACTGATTTGGAGGTGGCTTTAGCCAAAAACTTGAAAGATGTTTTTTTCCCCCAGGTATTAGTGTTTATGGCAAATGCTAGAGAGTAATGCATATTTTCACAATAGACCTTAGAGGATGTGGACCAATGCATGGTGGGAAAATTCAGGAAGTGTTGGGGTTAGCAGCAAAATATGTACAGTACCATTACTATTATCAATGCTGACTGTTGGAGCCCAATCTATGTTTTGGACATCCTATATTTTGGATTCCACAACTAAATGTGATAATGGCAAAGTAAAAGGACAGGGCAGTGGTGCACTTTGGAGGTGCTAAAGGATGGGTAGAATTGCCTCATTGATTAGCTCTAGCACTACCAAGCTGTAAAAGGGCTTAAAAAATTGCAGAAGTATATGGTTGGAAAGGACCATTCCCTATAGTGGTGCTGCCAATGCTTTTAACTAAAGCACACTGATGTCACAGAGTGGATGAACCAGCACTAGTCTACTCAAGTCACTTCCTCCCAAAAACGTATCAGTCAATTTTCATTGAAACATGAACAGGCTCCATAAACTTCTTTCCATGCCCCATCCAGTCTACTCACTAAAACAATCCACAACTAGCACTGAATAATTTTTTTTACCATTCCATCTTGGGGCTGTTGCTGGAGGACAGGATAAAGACTTTTTATGCACTAATGCCAAAACCTTAATTTAATCTGAGGATGCAGAGGAGGTTGACTTTTGAAGGGAGGTAAAGCAGAATATGTCAGTGTGTGCAGGTAGTCCTGTTTAGACCATGGCTAAAAAAATAGTCTAAATGTTAGCAGAAAGAAGCTGTGACATCCAGGCCAGCCAAGAGGAAAGGCGGTGGTAAATGATATTATGTATGAATCATTTCTCATTCATATTATGTATGAATCATTATCATTTCTCGTCTGGACTACTGTAACATCCTTCTCGCTGGTATTCCACTAACCCGACTCTCTCCTCTACAATCTATTATGAATGCTGCAGCCAGACTCATCCATCCTTCGCTCCGCTCCTCTTCCGCTGCATCTCTTTGTAGTTCTCTCCATTGGCTTCCTTTTCACCTTAGAATCAAATTTAAGCTCCTGTGCTTTGCCTTCAAATCCCTATACAGTTATTGTCCCACTTACATCTCTGACATGGTTAAAAAATACTCCCCCTGCCGCTCTCTCCGCTCCTCCAATGACCTACTAATGACTTCTTCACTCATAATCTCATCACACGCACGAATACAAGACTTTTCTAGAGCTGCTCCAACTCTCTGGAATGGTCTTCCTCATCCTATTCGGCTTGCTCCTACTTTCTGCTCATTTAAAAGAGCACTCAAAACCTATTTTTTCAAACTTGCCTACCCGGCTTCTTCTGTCATTTGAAACCATCACTACTTCCCACACTACATATCTCACATCCTTTGTGTGTGAAATTCCCCCACCTACTAGATTGTAAGCTCTTCGGGGCAGGGTCCTCTCCTCCTGTATCACTGTCTGTATTAGTCTGTCATTTGCAATCCCTATTTAATGTACAACGCTGCGTAATATGTTGGCGCTATATAAATCCTGTTTAATAATAATAATAATAAATCAGCTTGGGTGTAAAAAATCATACAGCCCCCACTCAACCTATTCAAAGGACCTTCTGCCTTCTGAATGTTCCACCAGGATTTACCAACAGCAAATGAAATGGGATATTTGCAACTTGGGCACTATATGCAAGTTTACCACGCTTGTTTCAGAGAACAGAGCAGTATGCTGGCCCATTTCCCTCTCCCACTGCTGATTCATTTTCCTCCTTTATCTCTCTGCCTCTTTGTGCAATCTCATGCCAAACAAGTAGCTTCTATTGACTGTATTGAGAACTGTTTGATGTGGGTTGAGCAAGCCCATGCTGGGTTTTGATTGATCTTGTACAAGTTCCAATCTGCAAACTTGATACATGCGTTTGACTGAAACTACTGAAAACAAAACATCAGCTTTACGAGGGGGTGCTGAGAAGTTCCTGGCTTTGCCAAGAAAGAAGAGAGCCAGAGTTATGAAAAGACACATTTATTTAACACATTCCCCCCTGAGACTGATGCACTTGGTACAGCGTACTTGCAGCTTTTCTAGACTGTTCAAATAAAATTCCTTTGGTTGGTCCGCAAACCAGGTCTCAGCATCTTTGATGTCAGAAATTTCCTCAAAACGTTGCCCCTTCAAGTGTTTCTTCAAATTCAGGAACAGATAATTGTCGGAAGGGGCCAGGTTAGGGGAGGGTGTTCAAACCAGGGTGTTCAATTTGGCAGCCATAACCTTGGATGTGTGCGCAGGTGCACTGTCTTACATAAAAGGATCCCTTTGGTCAACTTTCCACGGCATTTCATTTTAATTGCCTCATTGAGCTGGTCCAGGAGGTTAGCATAATACTGTCCGGAGATTCTAGAGCCCTGAGGTAGGTAGTCCACAGAATACCGTCTTTGTTCCACTGTTTTGACAGTGCTGTAGGAAGGACATTTCTCCCCCAGTGTTTGTGACATCTCAGTGTGAATGTCCTTTACTGACTTTCCCTGGAGAAACGAAAACTTAACGAGGGCCTGTAACTCCAATGACGTGAAACTTGCTTGTGCCTCTGCCGTCACAGCTTCTCACTAAAAGAAACAATTGCAAAGACCTGATATTTGCACAGTTACATACTAAGAAATTAGTCTGTCATATGCCCCCATACTCATTTTTCTATTTCATCTGGAAGGGGGCAAAGCCAGGAACTTCTCAGCACCCCCTCATATAAGTATCAGGTCAACTGATTCATTATTAATTTAAAAAATAGCCAGTAAATTCAGCACTAGATTAACATCAAACTCTTAATCCTTTCTTCTAAGACATTTTTGGAACATCTCACTTTTATGTGGGAATTAAGTAATGATCCTATCTTTCTGTTCAGCAAGTTTCCAATGAAGGGCAAAGGAGATGGGCCTGGTGGGAACGCCTGTTTCCTGTATATTTTCATCCATGTGTTGAAGATGAAGTAGCAGCTAGGGAGAAATATCGGCACTGCAACCATCAATCTATTCACTTCCATGTTGTACAAATACTGAAATGTTTAAAACAGCAAAGTCTCTTATTTCATGGAAAAGGGTGGAGCAAAATATGTACAACTTCCAATGGAACCTAATTGAATTACTATCATTTTTATGATGACGGTGTTCCCTAACCGCTTAAGAACTTTAATTACTGAACTTTAGTTACTGGCAATTTTTTGTCCCTATTTATTATACCCAGCCCCTCCGAACAACAATCATTTGCGTGACAGCATGGTGAAAAATTCAGTGATAACATTATTGATCTAATATTACTGAATCTAAAATATGGGCCACAACCAAATCTTGTATGTATAACAAGAAACTATTGTGACATACAAGTAAAAGGTTATAATTTTCTTTATAATTGCATTATTGTGTGCAATTTGTATCACCAAATATAATTCTTATATTTTTGCCGAAAACCCCATCTTTTCTGTTCTTTATTATAAATGAAAATAAGTTTAAGGTAAAATAAGGTAAACAGTGAGGTTTTATTGAAAGCCAGTAGCTCAAACTTAAGTTTACACCAAGAACTAAAGAAGTCAGATGAGTAACATGTACTATATTGTATGGAATTGACTTTTATTTCAACAAAATTTCACATTAAATTCATTTAATGTTTCTTTGGCTAAGCCACAACCTTCTGGCAATTCTCTTTGATGTATAAACTGTTTACTTGTATATAATGTATATGATGTTAAAAGAGATAATAAATAACTGTTTAAGCACTGAAGCACAGGAAAATTACTAAATAAACAGTTGAAACATATAGAGATGAAAAGTCTTACCCGCCAAGCTAAACTTCTATTCATCTGATCGTGGAATTTACACAGCAGAATCTGGCAAGGCAAAAGACTTAAACTTTCTCTTGTGCAATTAAGTAGTGCTTATTGCCTAGGGCCCTCTAAAAACAGCAGGGATGCTTTCCTCCATGTTTGTTGAGGCAGGCAGCTGATTGGCTGTCTGCCACTGCATGCCACACAGGCAGTTATTGGCCTATATAGGGTCAGGGCGTGCCTGCATTTACCACTCCTGACAGAGATTTTCTAGCATCACAACCTTTCTGTGCTGATTGGCTTGCTTTGTCAGATAGATTGTTGGATTGTACTGTATTGGTGCAGTCCTGAAATCTACTGTACTCAGATAGGTAGAGTGTTTCACTGTAACTGCAGACCCGAATACAAGAAGCGCTGCTGTTGGTGGTGGGCGTCCATTATAAAGGGGCAGAGGAGGATACTGAGGGTACATGGCATTCATCCACCCAAACACAAGGCAGCATGTTCCATGGATGGCAAGACCAGGAGGAGGAGGACGACAACCCTGTGCTGCTGTTTGTCTCACAGAAGTGTGGGTCTAGAAATACCTGTGGGTACAGCTGTGGGTAGTTTGAGCCACATGACAGCCTTCATGCCGGAGTGCATAGCCATAGATCCGTGCACACAACACATAAAAACAAAGACTGACGACTATTGGATTGCTACATTACTGGATCCACGTTACAAGCCTGAGATACAAAAACTCATCTTGCCCCAATACAGGGGACCTAAAATGCAGCACCACCAAGAAGTGATTGTAGGGGACTTGTGCTCAGCCTTTCTGTCTGCCAGCAGCAGCAGGGATCCCTATGGCAGTTTCACCAGCCATGGCAGCCAAACAACTCCCTTTAGGGGCATGGGTTGCAGCAGCAGTAGAGGTTGTCTAAGCCAAACTTTGCAGGCTTTTTTTCAGGGGAAGCAAGCTGCCAGTCATGCATCAATTGCCAATGACAGTCAGCAGCGCTACTCAGTCATGGTGCAGCAATACCTGAGCTCTACTTGGGACTACTGCAACCTGAAAAACCAGCTTGAGCAATGGCTGGAGCTGGCAAAACATGCCAGTCAGATCCTTGCCTGCCCAGCCACAAGTGTGTTATCTGAAAGAGCGCTCAGTGCAGCTGGGGGAGTAGTGAGTGACAAGCGCATTCGCCTCTCTGCAGAAAATGTTGACCGAATCACTTTTATTAGAATGAATAAGGCTTGGATCGGCAATGACTTCAACACTCCCTCTGCAGAGTGAACTGATTAGTCAGGCAACTGCTGCACGGCCTGCTGACACCTTGATGGGAAGAGCACGTTCACAGACTTCAGCATCTCCTTCCACTCCTCCCCCTCGTGGCCCTCTACCAATGCTCTGTCTCTGAGGCCTATACCTTGCAATGTACCTCCCTCAGGGCCCTCTGCCCCTTTCTAGTTTGAGGCCTATATCACTTGTAACGGAGCTGTGATTCCTAATTAAATATTTGTATTTTTTTTAGAGAAATACAGAACTTTTTCTGGCTTTTGTGATATATTAGAAGAGGTATCAGAATTAAAGATCTGTATTTTTTTGAGAGAAATACAAAAATACAAAAATTTGTATGCCTTTTTTGATAGAAAGCAAGTGGGATCAGAATGAAATATCTATATTTTGATACATAAATACATACATTTTTCTGGCTTTTCTGATAGATTGCAAGAGGCATAAATAAATATCTGTATTTTTTGGAGAGATATTGGAAGAGGTATCAGAATTAAAGATCTCTGTTTTTTCAGAGAAAGACATAATTTTTTCTGCCTTTTTTGATAGATAGCAAGTGGAATCATGTCAGCCTTCAGAAAGGAGAATTTCTGTTTGAGGGAATCTTGATGATGATTAACCGGGAGATCACATACACATATATCGGTTAACAGGTAATTTCCCTTTTAGTTTATTTGCAGAAAAGATAGTGGTAAATGTCCAATGAACTTGCGTATAAACAGTAGAGGCAAATGTCCAATGACTGGGCAGATAACAGTGCTGGTAAATGTCCAATGACTTTGCAGATAACATTGGTGATAATAGATTGCAGACAAACCTTGGAGCGGAGGAGGATGCATGAGTAGCGAGGAGCAGGAACCAAGAATCAGGAGCAGGAACCAGGAGCAAGAACCAAGAACCAAGAATCAACAGTAGGAACCAGGAACAGGAACCAGGAAGTTGTCACAGTCAATCCACCCTGGAAGAAAATCATGGAGCCTTCATATAGTGCTGTCCCAGTCTCTGATTGGCGCTCGCACTGGGCATGTGCAGAGTAAGGATATGCACCAAGCCTGTGCGAAGTGCAGTGCAAACTGAGCATGTACAATAAGGTTCATTAAGACATAAGTTTGTGACAGTGCTCCCCCTGGACTTGGTTTCTCTGGATGCTGCCGGTGAAAGTCATTAGCTGTCCGAGTGGCATGTACTGATGTCACAGGTTCCCATGAGCTTTCCTCTAGTGTAAACCCTTTCCATTTGATAAGGTTTTGTATGCCTTTACCTCTTCTTCGAGAGTCCAGTATTCTCCCCACCTCAAATTCCACTTCTGCATTCATGAAAATGGGTAGAGGTTCTGCCGTTTGGACTTGGGATCACCCGCTTTAACATAAAGACATGAAAAATGGGGTACACTTTCATGGTGCGTGAAAGGAGTAATTGATAGGCCACTAGGTTGATCTGCTTCGTGATAGAAAATGGACCCACAAACTTGGGACTTCTTGGAGGGGCAATGTAACCGAAGGTGGGCACTAGAATGCCAGACTTTATCCCCGATCTTGAAATTAGGGTGAGGTCACCGATGTCTGTATGCATTCTTCTTGTGCCCTTCTTGTGCCAGTTTTAAGTTCTGCTCAAGTTCCTGATGAACATGCTTCAGTTCTGAAATTACCTCTTGTACTGCTGAAACAGATAGACTAGGCGTTAGGTCAAGAAACATGTTTGAGTGATACCCAAAATTGGCGAAGAAGGGAGACATCTTGGTAGATGTGTGCATTGCATTGTTAAGAGCAAATTCAGCTAAAGGTAGCAGATTCACTCAATCATCTTCAAGAGATGAGCAGTAGTTAGAAGGTACTGCTCCAGTACCTGAATAATGCACCCTGTTTGGCCATTGGATTGAGGATGAAAGTCAGAGGAGAATGCCACATTGATCTGGAGACTCTTGCACAGTTGAACCCAGAATTTAGCCGTAAATTGTGACCCTCGATCCAACACGATCTGCTGTGGAGCCATGAAGATGAAAAATCTCCTTGATGAAAATCCTGGCGAGGTCAGGAGCTGAGGGCAATCCCTTGAGGGGAATGAAATGACTCTGTTTTGTGAAACAACCACCACTAAGATGGTGGTACATCCCTTGGATGGGGGAAGTTTTATTATGAAGTCCATAGAGATTTTATCCCACGGTTGGTCGGGTATTGGTACAGGTCTCAGAAGTCCCATGGGTAGCGCTGTTTGACCTTCACTTCACTCGGTATAGTCTTTGTTTAAAGTAGGCAACCAGAACTTGCGGCGTGTTAGTTCAATAGTCTTGAGTAGTGTTGGTCGAATAGCTCACTATTTGATTCGGCAGCTATTTGCTCAAATAGAGCAAAATTATTTGGGTGGTCCAATGTCAAAGTCAAACACCATTAAAGTCAATGGGAGGAAAAATTCGGGTTTTTTTCAGCACTGTGTAGAGCTTCTACAGCCTCCAAACAGATGTAAAAAGATACATTATAAAAGGATACATAAAAAGATGCATTGTAAAAGGATACATAAAAAAAATATTATAAAAAGATACATAACCCTATTACATACCCCTGTACTTCACGTGAAGATTAAAGAGCACCTGTCACATCAATATTAGGCTAAAGCTAGGTACACACTTCCAAAAATAATTTGTTAGAAAATGAACGATTACGACCGATCAACGAATATACACAATTATACTTGAACAATCATATTGTGCACAATTTTGTACATGCTGTAACAATTTGATCGTTCATATATAATCCACCAACAGTGTCCACACGCTAGATACAATCGTTTGAATGATGCAGGGAGGGACATGTAAAGGAGAAAGTGTACCCCAGAAACATGCACGATCACTGAACAACCGTACACGATAGATAGTGAAAGATCGTCGGTCAATCAGATCGACTGTGGCGGTCGTTCATTTCCAATGACAATCCTCGTTCGTCGGCTTCCTTGGTCACTTTTTTTGGCCAATCGGTTGTTCATCGGTCATTCGTCGGTCGTTTCTAACGATAACTAACGATAACGATAACGACTTTTTAAAGCCCATGTTTGAAGTCCCCATGCATTCCCATGGGCTAATCTACACCAGGACGTTTCCTTCAGGCACGTTTTTGAGCGTT
>NC_092871.1:14440078-14495053 GCF_032062135.1 Pyxicephalus adspersus
GAACAGCCATATTCGGGTCGAATATAGGGACAACCCGAATTCAAACATCAACACTAGTCTTGAGGTAACTGAAGTGTCCAGCCATGGGATGGGCATGCATGCTTTGAAGGACAAGAGTCCATAAGGGAACTGGAACAAAAAATTTTCCTTGATGAAACAGAAAACCTGATTCTTGAGTCAAGAGTTCCCCTGTATCAGGCGAAAATGTCTTGGAAGTTTCCTTAATTTAGTTCAGTAATTGTCTCTAACAGGAGAAAGTGGCTATCTGAAAGGATCTCCATGTTCTCCAAAAGGTGTTCCATGTTCAGGTGACTCAGCCCTGGAATGAATCCGAGACAAGGCGTCTGGTTTCCCATTCTTTGAGCCTGGTCGGTATGATATGTGAAAATTGTGTGAAGAAGAGGGACCAACGGGCCTGATGAGACTGAAGACGCTTGGCAGCCCTTAAGTACTCCGGATTCTTATGACAGGTCCATGGGTGAAGAGCCCCCTCCAGGAGATATCTCCACTCCTCTATGGCTAACTTAATTGCAAGTAGCTCTCTGTCTCCCACATCCTAATTGCAGTCGGAAGACAATAATTTCTTAGAGAAAAAGGCTAGAGGATGCAGTATTTGCTTCTCACCTTGTCTCTGAGACAAAACGGCACCAACAGCTTGCTCGGACGCATCCACTTCCAACATGTAAGGCAAGTTAGAGTCTGGATGTGCCAACACAGGAGTGGTGATAAATTGTGTCATCAGATGCTGGAATGCCTTCTGGGCATTATCGTTCCATTGGAAAATCTTCTGTTTCCTAGTTAAATCGCTCAAAGATCAGACGATGCGAGAAAAATGAATGAATTTCTGATAGATATTTGAGAAGCCTAGGCATCTCTGGACCTCATTGCGAAATGATGGTACGGGCCAATTGAGGACAGCCAAAACCTTACTTTGGTTCATGGCGATGCCTTGAGCCGAGATATCCAAGCCTAGAAAGTGTACTCGATCCCTCTCAAATTCACATTTTTCAATCTTTCAATCGAAAAAATGATTCTGCCGGAGACAAGTAAGGACCTCTTTTACTTGTTCACAATGCTCCTCGAAGGAAGCTGAAAAGATCAAAATGTCGTCCAGATAGACCACAACATATGCGTCCAATATGTCTTTGAAAATGTCAACAACAAAACTTTGAAAGGTCGCTGGGGCATTACACAGCCCCAAGGACATTACTAGATGCATTCTTTCCCCTGTCTGATGTGAATCAAATTGTATGCCCCGCGGAGATCCAACTTGGTAAATATTCTTGCTGTATGGAGCCTTTGGATATTTCAGCTATCAGAGGAAGTGGGTATGGATTCTTGATGGTTATCAGGCTCAGAGCAAATAATCGACACATGGTAGCAGCTTTAAATATTGGTGAGGGTAGCAAGTCAAAGGATGAGTGGTACAAATGGTAATTGGCCCAGTATGGGGAGTGGAACCGTTGGCCAATGAAATAGCAATGGGAAGGTTTCTTTCTTGAACTGGGATTCTTTGAGCGTGGGTGAATTGTATGTCCATGAAACAGTGAGTTGCACCAGAATCAAAAATTGCTTTGGTCTCACCGAGGCCTCCTGGCCACTGAATGATAGGAGAGATGATTTATAAACATCTTTCCCACAGTCATTAAAGGATGGCATAGAGAGGGGTGGATGATTAGTCCCAATTTGCATAGGTTGCTCTCCCTCTGTAGATGGATTATTAGTGGAGACCTAATGAACGACTGGAACTGTACTCGACTGAAGGTTTTGGCAATGTCCCTTTTCTCACAGTCTCTCTCTCTCAAACGATGATCAACCTGGGTAACCAACATGACAAGGTCATTTAAAGACTCAGGGATGGAGACATGGACTAAGTCATCCTTGATCCGTTCTGAAAGACCTTGGTGAAATTGGAAGCGGAGTGCTGCTTCATTCCAAGATGTGTCTGAGGAGGCCACCCTAAACTCTGCAATAAAGTCTTTAACAGGATGAGAGCCTTGGCTTAATCTGCACAGGGTTAATTTTGCTGAGGCTGCACGACTAGGGTCATCATATATGGCCCCCATAGCTTTGAGAAAACCATGCAAGGAGTGGAGAAGGGGGCCACCTTTCTCCATCAGGGAAGCCCATGCCTGCAGTTCCCCCCACAATAGTGAGATCACCACTTTGAGCCCTATAACATCTGTGGGGTATGTCCGTGGCTGTAAGTCAAAAAGCAACTGGCAACATATCTTGAAAGATTGGAAGTTCTTTCGTTCTCTATTAAAGTATTCTGGTAAAGAGACCTTAGGTTCGCGGTCCAGGGGTGCAGGGGCCACAGACCCCGGGATGGGGAGTTCACAGTGGAGGCTACTTCAGAGCTTTGGCTGGCTGTCAGACAATTCTGGAGGGTATCCAGGTGGTTCTCGAGTTGCGAGTATCCCCCATGCAGATTGTGTACTGCTTGAGTAAGGCTGGAAAGTTGCTGGGCCATTACCTCAAGGGGTGAGGGTTTCCCTCCTGAGCTCATAGTGGGCGGATTGATACTGTCAGCCTTTAGAAAGGAGAGCTCTGTTTGAGGGAATCTTGATGGTGATTAGCCCAAAGATCACACACACATATATTGGTTAATGGGTAAATGTCCCTTTTAGTTTATTTGCAGAAAAGATGTCAATGTCCAATGACCTAGCGGATAAACAGTAGAAGCAAATGTCCAATGACTAGGCAGATAACAGTACTCATGAATGTCCAATGACTAGGCAGATAACAGTTCCTGTAAATGTCCAATGACAGTGGTGATAATAGATTGCAGATAAACCTTGGAGGTCATACACGGATGATCAGATGGAGAGCGGAGGATGTATGAGTAGTGAGGAGCAGGAACCAAGTATCAGGAGCTGGAATCAGGAAACAGCAACCAGGAATCAGGAAACGCACTGAGCATGTGCAAAGTGCAGTGCAAACTGAGCATGTGCAATAAGGTTCATTTAGACATAGGCTTGTGACAGATCATAATTAAATATCTGTATTTTTTGTGGAGAAATACAGACATTTTTATGGCTTTTTTTATAGATAGCAAGTGGTATCAAAATGAAATATCTGTATTTTTTTAGAGAAATACAGACATTTTTCTGGCTTTTCTGATAGATTGGAAGAGGTATCATAATTAAAGATCTGTTTTTTTTTTTGAGAAAAATACAGAATTGTTTTCTGCCTTTTTTTGAGAGATAGCAAGTAGGATCAGAATTTATCTGTATTTTGTATAGATACAAACGAACATTTTTCTAGCTTTTCTGATAGATTGCAAGAGGTATTATAATTACATATCGTTATTTTTTGGAAATAAATACAAAATTTTAATGGCTTTTTGATAGATTGGAAGAGGTATCAGAATTAAAGATCTGTAATTTTTTTTAAGAGAAATACAGATTTTTTATCTGCTTTTTTTAAAAGATAGCAAGTGGGATTAGAATGAAGAATCTGTATTTTTTATAGATAAATACAGAATTTTTTCTGGCTTTTCTGATAGATTGCAAGAGGTATCTTAATTAAATATCTGTAATTTGTGTAGAGAGATACAGATTTTTTATTGCTTTTTTGATAGATACAAAGTGGGATCAGAATAAAATATCTGTCGTTTTTTTGAGAGAAATAAATACATTTTTCTGGCTTTGTGGATATACAGCAAGTGCTATCACAGTTAAATATCTGTTTTTTTAAGAAAAATACAAAAATGTTTCTGTCCTTTTGGATAGATAGCAAGTGGTATCATAATGAAATATCTGTATTTTTGTTCTGGCTTTTTGTGATAGATTGGAAGAGGTATCAGTATTAAAGATCTGTATTTTTTAAGAGAAATACAGAAATGTTTATGCCTTAGCAAGTGGGATCAAAATTAAATATCTGTATCATATTATCTGAAATCTATCACAAAAGCCAAAAAAAATTCAGTATTTATTGATAAAAAATACAGATATTTCATTCTGATAGCACTTGGTATTTTTCCAAAAATTTCTCTCAAAAAAATGAAGATATTTAATTCTGGTAGGACTTGGTATCTATCCAAAAGGCCATAAACATTTCTGTATTTCTCTAAAAGAAATACAGATATTTAACTGTGATAGCACTTGCTATATATCCACAAATCCAGAAAAATGTTGGTATTCCGCCAAGCCCATTCCCTTTTATATGGTTTCACTAGATAGTAAGTATGGACAGTGTGAATCTCGTTCATCCATTCTTGTTTCCAATAGCTACAGCTTATACACTGTCCATAGAGGTGATGGCCTCAACCTCTAATGCCGTCCTTGCACCTTCTCAGCGCCCCCCGCCTCCTCCTCCTGCTGTTACTGATGCTGCCTCCACAATCCGTCTCAGGGCCAACCGCCCGCTACTCATGCTGTTACTGCTGCTGCCTGCTCAGAACCCAACTCTAGATGCCAATTACTAATACCGTCCACACTTCATCTCAGCCCACCGTCTCCTCTTCCTGTAACAGCTGCTGCCTGCCCAGAACCCAGCTCTAGATGCCGGTTACAAATACTTTCCACTTTTCCTCTCAGAGCCCACCGCCTCCTCCTCCTGCTGTTACTGATGTTGCCTGCCCAGTACCCAAATCTACCGGTAGATGCCAGTTAATAATGTTGTCCACACGCCGTCCCAGAGCCCACCGCCTGCCACTCATGCTGTTACTGCTGCTGCCTGCCCAGTAGCCAACTTTAAATGCCAGTTACTAATGTCGTCCACACTTCATCTCAAAGCCGACTGCCTCCTCCTCCTGCTGCTACTGCTGCTGCCTGCCCAGTACCTAACTTTGGATGCCAGTTACTAATGTTGTTCACACTCCGTCTCAGGGCCTAACGCCTCCTCCTTATGATGTTACTGCTGCTGCGTGCCCAGTAACCAAGTCTAAATGCCAGTTACTAATGCCGTCCACACCCCGTCTCAAGGCTTACCTTCTCTTTATGCTGTTACTACTGCTGTCTGCCCAGTACCCAACTCTAGATGCCAGGTACTAATGCCATCCACACTACGTCTCAGGGTCTAACTCCTTCTCTTCATGCTGTTACTGCTGCTGCCTACCCAGTACCCAGCTCTAGACCCAGCAATGTCTCCAGTAGCTACAGCTTCTACACTGTCCATGTAGGTGGTGGCCTCAAACTTTAATGGCGTCCTTGATCCGTCTCAGGGCTTACTTCCTCCTACTCATGCTTTTACTGCTGCTGCCTGCACAGTACCCAGCTCTAGATGCCAGTTACAAATGCCATACACACTCCGTCTCAGGGCCCACCGACTACTCCTCCTGCTGTTACTACTACTGCCTTCCCAGTACCCAACTCTAGATGCCAGTTAGCATTTTACAAAGTTAAAGCTAGCAGATAGGAAAAGGCAGTCCCCTACACAGCAATGTCTCCAATAGCTACAGCTTCCACACTGTCAATATAGGTGATGGCCTCAATACAACTGAAGACAACTGCTGCCTTACTTACTGCTGCTGCCTGCCAATACCCAGCTCTAGATGCCAGTTACCAATGCGGTCCACGCTCCCTCTCAGGGCCCTCTGCCTCCTCCTGCTGCTGCTGCCTCCTGTCAGTACTACATTCACAAAGATTGTATTACAGACTTCTAGGTGGCATTGATGATGCACTACACCCAGCTCACCCATAGATATAAGAAAGCTAAAAAGACCATTGGTATCTTTCTGCTGAGTCTGCCAAGTGACATTGGTCACTAACTTGAAAGGTCACCATCAAATGGGAGGTTGAACAGCCAAAGCTCAAGGATCCCCTAGCTACCTATGGGGAACCTATGGTCCAATGTAACACTGGTTGAGAATGGCTGCAATATATACTCTTGATTCTCTATAGATTTTGGGAGCGTGATTGAAAAATTAAAAAAAAAATATGAATATAGCTTTAAAGCAACAAAAAACAAATCAAAGGTTGCATTGTCTGCAGCAATTAAAAATAATGAGAACAAGCTAACCAATAGTGCATTGCAAAAAAAAGATTTTTTAATCTCATGTATTTTAGGTGTTCTGAATATTTTGTTATTTCTTAACTGGCCCAGAGAATTGTGCATAATATGCTTGTTTACCTGATAAATCTCTTAATTAGGTCTGTTTTGTAAGAGCTAAAACATCCAAATAGTCACTTAATACTAAAGGGTCTAGTCACAAAGCTAGGGTCAAAAATTCAGGTATTTTTGTGTTTGATTATTTCTAATCTGAAACAATCATATTCATTGTTGCTATCCTACATCTAATCAACATATCCTTACCATCTTTTTCATACCTCGAACCAACTAAACTGATTCTGCTCTCTCCACGTCTAAACACAAACAATGAAATCATTGTTATCCTGTAACCCCAACCTTTTCAAAATACAACATAAGTTTTAGAAGTACTGATAACACAGTAATCATATCACAGTTCATCCTTGTTTACCGAAGTTTATCAAATAATAATGTCAAATATATACTCCACACCTAACTACATTCAATTTTGGAAACAACTTGGCCAAGGGATGAGTGAATTCATAGAACATTCTATTCAACAAACATTTGCCCATATTTCATTTCAACCTAATTTCAAATATAACTTTTGTGCTAATTTAAAGTAAATACTATAGTTAGGCCTAATAGTAGGCTTATTACCCCTTTTAGGTTGAACTACAGTAGAAATCAATTTAGGTGTCTGTATGGAGTGGAAATGAGCTTCAAACTGTTGAGGAATTCTGAGTTTCAGGTTACTTTTTTTGGTCAGTAAATACTGATGTGCAACAACAAATGAACCAACATACAAAACCAGTGGAACCTGTAGAACCAGGTGCAAAATATTAAAAGGAAAAAAAACATGTATGTTAAAGCATAGGGGGGCAAGACATTTTTAGCTTAAAAGAATACAATGTAAATAAATAAAACATTTAATAAATGTCTGTAGAAAGTATAAAAATGTGCATTTGCTTTTTATTTGCTAAATACTAATTACAAAAAAGATTGTGTATTGCCCCTCCCTCATTATTATTAACTCCTCAATTTAAACATGTTTATCCCTTATAGCATTTTTTTACCCTGCAAATGCTCATGTAGGTTTCCCTGGCCCCTCAAGCAAAGTTGGAGAGAAAAGGGATCTTTGCAACAACTTTCATTCATCAGTCCAAAAGCTGTCTTTTACTCTTTAGTTGCTACACCAGAAAATAATTAAAGGGACTGAAGCTTCCATTACAGTCTCCTGACCTCAATATCATTAAAAAATGATCTTGAGGAGATGTCAAAAGTAAAGTTAACGCAAGATAAAATTTCAGACAGGTAGCATTGGAGCATGGGATCACCCAAAGCGTGGAGTCTAAGTGACACCAGGTCATCACCAGGGCACCACACAAGGGGTAATAGGCTGATAGCCTAGAAGCCACTGGGCTTGTTGCTTGTTACTGCTAAGTGTCACCAGGTTCCAACCCTCAGGGTCAGTTTCCCTGAATATAAAGGCTGGTGTGGAAACAAGTGGAAGGCATATACAGTCTGGGGCCAAGCAAGGGTCAGGGCAGGCAGAAGACAAATATAATAAACGTCCAGGCACAGGCCAGGGAAGGCGGCAGACAAGCATGGTCAGGATTCAGGCACAGGTCAGGGCAGGCAGCAGACAAACATTGTAGAATCAAAATAGGGTATCAAGGTAGCTGGTGTAAAGTCACGGCACCAGCCACCATTGCTGCTGTGGCTAAAATAGCCTCTGTCTCTTTATGGAGCTTCTCCTCCTTGGGCTGTGTCAGCAAGACTGCCCACAGACAAGTCTTTTTACACAAGACTGATACCATCATTGATAGTCAATTTAGCACTGGATCTGGCATTTAGCTCAGAATCCTTTCATAAAGAACTCTCTAATTATCTTTATGTTCAGCAAGTTTCCAATTAAGTGTACAGGAACCTAATTTTATTTAGGTACCATTAGTTTCTAGTACTTCTTAGTCCTGATTCTCTTGTAGATAAGACTACTATATATGCATATTCATCACTATGACAAGTGTGTAATTTAACATAAATTCAAATATTTTTATTACACAGTATAGCACCAACATAATAGTTAGTACTACACAAAGGCCCATAGTCATGTCAATAACTGTCTCTTAAAGAGGCTCACAGTCTAATGTCCCTACCTCAGTCATATGTCTTTAACTAAGGACAATAATTGGGAGAAGGCAATTAATTTAACTGCACATTTTTGGAATAATATGTAACATACCTATTGTGCAATGCAATTATTGCATATATTGGATATTAATGTGTTCCGTGGGTGAAATACAAATAAAACAAATGTATTAAGATTAAAATTTTGCCCCCTATGTACAATTAACATAATAAGAGCTAAGCTATGTTATGTCACAAAATATTTCTATTTAGTGACTATTGAAGGATCCATGGTTGTGGAGATATGCTGTTCGTATAGTGTAACGTGACATTAGTAAAACTTGCTGTTATTCAGAATAGCATTGGATAGAAGATATGTAGCTCGACAATTTCTGTATGCAGCTTAAATTTGGGTCAGCATAAAATACATGAAATTTTACCTGGCATTTTGCAAAAAAACATTATTCACAATCCCCCAGACCACATTTTCATAACTGGACAAATATTTTATGGACCTTTAACCTTTAGAGAGTATAAAAGAGAAACTGCTTGCAGGATTTGTTTTGTAACAAACAAACAAGGAAAGGCAGAATCAAGTCCCTACGTTTGCAAGTCCTTGACTATTCTACTTTGTTTAATCAGGTTCTCTTTTCTGAACCCACATAGTGGTAGATGTGCTGGGAAACACTACAAATGTGAGTTAAATGCTAATTTTGCATGCAGGTTGTGACAGTGAGATTTGATGACCCTTAATGCCTGGGACCTTGCTGGATAGGAACATGGGCAGCGAACATATGCACTCCCTCGCCTATTCATAAAACGTTCTCTGGAATCCAGATTTCCCCCCAAAAAAGTGGGTAAAATCATGTGGCTCCCTTTCCCTTTGGAAAAACCAGGCCCTGGTCTGCCCCTAACAGTGGCAATATTGTTGGATGCAGGTGAGAAGAGGGGCATCTCCCCACAACCAGGTCGCTGTGTTATGGGGGGTGTGAAAGCTCTAAAAGCTCGCCTAAATAAAGACGCCACAGATATCTGCCGCTTGATTTTAGGGAATGAGTACAGGGGTATATTCATTCCCTGAAAGGGTTACCTGTGCAACTGCGCCGTTTTCCAAAAAATAGAGATCTTTAACGTCCTACACTGGTTGATTTATCTTGTGATGGCTGATTGGGGCACCACAAAGCTTCTATGCAATGATCTGACTTGTCCCATCTGGTCACCATAATCCTGCAGTCTGTTATTCCTTGGGCTGGAATGTTTGTCCTCATTTTCCCTCATTCATGACTGGCTGAAAGAGTGTAAACAATGATGATGTAAATTATGTTATCATTGTTTATTTTCGTGTTGTTTGTTGGGACAAAAACTATTTTGCAGAGTTTTAAGATTGGCTGAACGAGTATGAACAACAATGATATTAACCACTGAATACCAACATTAGTGATACGGGTGTCTAGGTTAGGGTGATGTCAGCATCATTTTTAGGAAGGTTTGTTATCCAAATTTTGTGAGTGAAATGTGCTGTATCATCTTTCAAGATCTGGAGTAATCTGTATTTTTGAGATACTGTCTGAAATGACCCCCTGCAACACAGAAATTGTGACTAACATTTTTTATTCATACATCTTAACTTTCATTTGACTTCTAATTAACAGCTGTTATCACCCATATCAATCTTCTGTTTAATTAGGTCTATTTTGTAAGGAATGATCAAAGATTAGGTTTCCTGAACACAAAGCATCAATTCACAATGCTAAGATCATAATTTGTCATTTTTTTTTCAACATGATAAATCTAATTGATCCTGTTCTCTTCAGCTCTTTATACAGACAAATCTAAAATTTCTTATCCTGTGACCTTACCAATACCCCTGAAAACTGTTTGGATTTCTATTACAGAAAACACATCCAACATACACACACAAAATACTGTACCACTCACCTGCTCAAGAGCAGTGGAATTTTTTCTGGTGGAGCAATAATGATAATTCACAACACAATCATTCATTAGGTCTAGGGGTTTTTATTGAAGAAAAAAGCATAGACAGGAGACAGGAAGAGGGTGCAGAGTATTTCAGGTAATTCAACTCCCAATGTGGAGGGCTCCAGGCAACACAGACTGATAATTAAAAGTCTCCCCCCAGATAAAAGACTAGTTGTCCTAAAGCTAGATTCATTTCTTCTGTTAAGGTCATCTTGAGAAGCTCCCACAAAAGTATTTACCCTTACATTAGAGTCCTGATACTCTAATGCTCATTATAAATCACTTGGCTCTAGAAGAGTCAAAAAGATCTAGCGAGGGATAAATGACAGCTCATACTGTATTGGGGTGTTTAAGAACCCTGTAAACTTAGGAGCCAAATCATCTTCAGAAAATTCCCTATTAGAGGTCAATTTGAAGTTCTGCAGGATGGTAGTGAGAAAGATAAACAGCTCCATTCGGGCCACACCTTGTCCAGGACATGTTCTTTTTCCTGCAAAGACATTTTATTTCAGTTTCTGAATTCATATAGGAAATACACTATCCTAAAGCAGGCCACTGTACATGAGTTAGCTACGTCTCCCTTTCTTTTTAAAATATGTGTGGTCATCACTATACATTTATGAAAATTTAGTTAGGTTGTGATTAACTGACTACATTTCTACAATTAAAGTATATTAGAATACAATTATTTTTTTGACAGAGAGGCCTACAAGGTTGTTGCCCAATCAAGTCTCCAAAAAACCTAAACTCATGCAGCGTGAGTAGTAACAACCAACCTTTGGAGGCTCTGACGTAGTGTATCAAAAACAAACTGATTATTGCAAATATTGAGCAAATTAGAAATATCTTTGCCTGCTATTGGTATGTATATTACTTGTTTTCTTACACTGTGCCATACTAATCGCACCATCTGGTTATTTTTAGATAAACCCACCTGCAGAGAAAGGCATGTTAGCATCATTCTTTTTAAATTTGCCATTGTCATCCAGGAAATGGTTTGGATTGAACTTGTATGGAGTAGCAAACTGTGTTGGGTCACGGTGGACAGTGCAAAGCAGGAAGTAGACATTGGTGCCCTACAGGAAATACAATAAAATAAAAATGAAGGTGCACTCACAAGCCTGTGGACTTTCTTCTTTAAACCTATTAACTCCTGCTGCTAGATCACACACAGAAACTGCAGCAATAACTCCTTCTCTACCTATTGAATGCACTTGGCTATTGGAGAACAAATCTTTCTCTCTAAAACTGATTTTTTTAATTGGGTTCTACTAATTGGTTTTTACTTTTATAGTAAGTTGTTTCAATGTTCAATAACCCTTTAATATTACTACTGTAATGTAATGTGATTTACCAGACCTGCATTAACTAAGTGTTACACGTTTACAATTTAAAAATTGGCCTTTTCCCCCCTCCTCCCACCCACCTTATTTCTATATTATAGTCCCCAATTAATTTCCTAAAGCAACATTTACAGTACATCATCTCCTACATATTCTCATATAGATTGTTGGAACCCTCCTCCAGTTTCTATGTCACTCTCTTACTAAGCCTTAGAATATCATAGGATCATGTAAGTCCATTCTACCCCTTTTACAAATAAAAAGAATTATACACTAATCTGGCTTATGTTTAAAATAGAGTGATATTGACATATATCCATATGATTTCTATTATGCTTGGTATATCGTCATGGATGTTATGGATAACTACTATACAGTTATAGATGAAAATCTTGCTTTCTTACAAGGAAGCCAATACAGCAAAACACAGCAGGAGCCGAGATCCTCTCTCTTGCTAATGAATGATTAACATAATGATTAACACAATTTATCAGTGTTAAAAGCTTTAGTAAAGCTTACTGTATTTTTCACAAAAATTTTTTTTTTGCCATATGGCTTAATGACCAAGACCAACCAAACTATCAAAAAAGGCTGATTTGTGATGTCCCTTCACCATGGAATCCAACAAATTCAAAATAAAATGCAAGAAAAGGCTGTCATGAAAAATGTCTGCCATCTTAACCCACTTTGATGAAGGATCACAAATCGTCCGTCATGATCAAACAGTAACACCATCTCAATTGTCTGCATACTTGAGCAAACTCTCTTGGAGCTCAAGGAGTTGTAAATACTGGATGTGAAAGTGGAGAAGAATGAGAATAAGGAGGAACAGAAAGATCTGCCATTCTCCTAAACCTTACATGAGCTAAGAAGTGCCCTGTACAGCTCAAATGCCATCAGCCCAGAATGAAAAGCGTCTTTCCTTACGCATCTCTATTCATGGGACATATGGTGACCACCTTTTAATGAGAATGCACACCACCACCTACCTTGAAAAAGGCATATAGCTACAGTTATTGTTTACAATGGTTGCAAGCAGCTTTGATCCAGTTAAGATTGTGCACAGTAAACAGCAGCTGACCACTGTGCACTAGGAGCTAACTAATTAAAGCCATATTCAGTTCTATCAGACTTGAACATCGAATGTATGGGCAAATTGTAAAATTAAAAAAAAAAACCTTGATAATGCACACCTACATAATAATGTTTCCTACCTTGGGGATAGAATATCCTCTAAATAGTGTGTCTTTTGTGGTCATATGTGGCACATTGAAGGGGGCAATGTCACAAAACCTTTGCACCTCATGAATTACAGCCTGTGTGTATGGCATTTTCAGCTTGTCATCCATGTTTGGTATTCTGTCTCTTCCAACTACCCGATCAATTTCTTCATGAAGTTTAGCTGGCAGAAAAGAGAAACATTACAAAAAAGGAAAAAAAAACAATATTTTCATTTGAAGGGGATTAACTGCTATAAAAAAACTAATAACCATTACATATAACTAATTACCCATATTGTCTTCTCACAATATTGCCTTACCTTCTATTTCTGGATACTTTAAGAAGATAAGCAGTGCATGCCGTAGGGTACAGCTCAAAGTTTCAATTCCTGCCAAAAAGAGATTGTGGACTATACACATAAGATTTTTTCTAGTGAACTCTGTGTTGGGGTCATTCTTCTCCTATGGAGACCAAAAATTGAACAAATTATCAAGTAAGGTCTAATCAGCAAAAAGTCATTAGGAAAATTGGTGTTTTACATGCCATAGGATTTAGGGATTTTCCAAATCGGTGGATGGAATGAAGCCAAATTTTTTGCCAAATTTCCTATAACAATTTTTTTGTTTTGGGTATGCTTTAAAAAGTGGCATTTTTTGAACACAGTTCACAAAATTGCAGGAAAAGCACTAGAGGTGATCTAAAACTGACTTTAAATTTGTAAATTGGCTACCGATTTGTTCCTTTTCAACCCATGGACTCCTAGGGAGAGACATAAAAATCTTTACAAGACACTGTCACCTACCAATTGAATCAAAATGCCAGTGGATCGCAATAGTCCACCATTCCCAAAGGTATACATAGCCATCCATGCTTCCTCACCACCACAGTCCATTCTGGGTAAGTTCACACATCAGATGGCATGGGAGATTTCACTTGTACCCTCCACTATATGACGGTGTTTAGGCCTGGGGATCTTCCATGGTGGAAGGTAATATCTGGATGCTCTGCTGTATTAGACCAAAAGATTAAAGACTAATGGAGAAGTAGGGCAGAGAGGGAGCATGGATCAGCAACTATACAATTCCAGGGGAGGCTTTTAGGAGACAATGTCACTTTGCCCCAGGGTATTTCTGCATTTGAGGTTTGGAACATATAGGTCAGGATTACTCTAAAAGCATGGGATGAATTACTGTGTTTTATTATCCTGATTATCAAACAAGACATGCATATATTTATACCTTTTCTATCTTGATTAAGAAGCAATCAACAAAATGTCTTGGCTTGCTGGGTTCCAAAGTCTGCTGGCAGGATTTCACTATTTTAGTGACAAATTCAGCTAATTCTTCTGAAAGTGTGATTACTTTGTGGTGGGGTCCAGGAATGCAGTTCATTAATGTTGGGAGAATGCTATGAACCTGTATAATAATAAAATATGCATTCAATATTTGTCCATGACCTACTTTATAAAGCTAGCTTGATCTTACTGGATGGGGTGGGGTGCCGGGGTGATTCTCAATACAAGGCTGCATCGAGTCTTAGTTCTAAAGTGTTCATGTGTATAAATGTGGAAGTAAGTGTGAGGAAGTAAGTAAACAGGTAGACAGTGGAATAGCAGTTGATATAGTGTACGTGGACTTTGCAAAAGCATTTGACACTGTACCCCACAGACGGGTAATATGCAAGTTAGGGTCAATAGGTTTAGAAAATGTAATCTATAAATGGATAGAGAACTGGCTTAAAGATCGCATCCAGAGAGTTGTAATTAATGATTCATACTCTGAATGGTCTAAGGTTATTAGTAGTGTACCCCAGGGTTCAGTGTTGAGACCTTTACTGTTTAACATCTTAATAAATGATATAGAGTTTGGGATTAATAAAATTACCATTTCTGTGTTTGCAGATGACACCAAACTATGTAATGGAATTAAGTCTATACAGGATGTCTATATTCTACAAGCAGACCTAGATGTACTGTTTATTTGGGTAGCAAGTGACATTTAATTTTTAGAAATATAAAGTTATGCACTTGGGGTCTAACAACATGCATGCTTCATACTGTCTAGGGGGAATACACTTGGGGGAGTCAGAACTGGAAAGGGATCTGGTGGTTCTGGTAGATCAATAACATCAATAACAATTAATAACATTAATAACATCATGCAATGCCAAGCTGCAATATCTAAAACTAGCAAAGTACTTTCTTGTATTAAAAGAAGAATAGACTGCAGAGATGGAGACATAATCCTGCCCCTGTACAAAGCATTGGTCAGACCACATCTGGAATATACAGTCCAGTTTTGGGCACCAGTTCACAAAAAAGACATTGTTGAATTGGAGAGAATGCAGAGAAGGCCAACTAAACTAATAAAAGGAATGGAGGAGCTCAGCTATGAGGAGAGATTAGCTGAACTGAATCTATTCTCTCTTGAGAAGAGACGTTTAAGAGGGATATAATCATCCTGTATAAATATATAAACGGTCCATATAGAGAACTCTCTTCCCCATTATTCACTTTGAGATCGATACAAAGAACAAGAGGGCAGTCTTTGCGTTTGGAGGAAAAGAAGTTTAAGCTCCGGATAAGGAAGGCATTCTTCACTGTAAGGTCTGTGAAAATGTGGAATCAGCTCCCTCAGGAAGTAGTTTCAGCAACTTCTATAGATTGTTTTAAGAAAAAGCTGGAATCTTTTCTAGAAGGACAGAATATAACTGGGTATTAAGGCTTTAAAGTAAAGACAACAGAGACTGTTGGTCCAGGGAACATCTGATTGCCCGACAAGGAAGGAACTCTTTTTCCCTGTTGGAGCAAATCATACCAGGGTTTTTTGTTTTTTTTTTGCTTTCGTCTGGATCAATGTCTATAGGGTTTTTATCTGGGATATGTTTATCTCCCTAATGGTTAAACTTAATGGACATATGTCTTTTTTCAACAGAACTATATAACTATGTGAAAAGTGTGAATGTGAAAGCTTTACTTAAAAATGGATATCACATAAATTGCTTGGGGACCTCTGTAAGGGGTTGCAGATTATTTTAGCATTCAATAAATTATAATGTACTTACATATGTTCTTAGATTTTTCACTAGCTTTAGATCCTTCTTCTGGTCCATGCTGCTAGTATTCCTTGCTCACCATTTTGGCTCAACCATTTAGTAAGGGGTCTTTTTTTGCATTCAGGCAATGTTTCTGAACTAGTGCCAACTCCCTGCCCCCTTCCTATTACATTTTGCAATCCTGTGCTTCTGTGACACTAGTATTCTTTCCTGCTCCTGTGTTCCATGTCCTGCTTATTGATTTTCTAGTGACAAACTCATGTTTGTTTCTGATCTCTACCTTAATATGACCTTTTCCTGATTTTGCATTTATCTGTAGACTTGGTAATTTGCTGTATGGCAGACATCTTTAACTTTTCAACATTACATACCATGTGCTGTAGAACCTATTATCCACTATGTGGACCTGTCCTACCTGACAAATGTCTAGTCTTTCTTGAGGGCAGCAGCATTCTGTTCACTCCCCTTCCTAGCTTCTAATGATGGTGCAGATGATTAATAACAAGCTGTCACCTTGGACGTTTCTCTCAACTCAAGAGAAGCCAAGCTACTTTCCTGTTCAGTGGACCCTTTACTGCAGTCTACATGTGCCCCAGCAGTAGATTGCTTCATCCTAATATGTAGACCCATCATGCCAAATATATCCAGATGTCAGCTGGCATACTGCACACACACCCAGTTTCTTCCTCCTACCTCCATAAGCCATGTCTAAAGTCATTTTGGGCCTCCCATGGCTCTAAATTTACCCCTCTGTGTTGAATAGGTCCTTTTCTTGGTTGCTCATCAGGGACCCTCTTCTGCTGTTGATCTCTGAGGCTGCTTGCTGTGTTCTGGATTATTACATAGACTTCTAAAATATTTTCATGGAATGCAATGCAGACCAATAACCATTGCTTCATCCTCATTACTGAGCCATCAACCAAATCGGGGGCTCTTCATCAAAACTCAAGTCATGTCAAAATATATTGCTAAGCTTTATTTGCAAATCCTCTTCTCCTGCTGGGGCAGGATTTCTTTTTGTTTACAAGAAAGTTACACATTTACAGTCCTGTATAGAATACCACATTCTAAATGCTTTTCATTATCTAGAAAGTCTTTATGGTGCATGTAATGCAAATATTGGGCTTAATTTATTAAACCCCTCCAAGACACTTTCATCAGTGAACCTGGGTGATCCAGCAAATCTGTAATGGAATTAATAAAGTCATTTGGTATTTGTTAGCAAATGTTTTCAATCCTGGACAGATCCATTCCAGGTTTTTTGAATCAATCAGCTTGTTAAAAGTGTATCCTCTCCAGTCTTGGAGATGAGTGATGAGTGACACAGCAAACCTGGAATGAAATAATTTCCTATTTGCTTTGTTTGTTATGTAAATGTTTTGAACCTTAGACCATATTTGTAATGTGAATTTTATTTATGGTAATTTACACAATGGTCAACTTTTTTTACAAATTACCTGACAACAGGGAGAGCTGGCAAGCCAAAAAATCTCTTTCACAATATAAAGAAGTTTTGAGAATTTTGCATCTGAATAGTCATAACGATCTCCAAACAAGATTGAACAGAGAATATTGGAAAAGGCTTGCATAACATGTTTTGAAGGGTTTAAAGGGCGTCCTAAAAGAAACAATTTCCTTGTTAGATTGTGGGCTCCATGAAGCTTTTTGAAGCATTACAGCCTTTATTTGGAACATAATACTTATGGGGATAAATGAGATGGGTGAGAAATTTATTTTGAAAAACATTTTCATGACATAGCATATTTTCATAGAAATAGGGTCACCAACTCTTTTAGGGTCTCTTTATAAATGCTTTATCCCAGGAATCATATAACATTAATCATACTTAACATATTACATACTGTAATTTGGATCAAAAAACAAGTTCAAAATGAGGATTGGAACAGCAGCAGTTCAATTTCGAAACCCACTGCCTCCTGGTATGCAACGCCACATAAATTGGGTTATTTGTATTGGGTATTTGTCAATGGCTTTCTTAGTATGTGACGATCTCACTCATGCACGATGAATGTGCAGTGAGTGGGAATGAGCGATGAATGTGCAGTGAGTCGGAATGAGCGAGATTTTTAAATTCGCTCTCACAGCGAATCTGGCTTTTCCCGCTTACTGAACATGTAAGCAAGATCAGCCTTGTGAATTTGTCCGTCGAATTCAGATTTTTCGGACCTGAGTAGTCTGTCTTCTTGGATCGAGATTCTCTATCCAAAAACACAGGAGTCCCACGGCTGTGCTCATGAATGAATGCAGCCATGGGAATCATCCCATGGCTGCATTCATTCATGAGCACAGCCGCAGGACTCACAATGACAGGAGGAATACCGCGAATGTGCTTATCAATGAATGCAGCCGTGGGAATAATCCTGTAATGATTCCCATGGCTGCAATTATTCATGAGCACTGCCACTCAAGCGTCATCAGAATTTTCCTCTCCTCAGCCAATCACAGAGCACTAGAGGTGACGAATGGGGAGACTTGTCCTCATTTAACCTCTAGTGCCCGCGGATCACACACTGACAGGAGGATTCCCACGGCTGTGCACATGAATGAATGCAGCCGTGGGAATCATCCTGTAATTTCCCTGAACATATTGATGGGTCAGCAAAATGAGTTTGATGAAATTTTGCGGACCCTTCAGAAGTTCGAGGAAATTTTCGCGAGATTAGCAGAGGCCTTCTTGCTCATCCCTAGCAGTGAGTGCTCAGTGAAATCTTCGCTCACAGTGAATAAAATCATATACTTTCTTTCCCTGGATATAAAAGTCCCTTTCAATTAAGTAAAACCAAAACATGGCAATACCATTTATAACAGACACTCACAGAGAGTTACTCAAAGAGCTCAGCAATAAACAAAGTGTGATGTGTCATGCAGGCTCTACTCAATGTATTTCACTAACAAAATCACCACAATAAAGCTTGCATGAGTATGAAATAGTAAGTAGAATCTGTGTGACATGTGACACAATTTTAAAGTTTAAAGTGGTGGAATTGCAACTCCCAATTTACAAGTAGAGAACAAATCAGTGGACATTATGAACCTTTATTGGACTTATACAAACACTGTTGGGTATAAAATTATTACCCAACACAGCACCAAACAAGGTTTCTTGAAGTCACCTTCTTAATCACTCTGCAATAGAATATTACGTGATAACCCTCCAGGGAAAATAATTTTGTTGTTGAAAATCAGCATCTTTTTGGGTACAGCTGAACCAAACGGAATGTACAATGTTTTGAAATTTTTTTTGTTTTGGACATTTGACCTTGACAATAAATATGTGTAACACAAATTAAGTTACCCCTTTTCTTTTTTTCCGCACTATGTTCTTTTTGTAAAATAACAACCAGATTAGTTAGTAAGGATAATGAACATAAGTTTCTGCTTACCTTGACACTTCCTAAGTTCTTGTACCACACATCGAACCTCTTCCTGAATCTTCCACTCCATGTTTCCAAATCCAAAATCTCTTAAGGTTTTAAATGTGAAAGTACGCATTATTCTCCAACGTTCTCCATTAGACATACTAATACCTGTAGAGGAAAAAAAAAAGTTCTTGACTAATGCAAACTCCAAATATAATATCTAAGGCTGGCCATATAAATTGTAATGTGATTGTATAACTGTGTACAATATTGTATAGATCTGTACTGCAGATCAAACAGGGTGCCTGCTCCTGTGAATATGTACCTGTTACCCGGACAAGAGAAAAATAACCCTTCAACCACCTATACATATAGGTATAGGAAAATAAGGCTTTGTTCTGCAAGAATTAAGTACAATGTTTGTCATTTTATCATCCATATTTAGCATTAAAAATCTTGACCACAATTTTAAACCCATTTCCCTAGAGCCTACTGGTTCCTCCTCAAATTTTTACAGACTCCTATAATTTATACTACATCTCAGCCAAAATAGTAAGTCCAGTAACAAAGTGAAGAAATCTTTTTTTCTCTATTCCTTAATGTTTAATAATATTATTTTTTTTTTGTCACCAATTACTCCTTTATATTTTTATAGCAAGTTGTATCGTTGTATTGTATGTGGTCAAAAGGGATGTGAAGATGCAGTATTGTAGTGTTTGACTGCTTTTCTGACTTTCACATCTTTAGTAACGGTTGACAGGTGTTGGATGGTGCTTGCCTACATTTGTTGGATTTCTGTACTCTTTTTGGGTTCTCCTAGAGCTGATTGAAGTCTTAAGCATTAGGCCTTTTACAAAAAATTGAGTTTAAAATATCAACTGCTAGCTGATGATTATTAGAAATATGGTAATATGCATTATCCCTTATTTTCCTGACTGTTACCTGAAATGTTAATTTTATACTATTAGTCCTGACTATAGTAAATACTAAAAATATATACAAAACCACTATGCATTCCCTTAATCATTTTTGTTTTTATTTCTTACCATATCCTTTGGTTATTTCACCAACTGGCAGTTCTCCTCGAGCTCCAAAGTCATCATTTTGATCAACGAGTGCTTCCTTTACAGCTTCATAGCCACAAATCACAATGTTGGGGGCTGAACCAAAGTACAGGGTGTACACGGAGCCATACTGTTCATGTAACTATAGCGCAAATGAATTGCAATAATTTTTTTTATGATAGGAAACAAGTTCACATTTGGTATACACAAAGAAACATATTATTAACCAGGGCTATCCAACTCTTTTCCTGGGGGGTAAGATCTTCGCACATTTTTAATATTTCGCTTGCAGACAGCAGTTCATTTGGTAAGGTTTGGTTTGCAAAGAGTCAGAAAAGGACCATATGAAAATCCTGGCCTGTATGTGGCCCTCTAGGACTGTAGTTAGACAGTTCTAATGTAAAGCATTGCAATGTTGGAGTCTTTGTATATTAACAAAAAATACTTTCTAAAAAATAGTGCTAATATGAACAAAAGGAAAAAAAAATAATAAAAGAAAACCTTGACAGGAATAAAGAAATAGGAATCGTCCTGAGAATGGCGATTTAAGGAGCTAATCTCCTAAACACCAGTTGTCCCACCAACCTTTTCCAATCCTTTAAAGTACATTTTTACCTGACTGCCAACACTAATTTTGCCATGACCAAATGGGAAAGGACAGTGTCACCCATCAGCCTATGTCCACTATGAAACTGTACAATTACAAGAAGAGTTCCTAAAGTTATTTTTGATCTTACATAAGAACATATAGTTACCAGAACTATGACAGCAATGGCTAGCCATGAGAGGCTTTTAGAGAATCAGGATACTTTATTAGATGCTGCAGAAGGTCAGATACAACCCACCTTGTTTCATTGCTAATGGCAATCCAGATTTTTTTGGGCTTTTCTCCCTGTTCCTGACCTTTCTTTTTCATCTGATAATTTTTTTTTCAATATGGAAGCTTAGAAAACCTTCCTATTTTTAAAAAGATATGTACATATCCCTTCCAGTACCCTCTCACTAGTCATGATTATTATTATTAATTATTATTATTATTATTAATAATATTAAACAGGATTTATATAGCGCCAACATATTATGCAGCGCTGTACATTAAATAGGGATTGCAAATGACAGACTTGCAAATGACAGACTAATACAGACAGTGATACAGGAGGAGAGGACCCTGCCCCGAAGAGCTTACAATCTAGTAGGTGGGGGAATTTCATACACAAAAGGATGGGAGATATGTAGTGTGGGAAGTAGTGATGGTTTCAAATGACAGAAGAAGCCGGGTAGGCAGTTGACCATAATTCAATTCAACCTAAAGTTAAATTTGACTTTTGAGCTGATTTTATTAAAATTTTTAAATATTAATGAAGAATTTTTAGTTTTGGGTTACTTTTCAGTCTGTAAATAAGTACTAATGGGCAACATCAGATGAACCAAAATGTAAAACTCTGACGTTTTTTTCACCAAAATTGATGGTTTTGTCTGAGGAACCAGTCAAGAACAGGCAAAGGTCAGTAACAGAAAACCACTTAAGAATCTCTCCAGCACAGATAAGCCCAGCAGACGCTACTCCAGGCACAGATGACTAGATGCAGAGAGGCTGTAAAGCCCCAGCAGCCAATGACAGCATGGGATTACACAGGAACCACTCTTCTAATCAGCTTCACACAGCTCCAATCCCATTCAGCTTTGCAGCCTCAATGCAGAGGTTGCTGAGGGAAAAACCCCAGCTGCAGAGAAACCGGGATGCTGCAACCTTCAGGGCTCTGTCCTGAAACCCCTGTGCTATAGCAAGAGCAGTCGCCGGAGGGTATAGGCAGCATGCACCCTCCTGTGGTATGGCATCGCATAGGATCGTAGGCCCAAAGAGCACCTCCTAACAGCTAAAAATTAATTTGTTTTCCGATATTAAATCAGAAAGAGAAATACCAGGATGACAAGTCCATGTGGCCACTCTTTAAAATTTGTGCCCTGGAAAAAGAGTGGAGCAAAGTATGGACAACTTCCAGAGTAACAAAATTTTTTTTATTTTTTTTAATGTAACACTTTAATGATCAGGGCATACCTATCTTTTAAGATGGACCATTAGTTACTAGTTACTTGTTTGTTCTGATCCTCTTGTAGATAAAACTATATATATATCACTATGATAAATCTAATCTATTCAAACATTATGTAACATACCTATTGTGCAATGCAAGTATTACGGTACATATTTTGGATATTAATGTGTCCCATGGGTGAAATACATTAAAACATACATCATTCCCAGATAGAATCTAAGTGGTGTGTGATTACATTGGAGCAACACCCCAAATTCAACATAGATAGTAACAAGGATTTTGTAGTGGAATTAATAAACAAATTTCACTAAAATATAAAATATATTTTATTATTTAAAATACAGTAAGAACAATACATAAAATAATTACAAAATTTGACATGCAAAGATTTACCAAACTTATCTTGTAATTCCTATAATAATGATTGCCCATTGAGGCTACCACATAATTAGGATTCTCACATTCAGATTATTCACATTCTTTCTCAACGCGCTTCACAGAAACTAGTCTGTTTATTCAGGAAGGTAGGGGGTACATATTCTACATAATAGAGAATATAACAGGTATATATTGGTGTATATCCAAAAACATCAAAACTTAAAGAACTTATATTACTAAAGCATAGTTGTCATATATATTTTTATACTGTCATTAAACCATATCAAATTCATTTGCCATCAAACAACAGAGATAACATCTTAGTTAATAATGTTAGTTATTTTCATCTGCAGATTATACACTAAATGGAACAACCAGGTAATATGGTATTATTACAACATACATTAAAACATACGCATTAATATTTAGATATTGCCTCATATAAACAATAAGCATAATAAAAACTAAACTGTGTTACGTCACTAAAAGTTCATAGTTAGTGAATACTGAAGGATCCATGGCTGTGGAGCTATGGTTCATATATTGTAACATGTCATTAGAAAAACTGGTCATGTTACCGAGTCTGGCTTCACTGGGAATCCACGTATTTGGATTGCTTTATTCAGTGCTTTATAGAGTATGAATATGATCTTCTGCTGCCATTATTCTTGAGAAAGCAAGGTATTTTTGCTGTGAAACACATCAAAAACAAGTTGATTCCAGTAAATAACAACATGTGGAGAGATTGCAAATGAGTGACCAAAAAACTTGGGAGCCTGTGTTCTAAATAGTATTTGGATTAATTCGTAGTTATCAATAGCAACCATATGTTACACGAATGTTCATCAGATATATGTCTTTGCAAAAAGATTTGGATATAAGGATAACTCTGACTCCTGGAAATCAGAATACAGACATCAGTGTCTTTCTTTTTAGGTACCTTTTACCGTCCCTTTGCTGTAAATAATCTTTATATATCCTAACTTCTAAGACACCTCAAACAGAGCACATTCTACAGCCACAGAAAATGAAGATGTTGCAGAGTGGATAAACCAGCCCTGGTCGACTAAATTTGACTTCTTACCAGACAGCCAAAACTTGAAACTTAAACCAGCTTCTTCCACTTCCTCCCATGGAACATCGAACACTCTCTGAAGCTGCCCACAAGGAGCACTTTCAGGAATTATTTCACCTTTCCAGGGGCTGAAAGCATGTAGCCTCTTTCCTTTTTGGAGAAACAATGACACAGGGGCAAAAAATATTTCCTTTTGGAAAAACCAGACTGCCATCTGCCCCATCTGTGCAAGAAGAGAAGAGAAGAAGCAGGCCCCCTCCCTACAACCAGCCTCTTGTGTTGCGGGTGTGTAAGGAGCTTATTTGGAATATGGAATCCCTCTTTTATAAGCAGACCCCCAGATATCTACCCCCTCACCTTGGGGAGTGATCACAGGCATACATAGTACCCCTTACTCATTCCCAGAAATAACCACAACCGGACTGTTTACAAATAAGAAAAAAACTCTTTATTGTCCTTATTGTCCCTATATTGTGAAAACTTATTTCATAATAAATAAATTATTATTAGTTCATTAAATTGTATCTTTTGAACATTGTGTCTGCTTCTAGTTCAGTTTGTAGTTAGCAAATAAATAGTTTTTATCACCTGTTACCTAGCTTACTCGTGATGCCCTGCTGAGTGAATTTATTAGCGGAGTCACTTGATACATTACTTAATTTGCTTATGTTGACATAAAACCAGGATGTTTTCCTTCAACTTCTGTGTGAGAACTGTGGCCTGGCAATAAAGGATAAATGATGAAACCTAAAAATCCTAAAGGTGCTAAGCCACCTTCAAGTGACAAGTACCTAGCTTGCCTATTGTTCTTGGTAACCAGATACTCATTTGTAATAATTATTTTTTCCAGAACCTTTTCACAGTGAACCTCGTCTGTGTTGTATTTATAAAATTGTTCACTGTCATCACGCCTTTTTGGGAAGCTTCTAAAGTTTTTGGGCATCATGACAGTCTGGAATTACAGAAATATATTTATAGGCCAGTTGTGGAGAGGAAAGAAGGGTAACTGTAGAGTGTTGGGAGAAGGTGATTTCTGGTTTTTTGAAAAAAATGTTTGTGCTACTAAAACTTCTAGCAAATAATTCTTTATAGTGACAACTAATTACTAAACAGATGGAAAAATGGCTCCCTGTGGTGCACTGTACACAAACAGCACATGGTAACATTTTAATCTCATACAGGTGTGGCATTGGGTGATCATAGAAGATTTGCTACTTGTGTAGTTTGCACTATAGGGAACAATTTGTTTCATCTGTTTAGCAGTCATTTCCCTTATTGTTGATTAAATTTGAACTTACACTGTACCTGGGACTCAAATAAAAGTGGGAAGGGCAATTTTTTTCTTCAATTTGCAGATGAGAAGTGTCCTTACTGAATTATTAGGCACACATTGCGGCCTAATTTATGAATGCTCTCCAAGGCTGGAGAGGATACACTTTCATTAGTGAAGCTGGTGATCTGGCAAACCTGGAATGGATTTTTTCAAAGTCACTTGCTATTTGCAACCAATTGTATTGGATTCTTGACCAGATCCATTCCAGGTTTGCCAGCTTCACTGATAAAAAGGTATTGGAGCCTTGGAGAGCTGTCATAAATTAGGCCCACATAATCAAATCATAAAGCTAAGATTATGATTGCCATCAGTTATTTTCAACCTGACAAAACTAATAACTGATTCTGCCCCCTCCAGCTCTTTATACAGACAATTTATTCATTCGTATCTTGTAACCTCGCCAGCACACCTGAGGACTTTTTTAAGGACTTCTACTACAGGAAACACATCCAACGTGCACACATAGCACAAACAATTGTTTAGAAAATGGTATTTGCAACAATTTTAATATGATTGGTATAATAAAATAAATGTTTTGTATATATTTTCACAGTAAAATATATTCCTATCATTTTCATAAGTCTCTGTTTTCTTTTTTTAATTTGTTTATGTATTATGGACCTGGGATGTGGAATAACATCAGGCAGTTTAGTATAGTTAATCATATATGTACTAAAAACTAGTTAGCTTGAAGAAGAGGCATATTCAGTTCTATTAGAACAGACATGTACAAATGTTTGGGCACATTGCAAAATTCAAAAACAACACTATTGGTAATACACAATCATAATTATATAATTCCTACCTTCCTGAGATATGATATTCTCTAAATATTGTATCCATCATATGTGGCACATTGAAGAGTATATTATCACTAAACCCATGCAACTTTTGGATTACAGCCTGTATGGCATATTAAGCTTGTCATCCATGTTTGGCATTCTGTCTTGTCCAATTACCCGATCAATTTCTTCATGATGCTTAGCACCATGAAGAAATTGACCCATTCCTCTTCCACCATGGGAGTGCACTAATCACTAACCCAGCACCGCCATGAGAAGGTTGGGATACAGCACTAATTTTAGTAAGTTAGCCCACCCAAGGGCTGAAAATAACTTTTTCCACACCCCTGCTTATGCTCATAGTTGTTTTCACTTGCACAACAATAAAGTACATTTAAACAAAAAAAAAAAAAGGAAATCAAGAGAAGAGATCCCACCAAAGGATCCTCTAAGGGGCATAGGAAAATGAATTTACATTCAGATATCACTGACTGTTTCTATATAAAATGAATACAGCTGTGATTTTTTACCTTTGTGTCATCTCATTACATTACTTACCATGCACGTCTTGATATTTTAGGAAGATAAGCAGTGCATGCCGCCAGGTGCTGCTTAAAATTTAATATCCTGCTAGGAGCTGGTTGTGGACTATACACAGGAGAATTTTCATAGTGAACTCTGTGTTTGTGTCATCTTTCTCCTGTAGTGACAAAAGTGACACCTTCAACTATTGGAGGACAAATCTAACAGGGGCTAATCAGCAAAAAGTGAGAGGTGATTTTTTTGTTTCATATACTACAGGTTTTTGGGTTTATGCAGATTCACCATTACATAAGATAGCCAGGGAAGGATGCCAAATTTCCTACGAGCAAAACTGTTGGCTGTAATGAGTTTCAATTTTTAGTTTTGGGTTAGTGCTTAAAAAGTAGTGTTGTTTGAACAGTTTTGTATATTTGCAAAAAAAAAAAAAAACAATACAAGTTGTCTAAAACTGACTTTAACATCTTAAACTGCCACCATATGCTGAGCAACAACCTACAGAGTACTTAGGGAGAGACAAAATCTTACAATACACTGTCACCTCTTTCTGGAAACAGTGACAGTGTATTATTATTATTATATTAATTTATTAATGTCACCTCTTTCTGGAAACAGTGACAGTGTATTATTATTATTATATTAATTTATTAATGTCACCTCTTTCTGGAAACAGTGACAGTGTATTATTATTATTATATTAATTTATTAATGTCACCTCTTTCTGGAAACAGTGACAGTGTATTATTATTATTATATTAATTTATTAATATTAATGATACTATCTTAGTTAGTATTTATATAGTGCCAGCATATTACGCAGTGCTTTACTCCATAGTCATGTCATTAGCTGTCTTTCAAAGGTGCTCACAATCTAATGTCCCTATCCTAGTCATATGCCCTTACCACTGTCTAAGGTCAATTTGGGAGAGGGGAAGCCACTTAATCTAATTGCATGTTTTTGAAATGTGGGAGGAAACCAGAGTACTGGGAGGAAACCCATTCAAACACGGGGAGAACCTGCACACTCCATGCAGATAGTGTCTTAACCAAGATTAGTACCTCGGACCTATCGTTGCAGAGGTGCTAAGGTCAGAGTGCTAAGGACTAAGCCACTGCTCTGTATTACAGCATATTATATTAGTTCACTGTCCTTCCAGATAAAACTAACCATCCATGCTTCCTCACCACCTTCCCACTGCCACAGTCCACCCTGAGTAATTTCTCAAATCAGATGGTGTTAAAGTTTACTCAGGTGAATGATATCACTGCTCCCCCCCCCCCTAAACCGAACAGGTGTGGTTCTGGGGATTTTCGATGGGGGAAGTTGTTACTTATATACTCCACTATATTAGAGCCAGATGTCACGCACAGAGAGACAGGACCGCTAGAGGGTGCTACATCTTGCACGGAGGTAGTGTGAGCCCTGAGAAGGGCCAAGGTGCAAAGTCTAAGCACTAACCAGGTTTTCTCCAGAGCCTCTAATGGTGAGGATGTTGCGCCGCTGGTTACTGCCAGGTTGCAATCCTTGGGCACACTCAGGTGGGGAAAACACGGTCCCAAATCACAATGCCGAAGGATAATCGAGGAAGACCAGCAATCCAGGGGACAGACACCAGTGACACAGGGGCCATTGCAGGCACAGGGAATACCGGAGACACTGGAAACAACAGGATGCACGGGTGACACAGGGATATCCACTGACAGACAGGAACACTGGAACAGCACAGCGAGTTGGCTGGGAACTAACAGAATGGACAACGAGGGGTTGACGCAGGAGCTGGACATAGGAAACACTGAATTAAGAACCAAGTGAACAGGAACTAGCTCAATAGAACTAGGGGCTTGGCACAATGAAGACACATTGCACAAACACATAGTGTAGTTTGTGAGCTAGCTAAATTCAAATTGGACTTTAATGCTAAGTGCAATAAAAGCTTTAAATATGTTGGTGCTAAAAGATCCTGTGTATTGAATATAATAATAATAATAATATTAATAATATTATTAGGTTTAGGTTGAATTACAGTAAAATCAAGGGGCTGGGTTCTGTAGCGCAGAGTCTTTAGGGAGAAGGGATAAGCTGCAAAGTTTTCAAGGAGTTTTGTTTTTAGTTTTGCGGTTAGTAAATAAATAAGGATGTGCAATGACAGATGTAAAGCCCCTGAACATAGTATTGGCACCAGAATTTCTGGGAACCAGTGAGAACTATGGGATCATGTGCCAAAAGAAAAAAAATCATGTCCCTAAGGAAAAAGAAAAAATCATGTTTCAAAGCATTTTTACATACAATGTAAATAAATAAATCATGTATTAAATGGCTGTAGGAAGTCTTAAAAATGTAGTGCTTTTCTATTTAAAAGTAATACTAACAAAAAGACTGTGATGTGCCCCTGCCCTCCACTAATATTAGCCTCTTGATTGCTATATAAGCATGTTTTGACCCGTTTACCAACATTTATTTACTATAGGTTCTCTTGGCCCCCGAAACAATTTTGGAGTCAATAGGATTCTTTGGAAAAACTTGTATTCATGTATCCGAAAGTTGTGTATAACAAGCATTTTCCAGCGTGACAATGATCTAAAACAGTGGTCCCCAACCTTTTGCAGCTCGCAGACCACTGAATCTACAAAGAGAAGAAACTTCCCCCTGAGTGAAGTCATAATGCCAGAACCCACCCACCCACAGGTCTGAGCCTGCGATGGGAGAGTGGGTGGGTTGTGTCCAGAGACACACGTTGCCCACTGCTCTGAGCCTGCCCCCTGGCTCTGGCTTGTGCGCACCCCCCAAGTGGGGTCCTTTTCCTAACCCTGCTGGGGGGTGCACTGGCCAGAGCCACGGACCACCACTGGTCTCCGTGCTCTTGTGGCCTACGCGTTAGATGGGACCGGGGCCTAAGGACCCTTGATCTAAAACAACAAGACCAAATTAGCTTTCATTTACTACAATAAAAAAGTAATGGTGTTGGAGTGACCATCACCGTCTTCTGATCTCAGTATGATTAGTAAACAACATTTGATGGTGTCCGAGCCCACCAAGGTGGATAATGTCACTGTTTTTTTCGTGTCATCTTACACCTGACTACCCCTGGTAAATTGAGAGGTTGTGCAGAGTTGTGGGTGAGGAACATTATACTCGTACATCAGCTTTTACATCCATAAACATTTTATTTAGAAATTGCAAATAAATGTGATCATGCAGGTAGATTTTATATGCTGGAATAAGAATTATTTTTTTCAAGCGCTGAAAGTACAAGTAGGTTTTCAAGGCAACTTATCCTAAGGCTACAGTTACGTAATGTGCAAAAAATTAAGAACAAGCTTACTGCTTTAATTAAATATTTTCAAGTTGTTTCACAAGAGTTAAAGTCCTGGAGAATTGCCACTATCACACCTGTGCTTGTGTAAAAAATGATCTTAGTTCTTTGCAATTGGTGGGAAGTATGTCAGTCAAATAAATAGCTCTTGGCTTATTATATGTTGTCTATACTAACAGTGAGATTCATCCGCCATCAGGGTCGGATTTATACTGTATGTTCCCATAGGCCAGATAGCTTTTGCTGCCAACCCCTCCCCCCACCCCCAACCACACCAAAACACATTGTGGAAGAGAGAGGAGAGGGGCTGCGTAATATGTTGGCGCTATATAAATCCTGTTTATTATTATTAATAATAATAATAATAATAATAATGATAAGGGGAACAAGAAGAATGGCAATGGTTATGGAGAAAAAAGAGAAAGTGAGGAGAGATATAGTGGGGAGAGAGGGAGAAATGAGAAAGAGACAGGGAGATGGAAGGAGAGAAAGGGAGGTAGAGAAAGAGGGAAGGGAGAGGAAAGAGAGAATCAAATACGTAGAAAGAGAGAGAGGGAAAGAACAGAATGAAGGTAAGGGTGTGAAATAGAGAAGGAAAGAGAGTGGAGGAGAGGAGAAAGAATGAAGAGATAAGACAAAGGGATAGTAGAGAGAGAGAGACAAATAACAGTAGAGTGAAAAGAGGGAGAGGGGACAGAGTGAGAAAAGAGAGAGAAAGAGTCATAATGAGGGGAAAAGGGAGAGAAAGAGAGAACTAAAGAAGGGGGAGCAAGAGAGGCGAGAGAGAGAGAGAGAGAGAGAGAATGGGGAGGAGAAGGAGTGGAGAGGAGAGAACGGAAGGAGGTAGAGAGGGATGGAGAAAAAAGGAAGGTGAGAGAGTAGGGAAGAGAGAGGAGACAGACAGCGAGATGGTAAAGAGAACATACAGGAAGAAGGGAAAAGGGAGAAGGGGGAAGAGAGGGAGAGTTACAAGGGGGAGAGAACAGAAGGGCGAGAAAGAGAGCGACAGAGAGGAGAGGGGAAAGAAAAAGGCAGGGAGAGAGGAGAAAGAGGGTGTAAAAAGATGTAGAACAAAACAAAAAGAGAAGTTTACCCTTCAATACATATGTCACCCTGAACAGATCTTTGCACTGCATGTGATATTAGCAGAATCACTTTTATTTTGTGATTCCTGTTATTGTAGAGTTTGTTGGGCAGCAGCAGAAGATCCCGGTCTATGTGGCCTACTGCAAAATCTGGCCTTGTCTGATGTCATTCCTGACTCCTAAGATTTGTGGCTGTCAGGAACCGCTGATGTATTATCAGAAACCTCTGATGTATTATCCAAAAACTAAAACATTTGACAGAATTCCGAAATACAGGAAGAGATACACTTTGCTGCAGAGGTGATTGGCAGTCCACAAAGCACACCATAGCAGAAAGTGGTTGTTGATACATGAAATGTGGGGCATAGATTAAACAGGGTCTAAGCATTCACATATTCCTTTTATCCAGGAGAGTGTCTAAGTTATGCATATAAAACTGATTATTATGCCGGTTTACTCATAAAAAGAATACTGTTGTGGTAATAAATATTTTTAAGGCGTATGTAGTGTGCAGCACAGCTTACAGAGTAGAGTGGTCAGTATCATGTAACAGGCAGCATATTGAAATAGATGTCCTATTTATGGATGTTTTTAGAAATGAATTAAAATTGTTTTAGTACTAGTAGACAAAAACATGTTGGAAATTCTAGCACTCTGCATTTATTTATAGCTGGATTTTTTGACACATTGGGCCTGATTTATTAAAGCTCTCCTAGGCTGGACAGGATACACTTTCATCAGTGAAGGTGGGTGATCCAGCAAACCTGGAGTAAATCTGGTCGAGGATTCAAAACAATTGCTTGAAAATAGAAAATGACTTTCAAGAAACCCATTCCAGGTTTGCTGGATCACCCAGCTTCACTAATGAAAGTGTATCCTCTCCAGCCTTGGAGAGCTTTAATGAATCAGGCCCATTATATCATGTAGAATTCACAAATGGCCAGTATTGGAATTTTACGACAGCACTGGAATTCTGGCAGGACTTGTATTATTTGCTATTATGAGACATTTTTGTTTAAGCTACATAAACACATCAGATGATTGTTGTCTGAGATGAACAGTAGTGCTTGTCTTGGGTGAAAATCTTATGTGTGATACCCTGGGGGGATGGGATGACCAATCAGAAAGGATCACTACCCCCCCCCCCTCACCCCCCCACACACACACACACACACTCCCCTTTCAATAGAATAAAATGGTAACTAAATATTAGACCCCCATTAGATACTCAAGTTGCAGTAAGCACAAAAGACCTGTCTGATCATAATTTTTAAAGACGGTTTACTTTTGCTTTAAAACGAAGACTCATTCTGCCATCTAATGGATAATTATCAAAAGAGAACAGCGGTCACAATATTAAATGTTGCTTCCAGGAAATTTACTGACAAATCTAAGTTAATGACTTGGAAAGTACAGAAGCTGATCAACATAACGATAGAGAACTAACATTTGTAGAAGTGGTCACCAATGACTTCCATGCTTTCTTACTACAGGTTTCCTTTAAAGTAAAGTTACAATCTGGCAAAGCATACAATAGGAATGTGTCTCCAAACCTGGAATAGATTTCTTAATAATTTTTGGTATTATTAACAGGTACCTACTGTTCCCCAGACTTACATGTGCACCCGCATCACTCGGTATAAATGCATACTATCGAGTGGTTAAATATGACCCCAAGCCACATAATGAGAACCAAGTTACTAGCATTTTTAGAAGGGGACAAACCATCAGAAGCAACCTGTTTTATGCTAAGCTTTATGTTTTTTTATCTTACTGAAATAGTTCACAACATACTTAAAGTGGACCTAAACTGAGTTTTGCAACTTGTGCTTACAAGTTTTACAACCCATAGTTATACGGCTCTGGCTGTGTATTGAAATCAACAAATTTGAGTGGAAAATAGTGGGGGAATTAAATATAGACAAGCAATGACCTATCAACTCATGGGTGCATAAATCATTAGTGGGAATGGTGTTGCATGATGGTGAGCGCTATTGCTCACAGACCAAGGCACACTGACATTTGGAGTGGGTGGGGGAAGGGAGTAAAACCTTGGGGTCATAGTCATTTCTACTGCACCACACACATTATGGAGCCTTTCACACACACAATGGTCATGTACCTTTTTATATATGCTTGCTGACGCAGCCAACACCAATGGGAAGAGGACACCTTTCACTAAAAACTGAGTTAGTTTATATTTTACTTCTTTTTTGAGTTAAGGTCTGCTTCACACTAAACTATACATTTCTATTTTGTTAGATAGATAGATGTCCAATTAGTCACCACTAGCCTCACTGTGCAATTAACTGATTAACAGTTTGCCTTCCATATTATTGTTATTAATGTATAGACATTATCAGGTCATTTTCATTAAATCACTACATTTTTGTATTATTTATAGTTATATTAGAAGAAGTGTAGAGTTCCATACTGAATATGTTCATGAGTATTGTTTTAGAAGGTGTATATGTATGTGTATATTTGGTTTTATGAAACTCTAAAAAAAAAAAGTCATTAGCCTTTTTCAGTATGTTGTGGATCATCACAAAAGAACAAAGCAAGTGTTTATATATCTTTTTTTTTTTAGAAAAAATGATGATATTAGATAAATTGAATTAAAATTTTATTTTTTATTTAGAATCATATACAGAGCAACTAAGATTATTTTTTCTGATGAAGCTGTAATAGGCGAATCAGGTTAAGCATACAACCTTGTCTTTCTGTAGGAGAATTGTCACAAAGTCTGTATACTTAAAAAAAATGTTGTGATGTATGTTAACCAATATGGTTGTTTTTATTGATAATTAAGAAAAAATATAATTGATGAATTTTAAACTAAAAAAACTAAAAAAGCACATGCCACATGCCAACATGCCAACATATTTAAAAAGTTTTTTTTCATGGTTCATATTCTTGTGTACACTGTGACAGGTGTTTCTATGGTTCTATCTCATTTATTTCGTTTTCATTATGTGCTCAGGTATTGCTGAGCATGACATTAGTGAGATCTAACATTATGTTTTTTTTTTTTATAAACATGTGCAGAAAATGGCACATGGTTATGCAAAGTGACAATGACATTACTGATCGCATTTTTTTTAGTTACATGAGCAAATATCACCAGGAAAGCTCAAGTCTATAATGTATTACTACTTTAGCTTAAACTCTATTTAATAAAAGAAATGTTACTTTTAAATTATTTTTTTAAATGCATTTCTTTAATTAAAGTGTAAATATACTATCAATCCATTGAATCAATCTGGGAAGCTGTAAACAGGCCAAACAACAATTGAAACAATTGTAAAGTTGATTGACAACAGTAATCCTTTGCACGTCATATGTGACTCCATTTAATCTTACATAATTATGAATAAACAAGGTAATCTCCCACCACACTGAATAATAGTATACTATAATTAATTATTATGTACTAACTTTGGTATTTACCAAATTCTTTCACTAAACACTGATCTTCCTCTTGTATTCTTCCACACAATGCTTTTATTTCCAAACCTAAAACTTCTCAGCATTGTATTTGTAAAAGTCCTTATAATCCACCGTTCCCCCTTGCTCAGGCTAAGTCTTGTGTAGGAAAATTGGATTTGGGTTAATATAACATCAATTCTGCTTGATCACACCCTCACAAGCAGAACTAAACTGAATACAGGTAGTCCCCTGAGTTCAACATATGGACAAATTCCTACATAGGAACAGAGTTTCCCTGCTCATTCATGTGAAGGTCGGAGGCTTAACATAGGGGAGAGGGTGGTTCGCATGACTTGCAGAAGAAGTCTTTTGCTGTTCTGCAAACTCTTTTAACTCTTTAGTGAACTCACAATGAGGATTTTTACAGTAACTGACACCACTCTACCTAATAATATGTTGAGACAAAAATCTATCCTAATTGCATTCATTTAAATAATGTACCTGTTCCGCCTTAAATATAATTTCAACAAGAACAAACCTACAGTCCCTATCTTGTATGTAACCCTGGGACAACCTGTATAAAAAAATCACACTAACCTTTAATTCTGAAGAACCCTCAGTCTCGCTGGAGATGTCCTCAATCAGGTCCCGCACCGTCCTGGGGCTCGCCTTCATCGCGCCGGACGCCATCATCTTTCCCCGTCTCTTCCCTTCTTCTGGGTATGTCACCAAATCCCGCACTGCACAGGGCCAGGGCCTGGTGACTTAGCCTGCTGTAAAAGGTAAAGTGAAAATGGCATCTCTTTCTCCTCTATATAGACAAATGCTGGCATGAATGAAAGGAGCAGCCAGGAGCCTCCTGGGACAGACAGAATGGAAGGGTCTTTTTTTCTATTTTTTGTTTTTAATAGTGTTGCAGTAAAAAAAAAATATATATTTTTACTTTATTGGTATTATATTTACTTTATAAAGGGTTGTCTACACTTATACAAGACTTCTCTAGAGCTGCCCCAACTCTCTGGAATGGTCTTCCTCGTCCTATTCGGCTTGCTCCTACTTTCTGCTCATTTAAAAGAGCGCTCAAAACCCATTTTTTCAAACTTGCCTACCCGGCTTCTTCTGTCATTTGAAACCATCACTATTTCCCACCACTACATATCTCCCATCTTACTGTGTGTGAAATTCCCCCACCTTCTAGATTGTAAGCTCTTCGGGGCAGGGTCCTCTCCTCCTGTATCACTGTCTGTATTAGTCTGTCTTTGCAATCCCTCTTTAATGTTCAGCGCTGCGTAATATGTTGGCGCTCTATAAATCCTGTTTAATAATAATAATAAAAATTTTAGTTTAAGTTCGCTTTAATTGAAATGTTTTTTTTTTTTAATTTATAAGCTATAAATGGCACTTTATGATTTTGTAACACTAATCAGTATTTAGTGACCTCAGAAAGCTTTAAATTAAAGAATCTTTTCCATTTTGACCTACAAGCCACATAACATGGCTCCATTAATGAACACATTTTGTGTTCCTAAGGTGGCTTTCCTATGCCATTGTTAGCTTAAAGCACTCAGTAGCAAAAAGTTCAGTAGTCATCAGGATTACCGATCACTTGCATGGTGCTCTGGTGAAGAACAGGTTCCACTTAGGCTCTACCCCCTGGTGATCCCACGTTTTAGCCAGAGATCATAACAGCCATTTTGGTGCAGTTGCCCTCTTGATTCTCCCTGCTTGCTGAGACCATATTAAACACCAGAATTTCTGGTTTTTGGATTCCCAACATCAGAATATGTTTTGGCCAAACAGTTCTAAAACAGAACACGCATGTTCCAACAACATCAGTGTTTGAAGACACATACTTCCATTCTTTAACAGAACACATCTACAGATAATCATGTTGGAACATTCCACAGTCAAATCCTTTCAATAGTAGTACTTAAAAATGAAGTATTATAAGGAAGATATAGTATAATCTCAAAATAATAGAAAAGTGTCATTTTATTTGCTTGAAGAACAGTACTAGCTGTCACTATGTGCCTCCACCTAGGTTTAAGGCATTTTTACATGAATTATCTCAGTGCTTGGTAAAATGTTGTGTTGTGTTAAGTTGTGTTGAAGCACGTTTGCCTGTTGTTTGGAGAAGTTTAGTTCTTACTGAGCACCTGAAAGACCACTGTTTCTGCACAGAGAGAAGGAGACCCCCACTGCACCATGCTGGTAAGGGACGATTTTCTTTTGTGGCTGTTCTGCTTTACTTGATGCTAAACTCTTGGTAAGTATGAAACTGTTTATAACACTTCATTTACAAGATCATCTAGTTTGAGTTGGAGAATAGAACAAATATATGAGTTCACCCTACAAACTATGGAATGAAACTATGGAATTTGATTCTACAAATGTTAAAGTTGTTATGTAATGCAATGGCTGTGTATACATCGATATGTGGAGCATTCGTTTCACATCCATATTATAGTTTCAATTACAGAATTCGATAAAGAATTATTTCAATTGTAATGTCGACTAATGTTAATTTTATGTACTACAATAGTAATGCTGACTTGAGCTAATGAGTTTATTTCCAATTATACCATCTTTAACTATATTTGGTTACTGCAGATTTGGTACATGCAACCTTTCACCCCATGTACAGTTTTTTAGTCTGCCTCCACCTACATCCCTTTCATTTTCATTCATTACTTCATCAATCCCATCTGTGCTCTGCCAGACTCTCTCTCTTTCACATCCAAAGGGCGACTGTGAGGGCGTAAGTCATGCCCCTTCCCCTCACAACGCAGACGTGACTTACAATTGAAAGTAAGGGCATCAACCATGGGTGAAAGCTCTCACTCCCCTTCTACCGCGCATGCACAAACACCCATGCATGCGCAATCAGCATATCCGGAGGCCAGACACACACACTTTTTAAAGGACCATTGCAGCAACAATCTTTTTGCTGCTATTCCTCACTATAGAACCCCCACCAGGTTTTCTCCCACAGATGCTATCTAGGTAAAAGAGCTTTTATAGCACAAACACTTGCACATACATTGATCCAGATGGTTGTGTTTATCATTAAAAATATTGTTATATGCATACTTTCACCATACCACTTCATTATATTACATGGATTTTTCTGACTTTTCATTATGTTTACCCTAAGGGGCTACTTATTGATCTATAATACCACTTACAATCCCAGTATCTATTCCAAGGCTGTCTTTATCTGAGCAGTATCACCAAACTTTTCTCATTGACTTTCCACTTCAGCAATCAACTTTAAGTACATTTCCATTTATCTCTATGATTCTTCAATACCTGTACCAAGATCACAGAATGAATTCATTATTACTTCTGAACCCTTTATCACTTCTTTGATTGTTACCTCATTTTATCATCTAATATGCTACATATTTATGGATTACATATGTTGCCTGTATATTCTAATTTGCCATTGTTATATCTATATATTGTATTTACATACATACCTTTATCTTAGTTACATAATGCTTTTTGAATACTTACTATTATCGTCACTATTATACCATTATTTATATCCTTTTATTACGTTCATATTGTTGTAGACTTTCAATGTCTATGCATTCTAAAAGTTAATATATCCCTGTATTTACACCTAATATATGTTGTTTTTGTGTACAGTGTAGTTTGAAGCTACTAAGTCCCCTAGAGAAGCCTAAGTAGGTGAAATGTGTCAGGTCACACTACATTGTTTATCCTCACTCAATTACGCCTATATACTCAGAGAGCATTGTATTCTGTCTAGTTTATTTTGGTTCAAGAAGTGACCTCCCTTTCCTAACATGGGAACAAGGGGGCGGACCACTTAACCTTATGTTATAATACTGTATGAATTGTGTGTTGTATGCTAATAATATAACTCACTAAATATACTAATAACAACTCTCTCTCCTAATTTTCTATACCTGTTTACATATTTGGGGTTGGCATTATAACTTTATTTCTAGGATAGATATACCTTCCCCTTATTTTCCTCATTTTCTTGTAATGCTGACTACTATTGAATGTTTACTTATGTTTGAAAACAATGGACCTTCTCATGTAATGCTTCCAACAGCACAGACGTGATTAGAGTAGTACTGTTAAAAGTGACAAAAGAAGAATCTGTTATTAAGTATGTCTTGTAAAGATGCATCTCCAGAAGGTACACTAGCACCCAAGGGGAGGTAGAATTTAAAGTGCATTAAATATTGATAATATTTTGCATGATGTGCTGCTTACCCATCCCCTGTGCTCTTCATTACTGACTCCTAGTCTTTGCATTCCAAGTTATTCACCACTGACCTTTTTGCATTACTCCAGATTTTTGCATTGTGCATTACTTACACTTGACCTATGTGCTCTGTGTTACTTACTCCTTACCCCCCTTGACTCCCTGTATTATATACTCCTAAACCCTGCACTCTAGGTTATCTACTCTTGTCCCCTGTGATCCCTATTTCTAAGGTCAGATTTACTTTCGCCTTACCTCTGAATTTTTATACTCCTTACTGCATACTATTACTCCTGACATCTACACTCTATCGTATTTACTTCTTAACCATACAGCTTCAAAAAAGAACGAAATCTAAAAACAAAAAAAAATGCAAACATTGCAGGTTCTTTGTTTTAGAAGGGACAGGCGACATCTCTTCTGCATAAAATAAACATACCTACCTGATCACATTTTTTTTAAATACACTTAAAGCATACCTAAACTCAGAAATTTTACTTTACATGAAAGGGTAGACAACCCTTGTAAAGTATAAATTCTGTTGTTGTTTTTTTAAGTGCAACACCCTTTTTTAAAAAAAAAAAAAAAAAGGGGGGGTTCAGCATCCCCCTCCCTGATTCTCGATCCCTCAGGTGGTTGAGAATGAATGGGAACACAGAGCCTCGGGATACCTATGTCAAGCAACTTGGGAATGGGCAGAAGGAGCCTTTTCGTGAAAAGAGAAAAATTTGCCATTTTTTTTCACATCTACGTCACCAGGCATCAGGTGACAAAAAAAAGAAGAACCCAGAAGAAGGACGACGCGGGGCTTGATGGAAGAGACCTCCAGATGGATCAAACTGCCCTGCGGGATTGAAGGTAGGTGGACTTTTTGTTTTAGGCACTTTTGAGTTTAGATCCTCTTTAACTCTTCTTCATTCCATCATGGGTGCCGCCCTCTTCCTTAAGGATACCTAATCTTTGGCCATCTTGATTGGCTGGTTTGGGATACCCCAACGCCTGAGAATAAGCACAATATTTCATTTAGTCCCAGCAGCCCTAGGGGATGTTTGGATACCCAGCACCCTACTTCAAGCACCATCTGACCCTTCCTGGAATTATGATTCCAGATTTTGCCAGTGGAACTATAGTTCCACTTTAAGCACCCCCACTGTTAACACAATTTGGCCATAACCGTGAATTAATGTTGCATTTTACATGTGCTGCATTATTATTGCCCTCATAATCCCCAAAGGCATCAACCTTACAATAACCTCAGTGACCTATACATTTACATGCTTCTAAACATTAGTTCCTGACTATGTCCACTTGTTCTGACTATTACTTGTGTTTCTTCCCCTTTTTATTCCTTTAGTTATGTTAGTGTTCTTCCTCCTCGATTTTGCAGTGCTGCAAAATATTACCTAGTGCTTATTAGGTAAACTAAAATGGATTTTTTTACTTTTTATGTTTACTTTTTTTCTGTTTCGTGGGTCTGTCCCCTACTTTTATTTCTATTTGCTTCTCCTCAGGGTGTGTTTCTCCTTTCTTGGTGCCTAGTATATTTATGGTGTTGGGACACGGCGTGATTACAATGTTTCCCCAGCAATTAGATACTTTTTGAGTACTTAGGATATTGCACACCGCCACCTGCTTAGCAAAAGTGGGCTTCAGGTTTCATTTATTATCCATGTCAGAATGTTTTCAAGTCTGGTAGTAAACTGCACATGCACGTAGATACAGGAAGAACATATAAACTCCTTGCAGATAGTGTCCTGGCAAAGATTTGTGACCTTGCACTGGAAATTCGAGAGTGCTAACCACTGAACCAACTATGCTGCCCATATATGTAGTCATTGGTTGATATAAACCAGACAGGTGTGGTTTAACTTATCTCTAATATATATTTAATTTGTTTAGAATAACAGAGTTTATACTTGATGTGCTAACATTGTGTGAATCTAAACTAATTGAACATCCCAGCAGATGAAATCTGCTTTTAAACTTGTCATTGGTTGACAAGAAGAACCTGATAAGAAAATGAACAGTCATTGCACAGAAAAAACATACACAGATACAGCCAGAGCTTCTGTGTCATTGCTGACCTTTGCTTTTAAAATGTTTACCATGCTGATGCTTTAGTCTTGATACTTTCAGACCTGATAAAAGTATAAAGATAAGCAATTCAGACTTTCATTTGCTGCATGTTTATTTGGGTTGGTGCTTCAAAAGCATAGAGGTCAGGTGAATGTTGACAATGGCAAATATATTTTTTTACAGGACAAATGCACCAGGCTGGCCTACTAAAAAATTCTGTTCTCTATTTCCACCTGCCCACTCCAGGATTACATCCTGCATTAGCTGCGGTGTCAGATATTGTTACTAGGGTGGACGGTATTATTACGGTGTATCCCAAAATTACAGTGTTTGGCTCAGCGATTGGCCACATAAGAGTGTTGGAGGTCACATGCTTCTGCAAGCCCAGAAACCCTGTTTAGTTGTGAGTGTTCCATCAGAGCAGAGAGGCAGTAGGTAAAAGCCAGATGGGCAAGAATAACTTCCCAGAGGAATAAGCTTTAAGCAGACACAGAAAGGTCAACATTGCAGTGTATCTAGAAAGGTGAACATTAAAATTAAATTTGTGATTAAAGGTGTGATGATGAATAATTTTAAGGTTTTTTTTCATAACATTTTATTTGTTTATGTGCTTTTTTTAACCCCAAAAAATTACAAAAAGATACATTTTCACATACATAAAAAAAAAAAAAAAAAAAACAATTACTGCAAAGTAATAGTTCAACAATGACCTTCAAATCTCAGACAAAATGTTTGGCTAGCATTTGCTAAAAGTTTGTTTTGTATTTTCAAAATGTTTGCATATGCAGCTTTTTATTACATTTCTGCTTTTGCTGCCATGAAGGTCCTTGTTCAGGTCCTACTTGTCTCTTTTTCCAATTGTTCTTTAATATAATGTTCTTTAGTATAATGTTTATAATGTTCATTACCTGCGGCTTAATTTGTGCAAACCAATACTATGGGGCAAGTCTATTGAAGGTTCTTTGTTATAGTTATTTATATGACGTATTTTATGCTTCTAGTAATCAAGAAATTCCGATCATTTAATTATTAAGTCTCTGTTAGGCTGTATTCTAGGTTCCACTACTATTGGCTAATAGTGGGCCCCAGACCTAGTGGATTTTGCATAAATACTTTCTATTCTAAGGTTTACACAGCCTAGGCTAGTTAAATGAAATTCTTTAAATTTATTAAGCATTTAAAGAGCTGCTCTAGCGTGGGATAAACCGTATCTTATAAGGACGGGGGACAGCTCCATTGGTATTTGGCAGTGGAGTGATGTCAATGTCTGAAGGATTCTCATTACACTTCACGTTAAAATTTTGCAGGATAGAAGTAAGATACAAGAAGATCTCCATTCTGGCCATTCCTTCTCCAAGACAGATCCTCTTACCTGAAACATTAAGATTAAGAAAGCATTAAAATAGGCTTGCTCTCTTAATGGATAAGGAATTGTCAAAAGGTATTTCAAAGTTCATATATGAATTATTTTAGAGGAAGGTAAACTTTAACATATTCAAAGTTTCTATCCTTTTTGGAGCAACCAGCCAAATCACTGGGTATGCAAAAGTGTACCCAAAATAGAATTTGTTTTTGTATTGCAGCCTGTGTATCTCTTGAGGATATTTATCCTATAGTCAGACAAAGCGAAAATGTGGGGAAATCTTGGAGGATATACATTTTCTCTAGCTATTGCTGTCTGACTAAAGGAGAAAATCCAAAGAGAAATTGTGGGGAAATCTTCGAGGATGTACATTTGCTTCAATCCTAACAGATTAGCAGATTTTTATATTTTGGAGTGATTGCCTTTTTCTCCCCATCAACCCAGCTCCTGGACAGTGCTCCCAGTTGCTAGAGGTCGTCCCAATGCTTCAATGGATGGAGGATAGCCTGCAGGAGTAGGCATTCTTGAGAAGACTAGGCCCACATAAGTAAAAGGATGACACTGGAACAGTCAAGGTAGAGGAAAAAGGGAAAATTGATGCTGGATGTCTAGCTAAGAGAAAAGACTTTTAGTACAGGAGAGAAAACTAAAATTAAGACTTTAAGGCAAATTCTGAAATTATATTTCAAAATATCTGCTCACTAAAAAGATTCATTACTTGTCTCCGGAGTATTCCTTTATATAGAAATATACATACCTTTTTTCCAGTCTCAGTTTCTAGATGAAAAACATTTAAGGAGGAGGATCACAAAGTGTTTACTTGAATGCAATAATCATGCTGGGGCAGATCTTTACCAGCTGGTGCCCCAACCACCACTCAAGTCCTAGAGCACCACAACCAAAGTAAATACGAAACACAATTTTACAAACATTTGAGTAATTGATTTAATTTAATTATTTTGGCTGTGGTGTTCTCTTTTTATATCTGCCCTTTGTTTCAAGATCAGTGTTTCTCAATTGTTTTAACATGGAGACACAGCCTTAAAAAAAATGCTGTAATTACTATATTCACAACTCACAGTACTTTAATGTGGTAATCAGTGGTAAAAATGCCTCTTGCATTGCTGGCCGTTGGGTAGGATATCACCCTCACAGATAATTTGGGTCAGTTAAACTGACCTGAGAACCTAAACTGCTCATTGCTCATGGAACCCCTAGCAACCTCTGGAGGAACCTTGGCTGAGAAACACTGCTCTAAATGATCAGTAACTGCTGTAATATATTCATTTTATATCACCAAAGAAATTTATGTTACCTATAGAAAACGGTATGGCAGCTTCATTTTTTCTGAAATTTCCTTTCTCATCCAAAAAGTGACCAGGGTCAAAGGTATAAGGTTTTGAAAAGTACTTTGGATCTTTTAGAACAGACGTCAGAAGGGGAAAAACGGTGGTTCCCTAATAACCAGAAAAAGAAACATAAAATGCTAGTTACTCTATGCCTTGTTAGAATAAGCAGGTCCATACAGGTCCAGTCTTTCGGTATTAGATGCCGCATCCCTTGATATTGCAAATTAAGAAAAGGTCACTTCTAAGTAAGCATCAGAATCTTCATAAGGTTTATTAATTGCCAAGCCTAGATATGAGTATTCAAAAGGGGATGGTAGAGAAAACGATAAGCTTTTGAGGCAGTGTTTAAAAGCTTATGTAGTATTTATTATGTATGGAAGTTAGGTAGTCCTATAACATAACACTCCTAGTCTATAAATACATGTACAAGATATCAAATAACATCAAAAAAGAGTTTTTGGTATATATCAAAATAATGAGCTCATCTCAAGTCCCGATGCCCTTCCCCAAAAAGTCTTCCTCAGGGGATTATTGAGATCATGGTAATGGACATGTTTTGTAATTACTTGACAATGTTTTGTGATGCTTGAGTACACAATTCAGGGTACTAGAGAAATATCCACATCAAAATATCCCTGGATCCTTAAGGTGTGAAGGGTTAATGAACCATGATTTTGAATGTGATTACATAGTGGGTGTTAATTCCAGAAGTATCTGAATGATGAAAACAAAATATGAGTGAAGTAGTTAGTTTTGATTTGCTTTAGAAAAAAGAAACGTGGGATCAAACAATATATTGTTTGAATGATGGTTGGTGAGCATATGTCCAGATATTTAGTTTAGGTTAAATGGAGGATCAGTCCTTCATTGGTTAGTATAGTAACTGAGGAAGCCTTTTTGGTGAAACGTGTCAGGAATTGAGATGAGCTTATTATTTTGATATGTACCAAAAACTTGTTTGTGATGTTACTTCTGTTATTGGATGTATTGTACATGTATTTATAGACAGGGAGCACTATGTTAGCAATAGGACTACCTAAAATTATATATATAATAAATACAACAAAAGCTTTTACACACTGCCTCAAATCCCTATCCGTTCCTCTACCATCCCCAATTTGAATAAAACTAAACTATTTAAAATAGAAAAGCATAATGTTTTTGTTGTTTTTAAAAACAAAGTAAATATTTCCATATCTTACAGACAATGTAACATGAAACATTTACACTTCTATTAAATTCTCAATGAGTTTCATGGTAAAAGTAGCAGCAACAGCCTACACCTGCTCAAAAGTTTCTTAAAGTATTGGGGAGCCATCTATCATGTCACTATTGCTTTTACAGCCTCTGGATAAATCTGACTCCCATATTTGGTATTTATGTACACTAAATTACCTTAACATTATTTTTAATTCCTTTCAAAATGAATAATAATATTACAGAAAGATAAATATTGATATAATAGCTAGGAAGAATTCTTCCCACCTTAGGAATGGTGTAGCCCCTAAAGTTGGTGGTTTGGGCTGCTGCATGGGGAACTCCCAAGGGGACAATATCTGAAACTCTCTGTATCTCATGTATGACAGCATCCATATATGGCATTTTGCTCCGATCCTCCATGGAGGGACAGCGGTTTTGACCAATCACGCGATCAATTTCTTCCTGTGCCTTGGCTGAGAACACAAATTCATAGCTATAAATTTCAGAAGAGCTCATGTTTCTAGTACCTCCTAAGGGACAATTGCACAACCTCCATACCTTATAAGAGGCAGCACAGAGCAATAATGTGATTAATCAGAAACTTAGTATGACAAGAATGTTTTTTGGACACCAGGCCAAAACTGAAAAAGTAGTATGATATATTAGTGAAAAAAACAATTGTAAAATACTCCATAAATGCACATTTGAATGCAAATGCTTGTACAAGATATGAATGTGTATGTTAATGCAAAATACTCATTACATATTAGGTATTGGCATACAAAATTGATTGTGAAGGAGAAAAAATTCTAGGGCCAAGAAATGTGGTTTATGTTAATGTAATTATTTTAAAGAATTGTCTACTGATAATTTGGGGTAAATTCATTTTTTTACAGAAGCAAAAAAAAAAAAAAAAAAAAAAAAAAAGGTTATAAGCATGACTTAAAAAACAAATAAACCCTCATAATTATTCAGACCATCTGATATAACTGTTGTGAGAAGTTATAACATAATCGTCATATTTTGTACTTACCTAGTACATCCTGGTACTTGCTCAAAATGATTAAGCTGCGTCTCAAGGTGTTGCTTGTAGTTTCTGTACCCGCAAAGAAAAGATTCAGCACAGAAACAAATAGGTTCTCAAAGTGAAATTCTGTAGTCGGGGTATTTTTCTCCTGTGAACAAAAACATAACGATTAAACAAATAGTAAAAACTAGTCTGCCTTTCAGTCAGTCAGATTCAAAAATATTGTAACAATGCACTGCAATCCAAGTGTCTTGGGGTTCCTGGACAAGAAAATGACCTTTGAGGTCCAGGAGTAAAGGCAGACTTAGGGCTTGTAAGAACCTTCTTCAGTTGTTTTTGAGCTTTTGTACCATTTTTAAACGCTGAAAAAAAAAGTGAACATTGGACCGAATAGGTCCGTTTATTGGGCCTGTTTTATTAAAGCTCTCCAAGGCTGGAATGGATACACTTTCATCAGTGAAATTGGGTGATCCAACAAACCTGGAATGGATTTCTTAAGTCATTTGCTATTTTTTAGCAAATGTTTTCAATCCTGGACCATGTCAAGGATAAGGTCCTTTATTCTTCATTTGACAGGCTCCAGGAGACGGCAACATTTTCATACAGTTTTCTAGGGCAGTTTGCAACCACTGCAGCTGTAGATTTTAATGGGAAGTGCTTAAAAAAGTCTAAAACTGGATTGCCCAGGACCCCAATAAGGTGTACTGATAATTTAATTTAAAGTTGGGTTTAATTTGTTTCAGATAATTAAATGCTGACTTTACACTGACTTTAATTTTAAATGCTTATAAATTCCCATACAGCCTTTATATAAGTATTTGTATAAAGAAATTTTAAACCAAGGTATGTGCCAGAGAAATGCAAAAAATTAATTCCAATAGGGGTGTTTGGAGAGTTTATATGTGTTATTTGGTGTTTAAAGGTGTTTGTGGACATTTGATGAATATTTTAACATTTTCCAAACACTGCAGGATGAATTTTCCTTACATCCAATCAAGAAATCTTCTTGTGTGGATTGTCCAATTGAATCATCTCACATAAAAACCAGAAGTGCCTATTAATCGTCATGTTGCCATGCCCATTTTTGAATAACCTATTGAATGGCCAAAATGTCTTTTAATTTTATTAGATTGTCACTTACCTCCTCTATTTTTATAAGGAAGCAATCTAAAAAATCCCTGGGACAGTCCTTGTCCAAAGTCTTCTCATGTTCTTTTACTTTCTCCAAAATGAAGGATTTTATCTTGGCAAAATTCTGGAAAATTTTCTGATGTGGTCCAGGGAGATGACGGAATACATTTGGAAAATTGTTGAGCAACTGTCAAGAGAAAAACAATTACCAAGAAAACAAATAGTAAGGGTACCGACCTACAAACTGCAATCATACAGACTTGAGACAATGTGGTCTACAAAATTAATGCAAACAGCTTCCCCTGAATATTACTAAATATAAACCATTGGTCAATGAATGCTGCTGTCCTGGACATGTATTAAGCAGAATTTTGTTTAGAACTTTATTGATGACCATATTATCAACTATTACACTATCTAAAGCAGACCTTCCACCTTACTGACAAGGTTCTCTTATTCAAGGTATCTCCTCACCCTAAAACACTGGATGACAGTGCTTGAAAAACAAAACAAAAAAAAAAAAACATTTTTCCTCCTGCACCACTTAGTTGAAGATGACAACATCCTACTCCCAGTTAGATCCCAGAGAGTTTAGAATAGCTCAGATCTCATGAGAGGACAATACTTTATTGTGCTGCAATATCTTCCCCTGACATTTGGGCTACTCAGCAGCCCTAAAGATCTTGTTGACACAAGAAAATGTTACCCCCTGAAATATGGAATTCAGGCTAAAAATTATAGCATATTATCCTTCATCCCCTCATGTACTTTTATTAGGTGATTTAGGTTAACGTTGAAAACAAAATGTACTTACCTGCCCAGCAGTTGAGTTCACCAAATTAAATAATTCTTTAAAAGTTTCAAGAAGACCAAGAAACTTCTTATCAGCATAGTCGAAACGTTCACCAAAGACAATGGAACAGATCATGTTGGACACCGCCAGTGTCAGGAGGTAGTTGGGATCACAAGGCGAGCCTAAAAGCAATTGTTTAAATGTTATCGTATCAGTTATTTATTGTGGTGGCCATATTTTTTCTTTTGTCCCTTGTTGTCCTTGCAGTAACACATTTACTATCTGTACTGTATCTATGAAAGAACAGCAACATCAATGAGCACAACATCCCCCTCCATTCATCTTCATAACACAAAGTTGAGTTATTCTGTAGTTTACAGTAGAGATCTGGTGAGAGTACAGGGCTGATATGATTGTAAATAATAAGGGTTGCCTAACAACAAAAATAGCATATATAATTTATATAAAATGAATAAAGAGTAAAGGTTTCATAGGTCAAACTCAAAATAAACTATATTATTATTATGTATTTAATTGCAACAATTTTTTATTATACAGCTACATAAAGCTCAAGTCCATGTCTTGCCACCCACAATTCTGGAACCAGTTTGTATGCCCCCATGATTATGTCATAATGTAGCATGGTCCCATTTCAAATTGCTAGGAGAGGAGAAACTGTTGGAAGATCCATACTTGTCATATGACTTAGCGGAAGACATCTACTTTTGTTGGATTTATGAAAATGTTTAATATTTACAAGTGGGTCCAGTTAACCTGCAGTTGGAATTTATTACATGACATATTTTCCCTATTATGGATTGGAAGTAAGTGGGGAGAGAGTAAGTGGGACTTATTTCCTTGAGAATAAAAATCTCAGCCTGAGCTGTTGAGATATGTAGAAATAGCCCAAAGGTAGATTTGTTGTTGTAAAAGGAAAACACAAAAAATGAAGTTGTAATATTTGTTGTGTTTACTTGACTAGGCAACAAATAGTGATGGGTGGACATATTCCCTCAATTACTGCAATGGCTACAATCATCCTCACTCCCTGCCACAGACCTGTTCACCCCCTATTCTTTCGGGCTTGGAATCTTCAACCCTCTGTTTTTTGCCAGAACATGATGATGTATCTTTTGTAGTTGCACATGGAGTTATCATCTCACCAACTTGACATTCCAAGAAAGTACTTTGAGCTGCTCATGCATACCTCAAGTTATATTTGGAGGAAACATTGCTAACAGGCAGAAGGGAAGCACTCATTGATGAAGAGGCATACTGAAAACCTACCTGCCGGGAATGTCATGTAAGAAGATTTTAGTTGAACTTTAACCTCTGACCATAATAAAGGAAATATGTATAAACCATTCAACTGACCTTTCTTTTTTCTAAACTCTTCCAAGAGGTATTGGGACTCCTCCTTGATCCTCTCCTCTATACTCCGCTTCCCCATTCCAAAGTTCCTCAAGGTGGTCAAAGAAAATCGACGCATGGTTTTCCAGCGTTCCCCATTGCTAAATATAACTCCTGAAGACAAACACACCAATTGTTTTAATAGTACATACCATGGAAGATTTATTGCTGAACCTCAGAAAATATGAAAGATATTGAATGCAGCTCTGTAATCATTAATAAACCATTAATTGTATTTGTAAATGAAAACAATTACTGGGAGAGGAAGACACAGGACTGAGAGGTATTTGGGTGCACTGCATGCTAATGTGTGGACAAAAAAATATACTAATAGAAGAGAGATGACCTCAGGCTTCTTCTGTCTAATCATCAGGCTGGGGGAGGGAAATACACCACTATATATTTGTTCCATATACCTGTAGTGACTCATTCGCCCAAGAATGCAGTGCACATTTTTTTTTTGTATATAAAGAGGAGCTGCATTAGGTAGCCCTTTAAAATTACTGGGCTGAAATGCATCTCAATGCATTGGCACTTGGCCATTGTACAGTTTTTGCAGGGCAATTCCATGCAGCTGTGTTCTGTAGATGTGTTGGGATTCTAGTTAAACAGCAGTGCATGGAATGGTGCTGCACATTTATAAAACATCATTGTGCAAATGGGCCCTAACAACATTCTGTCATAGTCTGGACTATGTAGAAAAGCTAGATTTAGCAATTTGCCAGCAGTCTAGATTTAAAGTCATCAAAATAAATTTCATCCATGCCAAGTTACCTTAAATTACACCAAGATCTGTGGCACTTACCATAGTCTTTAAAAATCATTTTCACAGCAGGCACACTCCCTCTGTCATTGAAGAAATCAGCATTGTCCACTAGAGCTTCTTTTACAGTATCATAGCCATGTAGGATAACCACTGTCCTGGTCCCCAACTGGACAGTAAATACATCTCCATGAACCTTGGCAAGCTAAAAGAAAATTTACATAGGACTAGATGACTTGAATGTTAATATCATGGTTAGCCAGCAATTGGCATGGGGGCTCAGGGAACATGTGACAAGTAAACTAAAACCTGACTGACCAACCTCCTGCTCCAAATTTTGGTGGTGATACAATGTTCAGAAATAAAGAATACTACATTTGTGCCCAAGACGATCACAGGCATTTACATGAGCAAAAAAATCTAGTTTCTGTCTGTAGCTTTATAGCACCTGTACCTGACTGTCCAGTGTCACTTCTAAATTAAATAATTTGAATCTGATCTGTATTCAACAGGTGTACTTGTTCATAATATTTTTTTTTTCATGGAGCTAAAATTTAAGCCTTTTTTGAGGGAAGTTTAATGAAATTCCTTAAAAGTAAGACTACCTTGAACTGCAAAGGTTAGATGGTTGCATGACATTTAGTTCTGGGGAAGGAGAGATGCATAGAGAGCTCATTTTATTGCAGGAACAGCAACAGTTTCAGGCTAAAGATACATAGCAACTAATAGCTTAAACAGGCAAAACTCATAAGAGTCAAGCAAATATGAAAAGAAACATTTAAACATCAAGGGAATATTTTGCAATCATGCAGATGAACGCCAGGTGTATAGATTAACAGATTACTTTTCTTTATGGAGGATCTGCACTCCAACACAGCTTCCTGGTTATAGTTACCTAACTGTGCTCACCTTTAAGAGTGACTGTGGCAATTCTTTAGTGTTCACTTGTAGAATGTTCCCAATTAGAGGAAGAGGAGTAGGTCCAGGGGGCATATTCTTCCTCTTATTACTGTTAATCCACATCATGAGGAATATGAGAATGGTGACAAAGGCACCCAGGAGCATAGTGTCTGCCCCTCCGAGCTCCATTCTAGAAGAAGGTTGTACAGGACCCTGTAATGGAAAGACAGACGAACACTGGAAAGTTAACATATATCATTACATGCACTATGCTACACTACACAATCTACAATGCAGTGTTTATATTGTGTTATCAGCCTGGAATCTAGCAACTGATAGAGTTTTGTTAATGTTCAGTTTATAAAAAGATAAAAAAAAAAAAATAACAGCTGAATGCAATTACTAGCAACAGCAGTGAAATGTTTCAGGAAAATTATTCTTGCAAATACCAGAATACAAAAAGGACACTAAACATTATTTTTGAAAGCATGAAATAACTTAGATCTTGCGGGGTGGGGAGGTGGATTCTCCAAGCTCCACGTTCAAAACTTTGAACTTTAGGATCTTGTTAACTTTGCAACATATTTTTAATTGAGATGCTAGATGAGTAAATGAGTATCACCCAAGCCAAACCAGACAAAACCACCTGCAGTTCACAATGCAGAATGCTGGGCATAGACAAAACAACTCTCTCTTTGTATTTCCAATTGATCTTTTTACTGTAAAACTATCAATTTAATAGGATCATTGAATGCAAGTATTTGATGTACTATCCACTTGTTCAGTAATAAATTGGTATTATGATCATATAGCCAAAAGAGTACTTGTGACATGGCTCCCAATCAGTTTTCTTATTCATCAAAGGTATTTAATAGGGTCCAGGCTCTGCAGGCCATTTGTATCTCTTTAATGTCTCCATGAACCAAGATTTGTGTACAAGTTAATGTAGGAACACAAAATAGCCCTCACCCTACAATTACAGCAAGAGTTGAATAGCGCAATTATCTAAAATAATCACAAACTTTGTCTGTATAGTGTATCTGAAAGCGCGCTGTATTTGCTTTGTCTCTGCTTTTTTTGTTTTGTAACATTTTTCACCTTGTCCAGCTGACATTCTCCGGAATACTAAAAAGTTTCTTTAAAGTACCACAAAAAATAAAAGTTGAAATCCTACTGTATATGGATATCAATCTAAACACAGGATTTCCATTGTCCTTTGGAGCTATGATAACACCTGGCAAATAGAAGTAATTCTAGCCCTGCTTACCGTGTTGTTCCTGATGGTTAAGTGTTTGATAAGCATTGCAGTTATTATATTTAGAAAGCTGCATAGCTGTTCAGACCTTCCCTGTGTAAAGGTCGTCAACCCAATAGCAAGCAGATTACAATTGAACCCTCCTCCAGACACAAACTGTTCATGGCTGGGAAGCTGAAATGTCTGAAATGTCTAACTAAGATCAAACACATGACCATGGCAGAGTTTTTTTTTTTTAATTTAAACTCCTAAATAATACACTGAAGCCATCTTGTGGGTTAAATTGGCCATAGCAGCAAAATACCATTTACAACATATTACCAGATATGGGTCACATAACCAATTAAAGTGCAAACTGAATCACAACTCAAGTAAAGTAATAGGTCCATGAAACAATCCCTTGCTTTTATTATTTAAAATGATACTCCGCTACCATAACCAGGCCCCCAGTCGCTGACACACCAACTCAGGGACAGATTGCGGATCTCCTCCTCCCTTTTTTGCCCCCACAACAACCTAGTGTCATGCGGAGCTCCCCCTTACTAGGAATTCTGTATACTCTGCTGAGCTCCCACCTCTCCTCTAGTTTTGTATCTTTCCTTACTCCTAAAGTCTCATGGACCTACCCCCCCATGCCACCTGCTGCAAGAGTAAAACCTTATTCTTGCGAGCAACCCCACACCCTCAAGGCTCTCTGCAGCCCCTCCTGCAAACCCAAACACCACAAGTCAGTATCCACTGCATTCAGATGCACTCCGTCATTTCTCAAAAACAAAACAGGATCCTTCTCAGGCTCCCCATGCCTGACTACCAAACCACTGATCCACGCCAGGAACCTCCCTATTCTCCTTAATCCGCAGCTGATCTGTCAACTGATCGTGCGACTAGCCAATATAACCCGGGGATCCCAATCCACTGCACCAGACCCCCACCTCGCTGTAGGCCCAACTGTCACCCCCAAGGCCGGACATCTGCCTACCTCGCACCCCAGTGCAGGTATGAATGGCCCAAGGTCCACACACGAGCCGCATCTGAAAAGCAAAAGAAACAATCATTTCCAATACATGACCCCCAAGGAAACACTATGCCCCTCCTGGCCAACAAACAACCACGTGCCCCTCGTGCCTCCGGGAAAACAAGAAAAACCCAAAACAGTAGCAACAAACCATAGCCCTCCAGGCCTTTACAACAAATGTGGGTGAATATACAACCTGAATCTGTTAGACTTCCAAAGGCCCACCGGCTTGATAACTTCTGGTCCCAAACCCCAACTTGCTTCCGTGGCCACCCCAACCCTGAACAAATGTGACGAGTACTAACCTGCAATCCTGCCCACAGCCCCTACACATTTTAGAAACACCGTCCCAAACTGGGAGCGGGACACAGGGTACCATCCATGTAAATAAAAAACGGACCATGCTTAGGGGGCCGGATCTACAAGTACTTACTCACTGTCTCCACAGGACAAATCGCAGAGCCAGGAATGGCGCCCAACTCCAAACTCACCCCCATACCCCGTCTTAGATCTGCAAATCCACACCCACCCCATGCGCCTCCCTAAACGTACACCCTACCAACACGAACCTCCCGGCCTAGCTTTGCTAGTGCTAAACACTGCCGCCTAGAGCAATGCTGCAAAGAAAGTCACCACAAACATGGCTGAAAACAAAACCACTTCAAACGCATCTGAACGCACCCGTCCCAACTGCCCAACTAAATCACCCAACATGGAGACTGTGTAGTGTAATGGAGACATGTAGTGGTGCAGGGGTTCACCGAGGCAGTGGCAGTAGCAGTCAGTCAGTGCAGAGTGTTGGGGGTAAAAATCACCTACTCGGCAGTGTGGCAGTTTTTTGTTAAGCCGCCAGAGGGGGTTATCATGGCCATATGTAGAATATGTGGGCAGAAGGTGAAGCGTGGCCAGGGTGCCAATGTTGGCACCATGGCCCTGCATCAACATAAAGTGGTCTGGGAGAACCGTGGCTCCGATGTGGTGGTCCAACCTGCCGCAGCAACCGCTGCATCACCCAGTGGCACGCACCAGGTTTCAGGCAGTCAAGGCTCCACCACCTCAGCCGAAGGGAGATGTATGTCATTTCCATCTTCTGCTGGTCCAGATGCTCCTGCTCCTCCTACTCCTTATCGTGCCTTCCGTCAGCAATCGATCACCGAAGTTATTGCCAAGAGACAACAGTATGCATGCACTCATCCAACGGGGCAGAAGCTGAATGGGCTCCTTTTCAAGTTGCTGGTGCTGCAGTCCCTTCCTTTCCAAGTTGTGGACTCTGCACCTTTCAGAGAACTGATGGCTTGTGCCGAGCTAAGGTGGAGAGTCCCAAGCTGTCATTTCTTTGCGAAAAAGACAGTACCAACCCTGCACAAATATGTAGAACAGAAGGTGGGCCAGTCCTTGAGCCTGTCGGTGTCTGCCAAAGTGCACGGCAGCACCGACGTGTGGAGCTGTAACTATGCTCAGGGACAATAAATGTCCTTTACGGCCCACTGGGTGAACGTGATTCCTGCACAGCCACACCAGCAGCTTGGCCAGGTGACATCACTTTCGCCTCCACGTTCTCACGCCGCTGGTCCTGCAACAACGTCTGCCTCTGCCTCCTCATCCTCCACCGTGTCCTCAGCCTCCACTGCAGGGACAATTCACAGTGCCCCTCCAGCATACCACATGTACAGGGCATGGCGGTGTCACACTGTTCTGCACCTGGTTTGCCTGGGCGAACGGAGTCACACAGGGGAGGAACTGCTCCATGTGATTCAAGAAATTGAAACCTGGCTTTCTTTGTATCAACTCAAAATCGGAACCATGGTGACCGACAACGGGAAGAACATGGTGTCGGTGCTGCATCAAGGAAGGCTGAGTTATGCGCCTTGCATGGCACATGTGTTTAATCTGGTTTTCAAGCGGTTCCTGAAGTCTTCCACCCATATGCAAGACATCATAAAAATGGCCAGGAAACTTTGCATGCACTTCAGCCTCTCGTACACCACAAAGCACGCCCTCCTTGAGCTGCACCGGCAGAACGGAATCCCCCAACATAGGCTGAAATATGTGACGTTTCGCCCGTTGGAATTCCACCCTCCATATGTTGGACTGACTATACGAACAGAGAAAGGCCATCAACAATTTCTTGATGATCCAAGCTGATAGGATTACTCCCATGTGTACCTTCAATGTCAGCCAGTGGCCATGTCAGCAGAGGCCATGTTATTTGTCAGTCGCCAGGACTACGGGAAGAACAACGTCATTCCACTGCTTCATGTCCTGGAACAGATGCTGGTAAATCTGGCTGGTCAGGGGACTGGAGACGTGGC